>NC_138159.1:7314700-7549700 GCF_964199315.1 Orbicella franksi
ATTGTGACTACCTCTGGTAGTGACCACTTCTCATCAGCGACCAGTTTTCCAAAATACCAAAAGTTTCCAAGTCAAATCACTACATTTGGAACCTCTCGTAAACGACCACATCTGATAAGCGACCACGACCACTTTCAGAGCTAAACATTTTTAACTTCCCATAAGCGACCACTTTACAGATAATAGAGTGAGAATTGGATAATACTGTGTTGTAACATTATCACATTCCTGGATAGCACAAGAGACGGAAATTTCTCAATGGGAAATGCCTTTAATCTTCTTGAAATTGACTTTTTACATGAATACAACATGAAAACATGGGGTGAGTCTCTGCAGTTACCATGTGCTAATGAGGCAAAATTTTCACCCAATATGGTCTAAGCTTGACATTTTGGGTGGTCGCTTATGGGAGGTTTGACTGTAGGTCATTTTTTTACTGAAGTGGAATAATCATACTAATCTAAACTTGCTTGACCTTCTTACACATCAATAACTACAGTCCAACCTCCACTAACGGCCACCTCCCTACAACGGCTACCTCCCTACAATGGCCACCTCCCTACAACGGCCACCACCCTACAACAGCCACTTTTTTTCATCCCGGCGCATGGTCCCTCTATGTACTCTTATTTCAACTTCTCTACAGTGGCCACCTCTCCACGATGGGAACGGCCACTAAAGCGCATCCCAAACTACTAAGATAACCTCTCCACAATGGCCAGTTAATCAACTACTGACGAATGGTGTTTACCCAACCCCATGTTATGTTGTAAAAGATCATGAAACTTACTCTGTACTGTGCATCGTTGGTCTCATTTTCAGTTTGGTTTCTGTTTTATTGTGTAAGGTATTTCTATGCTACAGTAAGCATGTTTTTAAGATTAAAATGTTGTAACCCTCCAGAGAAAAAATAGCTCTCATATTACACCCCTACCTCCCCATAATGGCCACCTCTCTGTAACTGCCATTTTCATCTGTCCCCAAGGTGGCTACCCCTGTTGTAGAGAGATTGACTGTGCAGTGATCATAAGCTGGGAGGGCATGGCAACACAACTTCTAGGTTTTTATGTTGCACTCTCGTCAGAACTGCTACTGCCCCATTTGCTGAATTTCTTGGATTCACCTCTGTAAATTTTACTTCAAGGGTGATTTAGAGGCTAGGACCACTTTAGGATGTATTTAAAGGAAGTGCATGAGTAAAGATGAGTAGCAATGAATAAAGTGTTGTTGTGCTGCTTTTTAAAATATTGAGTCTGTTGCGTGATGGGAAAGGAAATATTTCATCGGTATTGCTTTACAGCACACCCAGGGCAGATTGTATCTCCAATATTTGTTGTCCAAGGTTGGTAAAATAGAAATTACCTAGATACGCTAGTGTCTGTTTTAGGCTTTGTGATCTGGCTGCTATTGTAATAATTTGAAACATTTCATTTCAGTGTGTTTGTCATCTCAGGGAGTAGAGATGTTGCAGTGATGAGAGTACCCTTTACCTTCCTTCAATGTGGGCTGGGCTTGATTGCGGATCAGAGTTGAGTTTGTTGATGGTTTGAGTGTTGTCCTCTAGGTACTCCCGTTTTCCTTCTTTCTGAAAAACTCACATTCAATAATTATTCAGTTCAGTTCAATCACCATAGAGGACCTACATGAAAACCAACTAAGGCTGATATGGCTTCCTGTTTATATATTGTAATAATATTATTATATTGATTTACTTACTAAATATGAGCTAGTATATTTCTGAAATTATTTTATTTATTCATGCTGTTACAGATACATGTAGTCTACCCAGTTGCAACAGGTCAGGACAACATTAAGGTAATTTGTTTTTTCTAGGTTTGGTAAAAGTGAGGAAATTCTGTTAAATCAGCTCAGGGAAATTCTACAGTTCTTAGCAAAGCCAGGGAAATTTAAGTAAGATTCCTGTTGGTGTCATTTATAGTAACCATCTACTGATCATGCGATAAAGATAGTTTTCTGCAGAAGTTTAATCAAAGATCAAGATTTAGTGTAAAGCCACATGGGTTGGAACCATGGTTCCGGTTTCAACTACCTAGTCGACAATGTGCTTATTACATACTGTAAGGAAGAAATCACATGTTGATAAAAAATAAAATGAAGAGTCTTTCTGTTTGGAGTTTCATTAGCCTTAAGGTTAGTGTGGGACTCTGGGTCCAGCTTTCTGGGTTTGAGCCCTGGCTGGGGTTATTTTGTTTTGTTCTTGGGCAAGACACTTTACCCTCTTGGTGCCTCTCTCCACCATGGGTACCAGTGAATATAATGATGGGATACTTTGCAATGGACTATCACCTTGTGCTGGAGGTGGGTGGGAGGGGGGGGGGTAGGGTGTAGTAATATGGAAACCAGGATAAGCTACAGCAAAATTTAATTTGTCGGTGGCCCAATGTAGAATTTATGTTTCCATTAGATGTTTTTCACATATAACTGATAACTGATGGGTGGTTTCAACAACAATTATTACTGAATAAAAATACATCTAATTACCAGTTTTTTGATGAATTTTACTTGGAAGAAAAATAGGAAACTTATTAACTAACGAACATAATTGAACTCGTGTTATCATTTACAAGTACCGGTAGTGTTAAGTTTATTTGGGACAACCTCTTTGTGTTCATACATGGCTACAAGAATGTATAAAAACTTCCAGCCCTTTTAACTGTAAGGGAGCCAGGGCTGTTATTAAGGTTTGAGTTACCTATTGCTTTGGTTTTCACACCCGGAACAAACTTGTTGTTTTGTAGGTGAATTATATCAAGGACAGGTAAGCTCACCCATAACGTGAAGGGCTCATCAACTATACACACCCGTAACAGGTGTTATGGGTTACAGTCCTTAATGACAGCCATGGGAGCCATACATTCTATTTGCTGATTCTAGTTTACCTTTGTTACCCAACAACAGACAACCCAGTCACAACTCCTATCGTTGCTAACACCATAGAAGGGATTTGGTTGGCCTGCATTAAATCAAAGAAAGGCTTGAAAAATATCAACAGCTAAGCCTCAATGCCTTTTTAATCCATGTCCCACTATGACTGCAATTATTATATTTTTATTGCTAATGCAGTAGGTTTAGGCTGGGAATTAGTGTAAGAAACACACCGTGTCTACAGCTGACATTTAGTTACTTCTTATGAGATAATAGCGTGGAGGTGCAGTGGCCCTATCGTTAGTGCTCTTGTCTCCGGATTGACTGGTCTGGGTTTGAGCCCTGGCCAGGGACATTGTGTTGTGCTTGTGGGCAAGACACTTTGCTCTCACAGTGCCTCTCTCCACCAAGGTCTACTTATGGGTACCAGTAAATTTAATGCTGGAGGTAACCCTGTGATGAATTAGCATCCCATCTAGGGGGGTAGAAATATTCCTAGTGGCTTCTGATGCTTCAGAAACCGGGATAAACTCCAGCCTGACGGGCCACTTGGCTCGTATGTAGACTTAACCTATGATATAATGGTGCTGTATTTGTAGACAGACATATCACAGTCACCTTGCTTCCTCATGTCCAGGGTTCACTGTGGAACTGACATATGACACCTGTCGAACCAGTTTGAATCACAGTGATTTATTTCACACCTGTCCCTTATTTCAGATTAAAGGTCTATATGTGCACGGCCACAGTCATATACAAAGGACACAAGTGGAAGCTAAAAGTATGGATCAGGCCTTCTTTCTGTTATACAATGCTTTACTCGCCACGGTGTTGTGTGACAGAGAGAGGGCTAAAATTCGGTGAACATGTGGAAGTTGCTCACAGTAAACAGAAGGTATAGTAATATAAAAGCCACTTCAAATTTTATCAGTAATCAGCACCTTTAGTCACAGGTACTTGAAGTTCCTCAAAACATGTTACTGTAATCGAAGTCCATGCCGTGGAGAATAGTGAATGAGAAATGTCTTATCCAGCTAGTCCGTTAATAATAATGACAGTCAGTGATCTAATAAAGACCAGAATTGGTCTTACTTGAAAAAAGCGATATATGGAATAGGTAGGGAGAACTTAAAGGTAGCGCGAAACTACTGTGCTATAATCCCTTTTATTATAAACTGTCAAAAGGCTCATTTTGTTAATCAATTGAAATAATAGTATTCTCAAGTGGGAGGCGTGAATACTCAGGTGGGCAGCTCACCTGTACACTGTCCTTTAGACACCCATTGAGAGGAGGACAGATTACTTAGCATGTTTTTGTTAGAAACGTGATTATAAATGCCTGAATACCAGGCGTAGATTACTGGGTCTGTAAATATCCTTACACCACTGTAGTTTCTAAAGTCAACTTCGCAATTACTTTATGAGTAGCCTGGTTCACAGACAGAAGTACAAGTCAGGCTGCATCACAGGCCACGTTTTTGTGTTTCTTTCTGGTTTACATGACTGCGTTATTTTTAGCCATTAGAAACGGATTACAACTTCATTTTTTTTATTTTGTTAATCCTGTGGTTAACATTTTTCTGTTTATTTGTTTTCGCTACAAATCAGTTGTCTATGGCTGACTGGGTCTTTACCTTCTTGTAATGGTAATTCAAATCAGTATAATCAGGCTACCATAAATGATTTCTCTGACGAACAAACATTTCTTCATACCGTCACGTTCGTTTGTATTAACCCGCTAACCCTTTCTATTTTTAGTCAAAAATTATTATTGCAGATGTATTGATTTCTTAATTTCGTTTAAGTTTTGTTTTTAGCCTGAGTTTTTAGCGTTGTCATACACCTTATTCAGCCCAATGGGGCCGAACTATCCGTTTGTGGCTGCTTATACTCAGGTTACGTCTTCGAAAAAATTACAATTACGCTGTCCACTTTGTTACATTAATGTTCAATGAAAGTAAAACAATTCAGTTATGTCAATTACAAACTGAAAAAGCTAAAACAGCGATCTGATTGCACTAAAACAAAACAAAACTGAAAACTTAACTAACAATTTGACTAAGGTAAGAGAATTATCCATCTTGCTTGGTTGGTATTCTCTTTTCGAAAGCCGGTTAACGCTCACCCAGGGTTAATTAAAAAGTTAACCAAAAAAAGTTTTTGATTACTTATGTTTTATGTAGTTTTAAAATTACTCTACAATTTAGCTCAAAAGTGAAGGACAAACAACTAACTAAATAAATATCTTAATTGATCACTTCCTCAATGAGGCTTTTCAGGGCCAATGGAAACAAACGATGAAACATATAATGCAAATGAACATAACATGGTTTAAAATACCAACTGGCAACTGACAGGAAGCAGACCAGTTAGCTAAAACATCTTCAGCCTTTCAACTCTCCAAGACCTTGAATTCGTTATATGGTCAGTGCAGTAACTCTAACAGAGCCCACATGCTTTTCCTTGTGGTTTCAAAAGCTAGATGCAACTTTGTGCACTTTAATGTGTGCTTTTACTAGACATCCCACGTCCATTGAAATCAGCTTAGGATGTGTTACCTTTACTCAGCTGCTTTCTACTACCTCTGAGGTAATAACAGGGCTGATCCAGAAATAGTTTAATCCTTCCTTTTACCATATGATGATATGCAGTGAGGTCAAAGTACCTTTTTTCTGCTGGTGACAACTTAACCTTACTTTCTCCGTGTTTTGTCTCTGAAATGAGTCATTGTTTTGGCCACATCAAGCCAACGCATGTTATGTCTTCTTATAATTCTTCTTATATTCAGTATTTCTGTGTGAAAATGGTGTGTCAGTTGTTATTCAAACCATGTCGACGACTTTTAGACCTCCCCTTATGTTATACCTATTAGTGAAAAATAGAAATTGCTGCGCGAACTTTCAGTGAAAAAGCGCGAAACTTTTACTGGACTCGCAGCTTCTGTTTCTATGGTAGTTACAAGTTTTTGTTCCTTTTCAGCATTGCTTACAATGCTTAAAAATAACATCAAACAACTGTATTGATCAGCCTGGCGTGTATACTAATCAGTAAGAACTGTTTTTGCAGGTTTGCTTATTGTGTTTTTTTAAAACTTCTTACACTGGGATAATTCCCAACCGGTTCAAAGAATACCGGAACTTATGTCTGTTTATTTAGATCCAGCAGCAAAGGCGCGCGCAAAAACCCCCGTAAAATTTAATCCAACAACAGTGGCTTTTTTGGGGAGAACGGTGTGTAAGAAATTAAACAGCTGAAACCATTAGAAAATGAAGATGGCAACCAAAGATAGGATGGAAAGTGTACTAGCCTGTGTACATTCGCCCCCTTCCCCCCAAAAACGGGTAGAGATTTTTTTGACGGGAGGGGGCGGCTGTACACAGGCTAGAAAAGTGATACTTTTATAACTGGCATGGATTTTAGTGACTAGAAAAAAAAAACATTCCTAAACTACAGGAAATCTAACAATTACGGCTTCATTTTGGAAAGCTGCACTCGACAATTGACACGTTCAGTTAGGATCAAAGTGAAGCTGGCTAACGATGGACTAAATGGAAATTAAAAGAAATCCGTAAAGCTGTAGACTTGACGCTCACGTTTTCAAGGATTTACTCAGATAAACTTCCCTTTGAAAAATAAACGATAAAAGATTCAAGTGGCCCTGAATTGTCGTTCACTTTGTGTTTCGTTAATGTTCTCTTCTGAAAATATTCCTCGAATGCTGACTTGCCTGGTTATAGGACTTCTGCTTATATCCCTCCCCAGTTATAAACCCATCAGTCTCCTAGAAAAATGTTATTATTGGCTTCCGTCAGTCGAGGGACAGTGAAATGTGCGCCATGGTTTCAGTCTCTATTGGGGCTGCCGCACCTTCTTTCGTGATACAATCCTATCCTGGAAAGGCAGACCCTGTTGCATTTCCCTGGAAACAAAGTCCGTCCCTGGCTCTGCGGGTCCTGGTGTGGCCGGCCCTCTGACCCCCTGCGCTCTCCTCCCCCCCCCCCCCCCACCCCCACCACCCCCTCCACTGCTCCTTTCTCTTCCTCTCGCTCCACAGCATGCTTGCCTTGATGGTTCATCTCCAGCTGCTGTGATCTGCAGCAACGGCCTCCCAGCCTGTCAGGTTGATTTCACAAGCCTCGAGGCCACGCTTGCAAACCCCTTTTGTTTGGGAAAATGTGCATGTTAAAATCCACCGTTCCTTACATACAGCTGTCAAAACCGCGATGTCCAACCGAAACGGCACGATGCAAGTCTTTTCCTCGTAGGAAACAATTTTTTTTATTCACGATACTTAGGTTGTTTTGGCCTCTTAGTAATCTTTTGTTAAAAATGGCACAGCTAGTATCTTACCTTCGCGCGAACTGCCGAATACAGGAAACTCAGTTTTGGCACCAAATTTTAAACTTGAACAGTTTTTTTTTTAATTGGTAACAATCTTTTATAGTTTGGGGCATTTTAAATTCCACTTCCCGAATTTTCAGTGCTATCCAGCGAAAAAACTGGCCCGAATTAAATGCCCGTGAACATATCTGACAGGACTGCATAGTTATTCCCTCGTTCCTGAATGCTGATAATCAGTGCTGATTGATTAATACAAGTTTTAGCGGCATCGGTCATATGCAAGGCCTGTGTTAGGCCCCTCTCTCCCCTGTCGGCATTTTTCCTTATCTCACTGACGTCCTTACAGAACATTCTACTGAAAATGGATAGAATGTCGAATAATTTTGTAAGTTCTTTCAACTGATCCGCCACCAGAGTCTTAACTCTTAAGTCGTTTTTTGTAATCTAATTTACCAACGGCTATTTATACCGCTTAAAAACCACCCCGTTCGAGTTTGTGACTCGTAGACAAACCCGGAGCACTGTTTTTTGACAACAAGTTTATCACAATAGAAGTGTGCTCTCCTTGTATAATCCTCCCCTCTCCGGTCCCTCCCCTGTTAAATCCAAATGTACAACCGAAAAAGCGGAACTAGTTTCGTCACCGGGTAACGACTCTATCGTTGATTTCTCCTCAGACCCGGAGAATAACGCTAAGGTGGAATGTGATGCCGGAGGACACATGGATTACTGTCGTAGTCCATTTTAACATCAAATGGCTATTTAGCAATTGAATTAATCGCATCGCTTAAGCAGTCGGTCGTCTTGCTCGAATAATCAACCCCGCTCTTGAAGTGAATAATAAAACATCCATATCCAACGCGCGGTCTTGGAATAATTGTTAATTATCGCCTTGGGCTATTGACCTAGGAAATATATCTCTGACGCGGAATTTTGCAGATTCCTGTGGGAAGGAAAAAAAAATCGTTTTCACTCGTGACCTCAGCTATTGATGCTCTGGCTTGGGAACTTTGAAACCATGCATGAAACAATAAATTATACAACAAATAGCTTTTGTTCAATGATACGTTTCTATTTCCGTCGGCTTTGTCGAAGAGCCCAGGAATCGGTTTGCAGTTGTTTCTTATAGAACGTTTTCATTGGTCCGTTTGAATTAGAAGGGATAAATCATAAAAAATCTTTATAAGTGATATCTTTTCTTGAGGTGCAAGCAGTTTTTAGCAAAGCGTGATTCTACAGCTTCGTAGAAAGTGTAATTAAAGTGTAATTACGGGTGCATTAAGATAATGAATAATAACTCTTCTGTACTTATTCTTTTGTCTTCTTACTAACAGGAAATATGACAAATTTTTACAGGCGTAATCTCTGTTGTATTTCTGTTTTATTTTTTCTGTTTCATTTGCGCAATCAAGGCAACGTTTTACAAATGGTGACGCAGTAAAGCTATTGCAGTTATTCAGCTAATTTCAGTCATAAAGTCCAACTTCTCCCTTACTTGCCTTTGACTCAGTCATCTTCCTTTGCTGTTCGGAGGTTTTGCGGGACTTTAGCTCTAGAGCCTTTCGGATGAACATAATGAAAAGCCTTTCAAGCTAACAAGGTTAAAGCACAACGGTCGAGCAATCCAAGTGAAAGTTGTTTATGAGTACATTCGTGTTCTCTTACCTATTAAGGCGCTGCCGGCCACATGTTTAAAATTGTCTGAACGTTTGAGCCGCGGGCAAAAACCTACTTTAAACCACTTTACTGAAAGTTGACATATGGTAAATGTCTCTATACTCCTCATTATGCTCTTCAAGGGGGCGGATTGTAACGTGAAAGCTGGTGGATGAATTAGACTCGGTGACCGTTCACATGAAATGTTTTGAGCGATACTTAAACCTACATCAGCATACTGTCTCTGCTGGAACAGAGTTTGTTGATGACCCGATCAGTATTTTTTGACACACAATTACAACAACCTTGCGGGTAAAACACCAAATGGTAGATTTTTGATTCAGCATGGGTCATTCAAACGTGTTCTCAATTTTGTCATGCTAATAGATGCTGTGATTCAAATTTCAGGTCTTAGTACTTTTAGTACTTTTTCTATAATTTATCAACTGTCTTGTTTATTGATTTGGACTTGTGAATTTTCAGTTTCTTGAGTCTGCCTTTAAACTACGTTACCCGAATTCTAGGGGTGTGACCGCCTTGCATGTTGCTCGAGTTGTCTAATGAACTTAACTTGGAACATTTGAACACTTCTGTGTGGAATATTCTAGCGCCATCGCGTGATTCGTGGTCATTATCATCGTGCACACCATCCCTTTTCTGACCACTGATTACACCCTAAATGGTCTTGTCGATTTCACGGCCATTAAAACTGTCTATTTCTGGAACCATAATTACTCCCATCCTGGTCTTTAACCCATTCTCTCACGTGTAACTAATGACCAGCGATCAGCAAGTCACGAAATGGATATAGCAACGTTATGTAAACACCGACAGCCTACATTGCTTGTTTGCCATTTTATTGTCACTAAAGAAGGGTCTAGGTTACCGAGACGAATTTAGGGGAGGTATTTCCTTCCCACAATGTTGATCAACTGTTCAAATGGGCCCGTATTAAACTGCCTTGCGTAGACATCCATAAGTGAATGACACAGATGATTGGCGCTGCACGCGATGATAAACTGTTTTGGCTTCAACTTACTTCGGGCTATTCTTTTGCTCTCTCAGCAAATGTTTTGTTCTGTTCACACTTCAGTGTCCTTTGAAGTGTTTTCGTCTATTCCGGATGCTCTATTCCCACTGTTACCTTAGTACCACTACTCAACTAACGTAAAAGCACTTCTGTTCGCTCACGAAATGTTTTTTCTCGCGCGTCATGCGTTATGACTTGTAAATGGACTTTTGGCAGTTCCGTTTAGTTTCTTTGCATTTAAAAAGAAAACACTTTAGAGCTTTCTCTTTGCACACCTTTAAGCTGTCCGATAGACAGGTCTGCTCTCTTGAAAACTCGTATTACCCGATTTCAGGTGAGATTAGTACAAAGTAGAGGGCATAATATGTTCACATCCTGCAACGCCTTCATTTAATTACTTTCCTAGTGAACTCTTTCCGGTGACTATAATAACCAGTTACATAAGACAAGTTTTGAGCTGCGCGTTACAAAAACACTGATTTTCCTTGTCCTACAACCCAAGTCAATAATCATCATTTGCAAGGAGTGTTAATTATTTTGTTTTGACTCCCACTTCCCACCCTATTATGCAGCATGTTTAACCTATGACTTTATCTGTTAATTGGCATTGCTCGATCATTCACATGACTTGTATTACCCCTCTACCTATAATCTCCATGTATATGAACATAGTGGACTGTTTCTGTAGAGAATACCTCTTAGTATACTTCGTAATGAACATAATATTGATTGATTCCACGGGTGTATTCGATACTAAGCGATTTTTAGTGGTAACAGACTTCGAAGTTCTATGTTTAGGCGTGCAATCGCTTAAGATTGACGTCTTCTATCCTAGAGAAGTTTTCATTTAGCTTCCTTTTGCTTGATTCCATGGGCGTATTCGATACTAAGCTATCTTTAGTGGCAACAGACTTCAAAGCTCTATGTTTAGGTGTGCAATTGCTTAAGATTGACGTCTTCTATCCTACAGAAGTTTTAATTTAGCTTCCTTTTGCTTGATTCCATGGGTGTATTCGATACTAAGCGATCTTTAGTGGTAATAGACTGCAAAGTTCTATGTTTAGGCGTGCAATCGCTAAAGATTTTCGTCTTCTATCCTACAGAAGTTTCAGTTTAGCTTCCTTTTGCTTAATTCCTTGGTATATTCAATACTAAGCGATCTTTAGTGGCAATAGAATTCAAAGCTCTATGTTTAGGCGTGCAATCTCTTACGATTGACGTCTTCTGTCTTACAGAAGTTTCAATTTAGCTTCCTTTTGCCCAAATCAGTGGGTTTACTAGTTATGTCCAAGTAATGTAGTTATACTCAAATTGCCTTCATTTGTAATATCACCAGTTTATTTAACTCGGTGTTAAAACTCAGAGTGCTTTTCCCATTTGGATACTTGTTCACGTTGCTCCTCAAAGTGATAGAAATCTAAGAACAGTCTTATTATTAGGAAGTATTTAAGTACAATTCAGCAGTGATACATGTCCTATATGGTCTTTTTGATGCATATTAAAAGCTTATATAGCTTGAAACGTTTTACATCTATATCATCTTATACACTTTTATAAGAAACAAGACACCGAAGCAGAATCAATGTTTTAGCGATCACAAGATCACACTGATATCTTTGCTCAATCTTAAACACTGTTTTTAAAAGACTTTTAAATAGTTCTGCTGGTAATGGCCGGATTGCAACTAATGTTTGTTTCCCAGTGAAACGATTCTTATTCACATAAGCCGTAAAAATAAAATCTTAATTTAGAAACGTATCACAGCGAAATTGTAATATTCTTAATACTCTTAATTAATGCTAGTTTGCTTGAACACCGAAATTTATCGTATTCACCCGGCCTTTCCTTCCTATTGTCGGAACTTAAATCATCTAACGTGCTCCTAACTTTTAATTGTCTATTAAATTCTCTGACTTACGACCAGTAAGCATACAGAGAACATCTGAGCAGTATTTACTGTTTATTATACTGTATGTGTGACCCTTTTAAAGGAAACTATGGATCGGTATATTAATGTGGTGTTGTTTATTATGATGTTCGGGGTAAACTGTCTGCAGATGAAACCATAGTCCTTAGTCACTCATATGAATGGTATCAAGGAAGAGTTTCCGGCACATTGTGTTTAATGTGATGCGTCGCAGGGTGGTTCGACTTTTACACAGGGATTTACACATGACTTTACCATTATGTTATTGCTATGTTATGTTATTATTATATCAATGCTCGATGCTAAAAATCCTCAAAAGGCTTCCCTACTATGATCCATCATGCTCATAAAAAGCTAGCATTTATCCTTAACGCTTATGATATTGAAGAATGAGAGTCTCCTAGATGTAATCCTCTACTGGTCCCAACCGTCAACCAGTTTTTGTGACTATTATTCCGGCATAATGCTCAATTCTTTTGCCTTACTATTATACTCAAAATAATGTGGGCGTAATGTGTGAAACCCTATACTTCTAAATCTGAACTCCTAAGGTGTAACCATTCATATGAAAGCTAAAAGCAGTGCGTTCTTACATTTCAAAAACAAAATGTGTCTGTGAATTCATATCTAATGGTACTCTTCTCAGTGTTAAAGAAATATAGAACTAGAATTCCTGTCTTCAAACTTAGGGAAAGAAGAATGATTCTTGTCTGGCTAAGACAAAACTCTAAACTCCCTGAAAGGTCGTCATGGGTAAAGCAAAATAAAGGTCATGAATCTCTGCTGCTAGGGAGAATTTAAACTGTAGTGGTTCAACAAATTTAATCATATCATTTTCTTCATTGCTGCGATTTAATCATTTCCTTAGTTTTCTTAAGTTCTCTTCTAAAGAAAAGTTGAAGAAGAAGGGCGTGGTACATACGAATATAAGAATCTCTTTATTTCCTCAAAAAGGCTACAAAGATGGGGGATGTTTGTAGGGGCATTTCACTGTAAGTGCTGGGTAGAAGTGATAAAACAACGCGATACTTTTTTGAAAGGCATGTAAGACAAACCTTGCTTGAGGCATTGTTTACACTGCTTGACAAATCTGAGTTCTGTTAGTTCACTCCTGGTAGGTCAGTCGAGCGTTGGCTTGGGTGTGGGAGGGGGAAGTATATTTCGAAAGTCCAGAGTAAAGTTAATTTCCCGGTCTGTCAGCGTGAATCCAATGGTTACTACGGGAACACAGAATCCTCGAAGTAAGTTTCTTTTCTTTGGCTCTAAAGAGGCCTGATATGGTGATGTTTATTCAGCAATAAACATGTCAAAAATGACTTGAAATTTCTTTCTACAGACGCAGTGGAATAAATAGTAGGTCAATATTATGCATAATGTTAACTCCTTGGGAGAATTTGGTTTATCAACACATTTACTTCATGAGGTACTTTTAAAAGCTTGAGATGAATTCAAGCTGTAGTGAAGTCTCCCTAAATTGAGTCAATTATACTTAGCTAAGAAATCAGCTTAGTTCATCTACCAGATCATGACTTATATATTGAACTCTTCCAACTTCTAATTCCGTGGGTGATGTCATAAATTGAATTTAATGAAGTCCTATTGAGCTGGACGTTCTAGCGGCGTTCTTCGCGTTTCAATTTTACCTAACCTGAAATTGCAACTGATTTGTCAGATTTGAACTCTTTATAGGTCTGGTTAATGATTCGCTTAGAATTAATTATCAGTACAGGGTTAAAGGAGCTAACGCTTTTATCTGGATGTTCAAGCAGCTACATTAAGTCTTTATCAGCAATGTCTTTTAGTTATTAGAAATTTGTGGCTTCTGGTATATACCGGCAAGGCGGAATACAATTGAAACTAGGTTCTTTTCTCCTTTGTAGCTTCGCCTTCGTTGAGTAGAATTATCAGATATTCGACATCATTCGTAGTTTTCAAGAAACAAAACAAAAGAAATCTTGTGCCTAAACGGTTTAAGTACTCCATGCTATTCAACTTTACCTTTTAAATATCCTGTAGGTTCGGTAATCCCTCAATAATATTTCATTAAACACGATATTTTCTGTCATAACTTTTGCTATCTCTTTGTTTCCTTTGTCTGTCCCAACAATTAAACATGTCTGGCAGTAAAAAAGATTTTGCTTTTTATAAGTTCCGAACTTTTTGAAATAGCCGCTGCTGGCGCCAGATAAGACTAAGATAAGAAACTTAGAGTGGTTTTAATTTGGGCTTTCGTCGCTTTCAAATCTTAAGACTGCTGTTGCAGTTCGTTTGGCGAGTTTTTAATCTTTTAAAGTGGAGACGATTTCTGAAGGGCTCTGAAATCAGTAAATAATAAGCTTACAAGAAATAACGGAGTAGCCGTTGTTTATGGCCACCAAAGTTTAAACTTTAACACCTGTGGTGGTGAAATCGTGTGTACACATGCCCAGAGTGATAACTGTTATGGAGCGTTGATGTATGTGTATGCCGTTTAGGGGCGCAGTTGTCAAATTGCAAAGCATTAAACATCCAAGACATTTTACATATTCTTTATGTATTTTTATTTCAATCGGTTGATATATTGTTGATATTTCGCTTACTGGTTCGCAGGCAAATTTTCTCGCCGACTCCCTTTAAATTTAACTCTTTATTTTCTGTGAATAATTTTGCTCTCGGAAGTCTGTAAGTAACTTTATCAATGTTTCTTTTTTAATAACACACTTTTAGCTTCTAATTAATCTGAAGTATTTACCTTTATCTTATCAGTCTCAAGCGGAATTATCAAATAAGCAGCTTAAGTACCTTGTTCGAGAAGATTAAACGTTTGTTCTAGCCGTAAAGGTTCACTTTTGGGTTGCTGAACAATCTAATAGAAGTCTTTATCCTATAAACATAATTTACTGGTTCTGGGTTTTGGCCGTAAGTTTTATCTCCTTTCTAATTAACTTAACATGAGTTTTCGGCTGTGAACTACATTGATCTGAAGCTATGGACAACTAAAGTCAGTCACTATTGAACACCTTGACACAATAAACTCTATTCCCAACAAATGTTTTCAGATGCAACAATTTTAAAACAAATGTCAGGGATTTCCTTTTTTCCACTGAATGGGCGCCTACTTAACATACATATAAACATATATCCAGACTTATGCTCACTTCTCTACTCAGTACATGTCACTAAATTTTCGTTTGCAGTGGTTAGCCCCGCCGTTACACCCACAACTAGGATGCAAAACCTTAGACCAATTTTGTTGTATACAGCTGTGAAAGAGATGCTTTGTGATAAGTTTTTGAATTGTCGGTTGATATATCCCTTGTAGATGGCTTATAACTAATAGACCGTGTGGTAAAAGATAAAGGAGCCTTTTCAGATGAACTGCGGAACACTTGTATTTTCTGAAACATCAAATAAACCGTTAACGTGACAAAAATTGGATACTTGTCAGCTCCAATTATCTTGATTTACCTTGAGTTGAGTTCTTCGTTCAAGGCTGCACGAAACGTACGCCTTTAAATAAATGTCAATCATAGAAAACGTTGGAAAACCGTTTGCAAAAAGTCCTCAAATACCACCAAGGCTTTTTTTCTTGGTCGTTTCTGTTGCTTTTGCATCACGTGGTTACATGGCATTTTAGAGGACCAAATACAGACGCTCGACCGCTAAAAGGCTTTTCAAGTATTGCCCTTGACATGTTGTGATCAAAACAAGTTCTAAACGTATTTTGGCTCCACTTCGTCACCCTTGACAAATATGTGAAGTGGATCCTAAGCCTGAACAATAAGGGAGCGCTCCGTAACAGTCTTGTGTTTTATTCTGCAGTTGAATCATTGCAAATAGCAATGGTTTTAGTAGTCTTGCGCGCAAAAAATTACCGAATCCTGGATTCGTGATGGCGCCGTGAAATAAATGATGCCAAGTGGATGATTGCATGTGTTCAATGTTTCATGACCTCTTTGAAGTGTGTCATGTGATTCTGTTGTAGCCAAGTCGCTGAGGCATAATATCAATGAGAAATGCATTGAAACTGTCAACCCATAAAACTTCAAAACTTCAAGTCGCGGTGGTCGCGGCATTTTGTACTAAAAAACAATGGTTAATTGCTCCCCGTCTCTCTTTCTTATGTTTATTCTTTCAACTGTTCCTGATGCAATGCGTTGCATTGTCTTGCAAGCTAGATAATATCAATTCTACTCCTTGTTGCAATTATTTTTACCAGCAAGTTATATTGATATCAAAAGGCTAAATATATGTTTCTTTAGTTTTGCTTACTCACTCTTGTTTACAGGTTTTGTTTTTAAATAGAAGGTTTCGTCAAGGAATAAATATCGGCTTCGGGCGATTAAGTGTTCTCGAGTATACTTTTATCGCTTGTACGTCATAGATACCCTGCTCGTGAGAACTGGGCCACTTCCGTGAGCTCTCACAGGAACTGTGGCGCGGTATTAAGTACCGCGGTAGGGTCAACATCACTTGATTGCAAAATTTTCGTGATCATAGCCTAGGTTCCTCGCGAAGGTTCCGGGCGGGCCAAGCTTTATTTTGTCAATAAAACTTTAATTGAGGTTAGAGCAGTGCACATATTGAACTGAACTTTCCGGTTTTGGAGAAGCTTGCGTGCATTCTTTTGTAGATATAATTTTGAACTGCCTGGCTATTTTATTCCATTTTTTTTTTTCTCGTGAAATATATTTGTCTTTTGGATGAGAGCAAAAAGAGGCCCAAATATTGGTACAAGGACGAGATGCTTAGTGGCGTTTGTTTTGAAGTTCACCTTTTACCTTGATCATTATGCTGACCTCGATTAATTTTTAGAGGAAAGATGCACCTTAAGCCTGTGAAAGCAGACGTTTTTCCTCCAATTCTTTGCCTTAAAGATTCGGCGATTAAACCGGCTTCTTTTGAAGGCTGGACTGATTACAACCGGTAGAACTGAAGGCGTTTTTTGGATTTGCCGACTTCTCGAGGGTAATGTCAACTATAACTAAATCGTCATTTTTATAAATAATTTTAAGAGGTGACGTCAATTTTCGTTTCAGTCCTATTTGATCAAAACCTTTCTTTGAAAAAATGGAAAACTCCCGGGTTTTCTCCTTGATTCACTAACGCTAGTAAGACTACTGATCAAGAAATCATATTTCCGGTAAATTCGGGCTGATTTCAAGGTGTTCCTAGACAGTTCAAACTTGTAAATTAGAGAACAAATTATGTCCTTTAAAAGAGTCAAAAACGAGCCACAAATTGCGATATTTCGTTTGAAAGAAACATGCTATAATATGTACAGCATGAAGTGTATTACCAAGCAATTTGTTCTCCACGTCATGGCTAAATTTGTGATCCTAATATTTTGTAAAAATATTGCTCCCCCTCTCTCACTTTCATATAAATAGTGTTTGCTTGTTCTGCGTTCTTTTAGTTTTTCTGCCATTATAGTATATTTAGGAGCTATTCAAATAACCAAATCCATTCAGTTTCAGTACCGCGGAATTCACTTTTCAAGGCACTTTACCCTTTTTTATTCTAAGCTTAGAAGTAGGATTTACTTCGTGCTGTTTCGCTCATTTCTTAGTTATTTTTTTATTTTATTTTGTGTTTCCTTTTTGTGCATACCCATCGCAGGCCTCTTACGAAAAAGAACCAGTTTCTTAGTCCCTGTTAGAAACGGTGTTTAAAAGCAGTGACAGGTAACGCTATGAAATGCCCGTATTGAAATGATCCATTCGTTTTAGCAGCGATACAGCGCCCTTTTCTGAAAGAGAACGCGTTATAACAGAAAACCTCTCGACCTTGAGAGAAAAACAACCAGGTCGGTGACGTATAAGTTAGCGTGCGATATGTACGATATTGACCGACTGCGCGCTCCTTCCCACGCCATTTAACTTCAGTCATTCTTAGACAACATCATTGTGTGTCAAGATACTGCGGAGCCCGAGCGATATTATCGCAGTCATGATATTATCTTAAGAACTTCAAGCAATAGATCATCGTTACCGTCATCGTAATCTCCAAACAATCAGTTCTTAAACAACAAGTGCAGTTGTTCCTCTCAAGCGATCTGGTTTGCATGGCCCTTTGAAAGGGAAGTCCATGTTGAATCAATATCAGCCGTATCGTAACCCACCCTCTACCGCCTAATTTAAGAAGATATTTCCGTTCATATAAAAGGCCTGCTTTCTCAGTCACAAACTATTTGTGTTTAAAACAGCTGTTGGTTCGTTAGTGCCTCAGTCTATACAAACGGACAGCTAAGTTCATTTGGTCTTCTGGTTTTTCCTACGACTGGTATTCGCTTCTGGCAGTCGAGCTTCGTCTTCTTTTCCGTGAGTATAAACCTTTAATATTGAAAGTTTATTGCAATAGCTTATCGCTTCGATCGACCAACGAATTTTCTCTGATGTATCAGTGTAAGAAAAAAAAAACGCAAATATCTACAAAGGTCCGATTGCAGAGTAATCTCAGTTTATCTTTCCAGAATGTTCGTGTTGCGCGTGCCGAATAGCTGAGAAACATCCTATCATTGCCCGACATGGTAGCAATATTTGCTAGCAAATATGGTAGAGATATTCGCTTTGTCTTCTAAGATTCTTAGGCTTATCTTAGTTGATGTGCGTTTTTTGATTCCAATTATCGTCCGTTGTTTGCTTTGGCGAAAACACTGCAGGTTAGATCGGCTCGAACGGCTTGAAGATGCCAGTTCTTATTCCGACTGCAATATGCCCTCTCTTTCTCAATACACAGTATTGATTTAGCTGATGGAAAATCGCTTATTTTATTGATTAAGTACGTTGCAGACGTCTTTGTGTTCGGATGTATGGCCGGTATTATTAACTATTTTCTATTTATCACCCTTCTTTACGTCTTTCACATTCTAAGAATAACCTAACGTGGAAGGGAAAACACGGATAAAAAGAAATTCTTGTCAATTAAAATGAAACAGCCATCAACTTCAGTATGTAAGAACTTAAGGACTTTAATTTTCTTGCACAAAATGTTAATCACCTGTGTTTTTAAGTTAATTATACGGGATCATTTTCCTTTTGAAACGCACGTGGGTTATCTAGGTTCCTTAGAGTCAAAGAAGCCAATCTGGTTTTTAAAATAAACATTTCTTTTCTTGAGTTAGCACAAAGAAAATCCAGCCAAAAGTGATAGGAGCGAGCGATTTCTTTCTGCTGCAGTTTCGTTCTCAGAATTCAAGAATAGTGCAAACGGAGTCGAGATCATATATATTTAATAGCGTAGCTTTTAGCACAATAAGTATTAGCTTTTAAGTTAGAGCCGACCCTGCTGGTTTCTCATGAAATCAAGTCCACTGAACAAGTATATTAAACTCTAAACCGCAATTATTCAAATGACTCCCGATGACGAACAACGAAAACCACTTTTTAAGTGTTTTCCTTGTCCAAGTTTTACACCCGCGGAGTCATGTAATCATTTCCATTTTTGAACTTTTGATTTGAATTTCCTTGCCTTTGTCTCGACCTGTTAATCTCGCTCTCGCTTTCTGTGGCGTGGAGATTCCGTTATACATAACGGCCTGGTATATATGGCTGGTCTTCAATTTCCATTCCATTTGCCGCACCCTAATGCAATAACATTACTTATTTTTCTCATTAAACTTTAGACTCTTTCATAATACTGCCAGGACCACTTAAATTATAATCTGTCTTGCACGGAACCAAAATACGAATATGTGAATTTATTGTAAAGTAATGAAACAAATTGTGCGAGATTACTTTCACTAGCATGGGGCAAGGCATGAGTTTGACTACTTTAAGCAATTTACCACCCATGTGGCCTAACCGAGCAGAAATGTCGATTATTAAAGTCGAATTTTCGTGATTGTCCAAGACGCTGGCTTAAAAAAAGTGTTTTTTTTTTTTTTGCAAGGTGTACGTTTTGGAGTCGTCAAGAATTTTGACGCTGCCCTGGGCGAAAAATTCGAGCACACGTGTCTTAAGAAATAACGAAGACAAACTATAATTGGACGACCCGCGCGCTAAGCGAGCGCTCGGTTTTGTCTAATCTTCCATTCATCAAAGTGAAGACCACGGGAAGTCAATTTTGTAAGATCACGGAAACAAAAAGTATCACATTCGTAGTATTATTTCATGTATCATAATAACAAGTCAAAATATAAATACAAGAGAAGGAAATCAGTTTCTCCTTGATATAATTAGTGGGACTGCATGTCGCGATCACTAACGGGCAACAATTATCTGTTTTTTTGACGTTAATAGCGAGTCACGACTTAGTTAATTGATGTAGCTGGATTTAGAACAGGGGTCGTCGTTTTGTGTCTTGGCCTTGGATTGAAGGGAAATGATACTCTTCTTCAGTTTACGATGTTCTAATCACGTAGTTAAATATATCTTCGTGAATTAAATGTTATTATGATGTTCTGTACGCCTCCCGCCGAGCCGCCACTAGGCCATAGGATCCTTGATATTAGTTTAATTAATGTTTAACATCGAAACTACGATTTTTTAGGGTTTTGTCTTCATCATATGTCTTCGCCAGACTGCGCACGAAACATGGTTGTTTATGTTGAAGGGTCGTACTTTTAAGCCGTCATGGCGACTCACATCATGAATAGCCGTTAGCGTGTTAGAACGGTCATTAAAGTTAACCGTCTTGAAGAGATTTATTTTCGGTTGAGTTAATTACTGAGCCGTAGGTCACTCGATCACGTAGTTTGACGTTACGTTTTGCGGGAAAACCACCTGGTCGTGGCCACCTTGTGCACCACTCGCCTTCCCTCGAGTTTCACCAGCATCGGTCATACCCAGCGTAAAGGACTCTTTTTTGCACCCGGTCTAATACAAACAGCTAGCCGCCAAAGCTGTATTAATGCTCGCGTGTCGCAACATAACGCTATTGGGCATATCACTTGGTTTCCCGTAGGTGATCTTTGAGCACATAGTCGATGTGGGTCAGATGGAAATACAAATCACATGTTCAGCTTTCCTAAGAAATCTGTTGATTTAATACTGTGTAAACCTTGTTAAAGCCCTAACGGTCTGTCCTGAGTAATTTGCTATGAAAAATACTTCGCGTGATCGCGCGCTTCGGTGGTGATGCGTGAAAAAAATTACTTTTATTTGTTGTGGGAGAACTGTTTCTATTAGTATCATTAATAGACTGGAGTCATCGATAAGGCTATTTATCTTCCTAAGGACTGTCCTCACGTAAAGAAAACGTTTATACATTCACTATCGTCACAGACATGATAGCTTCCGATAAGGCACCATCTTGTGAAATAGACGAGGAATATGCCTCTTTCTGTCAAAACAAAGTCGTTTTTAGATCAATCTTTGACCACGCTGTGAGAGTATTTCGCCAGCTTAAAAATAGTCTAAAGTTAATGAGATTCTTCACCACTCTATAATTACCGAATTTTTTTTTAGCTTAGACGTTTTCAAGAATGTCAGAATGAGGCCGTACCCGCAAGGAAATTGAAGAACGAATGGCAAGCAATTCACTAATTCGTTCTTGATTTGCCCAGCGCGTTCTCAGTCGTGCATGTGTACTCTTATCGTAGTCAAGTCTTTACGGCAATTTAGCTAATCCCGTTGAAATGCTTGTAACGGCTTAAAAGAAGGAGAAATTTGGTTGATAATACAGTGGGCGTATCGATTCTTAAATGTTAATTCAAACAAGCCCATTGGCACACCGGCTCGAGTCATTAGTACCAGCTATGACATTTGATTTAAAAGGGTCCCTTATTGTTCTTTATTGGAGTATATTACTGCTCCCAGTGGGATACAGCGTGCAAATGGGAAAGCTTCTAGATACGATGGATGCTTAACAACATTAAACCTTTTGTTGTTTAACATTACGGGCCATTGTCCCCGTACAAAGGGCTTGATAAGCTGAAGGGCTGATTGAATTGCATAATCCTCTGGCTGAATAGCAAGCGGAGCTCTATTATGTCCTATCATTTACATATGACAGTAAAAGCAATTAGGAGCGTAACAAGTGGTAGTTAGTTGTAATAGAACGGCTTGATATTGTGTTCGATATTTTGTCTAATTCCCAGTCTGTTTGTATAGTCATTGTTTAGAAGCAAACCCCCCGAGCTGGGGCTTTTATCTCCAGGTAGCATAGCACGCCCAAAAAACATTTGCCTATTGTTAGCGACTGAGTAAAGTGAACGGCTCGCAAGTTAATCAGCAAACGTTATCTGAAACGATACTCTGCCACTACTGCCGTTCAGAGGTTCTCGAGAGTGAAATAGATCCCATATCAGGCGAGGTAAGCAAATGGTCTGGTGTTCTGACGCCAGCACATTTTTCTAGATTCCACGCTATGTAGGTAAGAACATAGCGAAAGTAAACGTAACCGCGTGGCTGCTTCATCGGTTTTGAGTACAAACAAAGACTTACTTGAAATAGTTGGCCAAACATTAGGCTATCGGGTCAAGCACCTAAACATACAGCCTCGATGCTTCGTGTTGTTTCGCTTCGCCTCTAGTGCTGTTGCGTACACGTTGGATTAGAGAGCATTTACACTCCGGACATTTCCATCTCGAAGCCAAGAAGGATAAATCCACAGTGCTAAGTGAAATCGGAAGTCGATTAACTGAAAAGTATGTAAACATGGGAACATTTAGAAGTCTCAAGCAAACAAGTCAACCACATTTTTCGCAGAAGTTGTCGCAGGAAATGCAAGCTCGAAAGATATTTCTAGCGATGTCGTAAAGTCATGCATTAGGATTAGTTAAATGCCAGCTGATCAGTTTGAGAATTTTGTGAACACTTTTGGACAAAGCTTCCCCGCCCCCAGCTGATTCGTGCTTTATTTTACGGTCGAAAATTCTGTCAAGGTCGTCACAGAGTATTTGTTAGTTTTTGCTCCTCGATCCGAGTCGGTCTGCTGTAGTTGTCGCCTGAGACAAATGGCGATTTTGCATTTTGTCGAGGGCTTTGTAAATGTCGTCACATTTTTTTCGATTCACCTTGCTCAATATAGTTCACCTTCTTCACTAGATTGTTCAGTGATTCGCGTTTGGTATTTCGATTAATTTCGGGAAAAAATGTTTCTCATGCTCAGTTTGCTTTTCAACTTGGCGCAGACGGTTACCAATTACAGATTTCCACGGCTTTTCTTTCGTGTGGTTACCTTAGTTTCAAGGTACATCTTTATTGGCATGCTGTTCGAGAATTGTCTTTCGTGTTAAGATCACTTCAGGTCGGCATCCCTGACGTTTTTCCGCTATCAGAACGCGTGAAACCCTTCCTCGGTGTGAGACACGATCTATCTGTTCCATTACTTCGTCGTTCAATTTGGACATTAAACAATTGACTTTTGGCCTCAATATGTTCTCTTTCAGAAGCCAAACTCCAATTTAAAAACACTGCCATGAATGATTTATGAAAGCGGAAAACAACACAACAGTATGCGTTTTGAAAATTTGCTTGTTAGCGGTGGCGTTGTACTGAATGTTTTCCATGTACATGATTTGTTCATTCTCTGCAATAAGTTTTGACTTTCGTTATAGCTTATTTGAGTTTCGGCATCACCTATGTATCTTTTTAATTACTTTCCACATAACAAGAGCAAGCGAATTGCCAGATGGAGAAACATTGTTTTATCATCTAAACGTCTTAGTAATGTTGATGGCGTTGAATGAATGTGCCGTTCATTTGTATGTGATTATAATTGAAAAAAAAGAAAGTTGTGATTCATTTAAATCATTTTCATTACTGTTTGATGTGCTTTGGCGCTTTGGCAGGAACAAATTATGATTTTCTTTTAAGGTCTGCGCCTTCATGATCTCTGCACAAACACGTGAATTTCGAATGATTTTTGTTGCATTTTGACCAAATCAACTGCAATTCTCTTGAATGTTTTTGCCTGCTCTAATCATTACAATTGCCAACTGAAAGAAATACGAAGCCAAGTTTTAGTTGTTTTTTTTTCGCTCGAAAGTTCTATTTCGGTTGAGAACAACATTTCCATGTGAGCCGAATGATTGAGTGAGTGGTGTGGTTTCGTGGATCACTGAGCGCTCAGGGGCTCCTGTTCTGTGCGTTTATTTGTAGTTTTCTGTCAATATTTTATCAAATGGTTTTAGTATCTAAACCCCTATTCAGGTCGTTTATAACACGCGTTCTTGTCATACCCATCTTGGGCTATGACCGCGTGAGAAGAAGTGCCAAACTCTCGGCTAGTGTCGATACTCACAACGGAACAAAGTCCGCTGTTGTATTTGCAATACTTTAGATCGATAAATTCGATCCGCTAGACAAAAGTTGGCAGTATAGTTATACCGGGAAATCCAACACCGAATCGAATATCGTGAAAGGCCAATCACGCACTAAAAACCGAATCGCCTTTTTGGTGGAGTGGATGGCGCACGTATGCAAATATGGCGTTCATCTCGTGTGGGTTGGCTGTCGCAATTAATTACTTTTCATTCGCAGATGACACATTTGGCAAATCATTAGTGACAATAATAAGGTGTTTATACTTTTAGGTCTGTTATTCGGTGAACCTAGAACTCTTCGTTATTTAAGTGACATTAGGACGACCCTGAATGCCAACGAGATAATCCTTGCGTGAGAGAAGCGTACTTTTTGGGGCAATTTTTTTTCCCGAGCTTGTTTACATAGACATAAAATGGTGTTTTGGCAATCCGGGGAGGTTACACAGCGAGTTCTAAATGGCACGGCGGGTCGGGCCAATATTTCTTTTCTCAATGAGCAAACAATAAACTGCTTATATTTGCTACCTATATCGAGCAAGGATAAAGCATTTCTCTCTGACGTAGTCAATACACGACTTTATAAACTGGGAAACAATGAAACTCAAGAATTTCTTTCACTCTAAGTGAGGTGGTGGCACCAAACAGATAGAGCTCATAAGTCTTGACGCGAAGAACGGTTGTCCGCTAATGAGCTTTCGCGTTTTTGTTTTCTTTCTTTGTGCAAATATATCAGAAAGTTAAACTTCGCAAATAAACACAACAATAATAATATGTTTGGCGACGTCCACTAAAGGGAAACAGATCTCGAACTCGTCAAGAAGAGATGTAAGTTTAAGATTTACTTTATGTATTTTTTTAGTTTCAACAGGCAATTTACTTTTAATTCCTTGTTTGCCATGATGCATTTTTAATGTCTAGTCAGATTCACAGCTGTGTACTTGCCCTTGGCGAAGCTGTGCGTCGGGATTTTGATTCCTCTTAGCGGGCGCAGCACGTTACCAATTGACAAAATCTCAAACCTGATTTTATTCGGGCACAGCTTAATTTTACGTTAATAGCGTAGGTGACACATTTTCAAAAACCATTTATCTAGGAACTATCGCTAAACGTGGCCATGTTAACCCGCTGTTCTGAAGCATGAGGAGACCATCTCTTCTGGAGATTATATTTATAACGGTGTGAGTGAATGACATGCAGATAAGCTTCGATATCAATACAGTATATTTCTTTACATGAAAAATAATTACTGCACCCAACGAGACGCCAGATTTAGGCATATTATGGCTCTGTTGATTGAAAAACCCCATGTTTGTGAAGCTATACAAAGTCACCGAAAAAAATCAATGTTCACAACAATCGAGTATTGTCGAGCCAGAATGTCGCGTTTTACAACAGTGTTTTGTCGTTGTGTACATGTAATGCTGGGGAAAAGCAATTAGGAGTCACTCAATTAGCGAGAGCTTGGCTCGCGGGAAAACAGAAAGACATTAGGAATAACCGTCTGGATTTCGATCAGTAGTCACAGCGTGCAGATCACGATTTTAGCTAAAGCGACTTGGCCGGAAAGACGGATAATGCGAAGTTCATATGTGGAGGCGTGGGCTAACACACACAACCTCCTTATGTATTGTTCGCACGAACTTTGGTTATAATCCATCGAACTCAATACGACAGATAAACGATCTTGTCACTCAAGGCCCATAACGTTTAAATTTCAATCGGGGGCAAACTTGTATACCTTTTACATTGTTTAGTTTTCGATTATATCAACTATTGAAGGTGATGAGTATTGCCATTCTTTGTCGTAGTAAGGGAATTTTGCTAGGTGTTATCAGCCCGCGAATCTCTGTATTCGTCTGACGGTGTGGGACGAATCTCTCAGAGCCCATCCCTCAGTAAAGCTTTTTTACGGTGATATGTGATTTTCTGCCCAACATCTGTCAGTGAAAACGATAACGAGAAACTTTACCATACAATGGAGGTTCAATTGAGAGGTTCTTTAATAACGCCCACTTCAAGTTAGATTTGACGCAAATTGAAAAGTTTTGGCTTAAAGGAAATTTTCTTGCGGTTGTTTTTACACTTTAGGCTTCACAACTTGAAGAAGTGTTATGCGATAGCTGTATTTTCTGTCGCATCTGCCCTGAACATTGTTTAGGCCGAGTTAATAACACGTTGCGGTAATGATTGACACCGTTGCCATAGCAGGCTTGTAATTAGAGCTTTGCACGCCAATCAGGTAGCTAGAGTTTAACAAACGTAATACTCGATCTTAGCGATAATATACCCCATGTTTCTAACCCTCTTGATAAATACTGACACTTTACAGAGACTTTACCACACCCCTGCGTTTAGCCTTAATAGTCGACCAGCAAGAAGAAGAACCCGTACACAACCGGCGTGATGTTTGCCCCACTTCCAGCCTTGAGCTTCACGCCGCAGCAGATCGCACAGGTCTGCGAAACTCTGGAGGAAAGCGGTGACATCGAGCGGTTGGCCAGATTTCTGTGGTCCTTGCCAGTGGCCCCTGGGACGCTAGAAGCCTTGAGCAAACATGAAAGCGTGCTCCGAGCGCGAGCCATTGTGGCGTTTCACATGGGAAATTTCCGGGACTTGTACCACATATTGGAGACGCATCGCTTCGGCAAAGATTCGCATGCTAAGCTGCAAGCGATGTGGTTAGAAGCTCATTACCAAGAGGCTGAGAGACTTCGAGGGAGACCCTTAGGACCTGTCGATAAATATCGCGTTCGTAAGAAGTTCCCTCTTCCCAGGACAATTTGGGACGGAGAGCAGAAAACGCACTGTTTCAAGGAGAGAACAAGAAGCTTACTTCGCGAGTGGTATCTTCAGGATCCCTACCCAAATCCGACAAAGAAGCGGGAACTGGCGCAAGCCACCGGCCTCACACCGACACAAGTTGGTAACTGGTTTAAAAATAGACGGCAAAGAGATCGTGCTGCTGCAGCTAAAAACAGGTAACAAATTTTAACTCTTACTACTTGCAAATTTTCGCTTTGCTTTCGCTCCGTCTGGGTCCAGGGTCATTTGTTGATTTTGTCATACTGCGCAAAGTTAAATATGGAAATCCTCTCAACGAAAATTCCCTTTTCGCCACCAAAAGCTCAAATCTCAGCACAGCTCAGCACGTTTGAAACGGAAACGGTCAAATTAGGATAAAGTTTAGCGGTGAAAATGCGATCCATGACTGCGTTTATGAGGGTTTCGCGGCCGCTTCCGTCACACAAAAGCCCTGCACTTCTCTCAAATTGGTTTAGGTGGTTTGCAGAATAACAGATGGGGTAGAACAACGCTTAATCCTGAAATATACACCGCACGGATAAGACCATTGATAGTCCGGCTCAGTGACAGTGTGTATATTTTATAGAAGCATGTGGTCAACAGATCGAAACAGACCTATCACTATTTGTTTCAAAGAGTCGCATTTGTTTTCCTTTATTTCGAAGCGTACTGTTTTAAACGAGAAATAGCCCCAATCCCATTGTACTCTATGGACGTGGCGCCAGAGAAATGTGTGTACAATAACACGCGCGCTTCGCATGTAAATTGTACACATGGTTTTCATCCGTATCATCGCCCTGCTATATACACTCGTCTGATGAAGGAAATTGATCGAGATACCGTTTCCCTTGAGATCTTCCGGAATTGTGTAGCATCTCTTAAATTCCACTCTACCGTCATTTGTTTTCGCAAGGAATATTTGATAATTTTCTTAGGTACTTAGAAAGGATTACGAGCTGCATTTGGTTATTTGTTTACCGTATTTTCATCTAATAACTATTTTGAGGCATTATGAAGGCAAATGTATTATTTTTTCACGCGCGGACACATCGCTGATGGCTCGCCAGAAATTGTAATCCTATCTTTCTTAAATTGTTTTTAATCGTCCACGACGAAAGATACGAAAAAGTAAAAATTGGTCCGACCACGAGAAGAAGGAGAAGATGAACAGCAGGACTGTAATCGTTTCAACTTCCACACACTGATATTAAGTGTGAAGTGGGAGGCACTCGCACTGACCAACTTTTACAACGTGAAAAGGCGATAACAAGGTTTCGCATTTAGCAAGCAAACATTAAACGAAATGACATGAAAGCTTAAAATATTAATTAAACTCATTTGCCCAACGCAGACGGGGCGGATTGTGCGGTATTTAAAACGTTGCCTTGCAAATCCTAATATTATCTGTAAACAGAAAATGAGAAAAGAAAAACATTTCATTTTTCCTTCTGGACATTCCTTGACATGTAGGTAAACCGATGTGTTCAACTCAACCTTTTATCAACTGGAAGCTTTCTGTTTTCCTGTTTTGCTGTTGTGTGCTTGCAGTGTGAATGAGTTTAAGGTTATAGTAATCTCCAAATCGCGCAGTAAGACTGTTTTGAGAACTAATGAAGTATTTATTTGAATACAGTTTTACCGATACGAGCAACGATACTCAACTAGAGTTTCCTTCCTCTCATTAGGAAAGTGTCTATCAAGTTTTATTTTTTGCAACACTGCGGGTTTATAATTTGCGCTCCATTTTCTAATTTGTTGACTCGTTGAAGTTTAACGGCGAAACATACATCCTCAGTACACTTCCACAAGCGTTATGTAATCCGGCGGGGATCCAATGCGCCAGTTGGTTTTTAACAAATAGATCGTTTCTACGGAAATACGCTCTTCTTTTCCTTAGTTACGAAAATCGCGAGATAGCTTTGTTGAGTACGAGTGAAAATCATTCACACCTAGTTTAGGAATAGAGAATTAGCAAATTGAGTGACTCTGTACTGATAAGTATCATTAAGACTATTAGGCCTTTCAGGCATAGCGTTTAACGCCCAAACTCATAACTTAACAAGAAAAAAGTAGGCCGAGACAATGGTTTTAGTCCGGTTCATTGATAAACCTTGCGTTTGCTTCCTTTTCCTTCCCGGCAATACTTTCATTTGAAATTTGTTTTTGTCCGTGACTACTTATTTCCAAATCCAAGAGCAGGATCTTTGTGTAAAATGTTTTCTTCACATCCCTTTCTGTTATTTTAGTTACGTTTGCACTTTCGGCGCTCAAATTGTATTGTGAAACTGTCGAGCGAAAAAAAAAGTCATTAATTTATTTCTCCGGTTAAAGACACATGCAATGAACAACATCACTTCCCCGAATACTACTGAAAACAAGTGATAATGGGCGAACAAAACAGCGATATCTGTTTTCTGTGATATTGGCCGGGCGCGAGTAGTCAGAAAGTATCTCCAATAGCAATAGTTCTATTTTCGATTGCAAGTTTATTTCTACTTTTCATAATGTGATGTCCCATTTTTAACAATAAATGCAATCTCGAAAATGTACGTTGTTTTGGAAACGCAGTATACTTCTTCGCAATGGCTGTTTTCTCGACGCGAGTTCCATTGTTTATTAGTGGCTTTAAGAAATCAGTTTGGGTTATTAATGAACGAGGTGATTCTTTGAAAATAGCCTTTGAATGGCGGTTTTCTGCGGTTGGATGGAAATTTCATGGAAATATAAGTTTTCAACCTGGGTGTTCAAACTCCATGTATTTGTACAATCCTGACTGAAGGGGTTTCGAGTTTGTATTCGATCCGGCACCAAACTTCATCCCGTGTCAAATTTATAACGAGTCCTTTCAATTAAACACTTACTCTGAGCTTGTGGTCGAACTGGATTATTCAAACTGAAAACTCTGCTCACCCCTCAGTAATTACGAGCGCGCATTTAGCAAATAAAGTTGTTTGGGGTTGGAAGTTTTTATTTCATGTCTATTGAAGATCCTACAGCCTTTGAGCTTGACACAACTTGATGTTTTTATTCACCCCTCGGTAGAAAAACTCCTGCAAACCAACAATAGAGCACAATAAATTGTGTGATAATATATATATTTTTGTCGACCGCATGTCTAGTTTTGCTTTCTCATAAATGAAACGCCCAGAGGATCGCATCTCATTTCAGCACTCGAGCACGATACATTTGTTCCTTTTGAAGCCAGTGAAAGCCTATTGATGCAGGCGGCAGGCAAATCACAGATGTATACTGCCTGCAGCGATTGTATTACCAGGAATTATGCGCTGATTTCTTTCAATTTTCACCCCAGTGAAAACCTATGTAATCCAATGACTTCTCCTAAATCACTAACGATTTATTTCATTACTTCCCTTGGCAGAATGAATCAACAGCAAGGTCAACACCTATCGCAGTGCAAGGGAAGTTTTTCTCCAGAGGGAAAAGCTATGGAAGACTTTCGCGGGCTAAAAAATTCACCAATTTCCAGTTCAACAGACGACCTACGCAAAGGCGAGTGAATCTCAGAAGAAAAATTTAAAAACAACGCTTTCGAACAATCAAAGAGAGAAGCAGAGGACGACTGACTACAAGAAAAGAAAAAGAAATAACGAACGCTGTGGATGGCAGATATTTAATATTGGTTTGTGGAGCCAAAACGAAGCGCAACACTCTCTTAAAAAATAATACATGCAAGAGGAACACTTGAAAAAGCTACATAAAGTTTATTGCCGAATTTTGAATTGTTGTACAGAGAAATATCGTTGTAAATGTTCAAATATATAAATATAATATGCGATGGGCGCAGTTCTTGTAACATAAAATCTCTTCGTACCGGGCTACTAGATGTTGGATGACTTGAAAAAAAAAAAAAAGAAAGAAAAGAAATGCAACGCATCGTGGCTGACATTTTCATGTTTTGATGATGCGACGGATTTTAAGTCGCTATCATCAGTTTAAAAGAGAAGGATTGACAGAGAAAATAGTAAAGTTGTTCGAATACAATGAGTATTTACTGTTCTCTTGTAATCTATATTACAGTAATACGCGATCGGTTTACTGGATATTAGTTTTGGGGTTTCTTTTTGGGGCTGTAGCTTTTTTTTTCTTTTCAGCCCGCGCTAAGTGAGCTGTTTTGCGTTAGTGTCATCTCCCATTCAGCTGTTGTGCCTTTACATTAATGGAAAATCTTTTGTTCGTATCCATTGACACTATTCCTTGCTAACTCGTCTTTTCGAACTATTTTCAACCACTCGATTAGCATTTGAAAAAAAAGAAGAAAAAGAAACTCGCTAATAGATCCCTTTGTAGAAACAGCCTGAAAGTGACAGCGTGTTATAACGATTAGCACTTGGCCTTAGGGTTTGTTAAAAGCGCGCTAATTGCTTACTATTTCTATTCTTCTTTGCTACAAATGGCGTCCAAACAGTGCCCTCAAAGGACTGAATACCGTTTTGCGTTACATTGCTGTGAGGGTTGCTTTATCGATAAAGATGTCAAACTTATGTCAAATGCACTCTTAATGATTGCCACCCAACAATGGTTAATTATCATAATGTCTACGTGTAATACGCCTCAACTGTAAACAGAGCGGTCATCGTGAAAAGTTCGGGGCCAAAAATGTCTCTAATGGCTGCAATCACTTAGTGATGGCGGAGAATTAATCAAATCACGTTTGGCCTTTTCGTTGGTTCTATTAGCGGCAACTCCAAAAACTAAAATCTAGCCTTGAGAACTTATTTTTTGGGTAGCAGCGCTGAGCAGATGTTTCGAATCTCGATTCAAAGGTTTTTTTAGGAGATAACAGCCGAGTGAAAGTCTTATTGTAAAAGATACGCTATCAACGCTCAGAGAAAACCTCGGGTCAAAGTTTGTCAGGTGCGGTTTAGCTCAATAACTCCGAAGAATGCGGAGACATTTCTCGACAGGAGATTTAAGAAGAAAACACTTTAAGCTTATCGATCTGTCAGTTACAGGGCATCGTCCAAATATTTGCCAAACTGAAGCGCAGATAATGCAAACAGCTATATCTATCTTTAAAAGGTTATCTGCGTCCAAATCCCGAGAAATCTCAAATGGCTACTGCCGAGGAAAACTTGATAAAAATAAAATAGAACAGAACAAAAAGCTTTGCGCAAATTTCCCATTAATCGCCTGGAGTTCAAGGCTATGAAAATGTCTAGCCTCAGTTTTTGATGGTCTGTCGTATCGGTAGATTATCGCTATCTGAAAGCTTTTATGACACCTAAAAGCACCGGAAAAGAGGTATTTGCAGTAATACATCCGAAACCAAACAAAACCGATATGAACATAAAGCGCTTTAAATATCAGAATAAACAATTTTATTTTAGGAAATTCACACCATATCTGGTAAGGGTAGTTGCAATCATCAATTGAAAATTGCCTTTAGCCTTCGCAAAGCGAAATATTTTCTGGTGATTCTCACGCAATATTTGCATATGGAGTTGTATTTCACCGTCTAGTAGCAGATGCGTCGCATTTGGTTGAAATCTCAGTAATTACTGTCTATCACGTATCGTACCTGAAATCAGGGCAAAATCGAGGCTCATATTGATTTTATCTCGAACTAAGATATCAAAAACAAACAAGAAGAGCACTTACTTAAGTGGAATTTTTAGCTTTTGCGCCAGATATTGTTGCGGTTCCCAAATGGTCGCCTTTTTGCATTGCAATTAGTAGTTCTTATTATGCGCCCTATTTTAAGTTCGTTCGTGTGTGAACTTCAGAGAAAAACATTAAAGATCGGATCAGATAACTATTGAAAAATTGCCTTGAATCCACAGAAATTTTTGGTTTACTATAATATCGTAGAAAAAAGACCTTCCTTTAAAATAAGTAATAGTAAAAATAATACAACTAGAAATGGGTGTAAATTACAGATATTTGTTGAAGAAATCGGGTCATTTTTATTGTTTCCTGTCTCATAGGCCGGCTTTAGCTTTAGACGGTCTAAGATACATTAACCATCAGTCAACGAAAAGGCATGCTGAACATCCGTGCACTATAATTTGCGCACTCTCAGTCACATATTTTGAGAAAAAAAAGCTCGTCATTACTTCATGAAATATAATGAACACTTCGTTTTGTTTTGAAAATGTAACGAAACGTTCACTAAGATACAACGAATTGCGGACTGGTATCCGTCTTTTCTTAGTCTTGAGTCTAGTTAAGCCACCGAATGCGATGAAAATAAAATGGCTTTGCAGTTTTAAAACACGACACTTTCAAGAAGGTTATTGGAAACACAGTCGTCGATGCTTTTCAGGTCCATTCACGGTGAAATTACGGCAAGGGCGCCTTCGATATTACCCTAGAATTACCGACGATCTAAATGTGGGAAATCTACTCAGTCTTCATGATAATTCTACCAAGGCGAATGAAAGGAATTACTTGTTTTTCGTAAACTTGAGCTACAATAGATTTTTTTAAAATGCAGTTTTCTGAGCTGATGAAATTATGTTTAATGAATCCTTCGCAATTTAAACCTTCCATTAAGGCACGTGTTGACAGAACGTATCAAAAATCCTGGCCGCAATTCTCAGCCGTGGATCAGCAAAGCACGTCTCTCGTTCAAGCCATTAATAATACTTAGACGCAAGCCTAAGTGAAAAGGCAAGGTATTCAGTTAAACTCAACGGTGTGTTAGTGTAATCCACTTCTGTAGAGTACTTGGCTCTTGTTAGCAGACAGTCTTAAGTAACAGTTTCAGCTACGGTACGATGGCTTTTGCTGGAATTATTGAGACAGTTCACCTGCAAAAAGAAATGAGAGAGCTTTAAGAAACTACCGAAAACTGTTTTCTTCCCAGACAATCCAACTGAATACTTCTACACTTTTTTTTACATGGAACTCGTGTATACAAGAAGTGTTACTTAGTAAACATTGACGTGTGCTTTGGGAAGCGCTTGATAGGTTAAGTTCGTTGAATTACGATCAGTCAGAATAAAATTAAAACTAAACGGTCAGTATAAACGACCATGGAGGTTGAGTTGAATTTGCGATACTGCTGGCGGGCACGCCGAGGAAATGTGCACGAGCATGCATGCAGTAAAATATAGTAAGGAACAGAATTGCCAAGGGCTAACTGCTAGTGTAAAATATATACTTCTTGTACATTTGCTTGACCGGACAGGTCGAGATCAACTGTCGCTCCCAGATGTCGACCGGGAGGACAAATTGTGGTTACCTTAGGGAGTTATGCGATCTTACAGAAATAGCTACTATTTGAAGTTGTAGAAGAGAAGAATAGAATGCCCTTGTTCAGGAGAAAAGATAAACGATAGTAATAATTGACTTAAACCCCTTTCGGCTCATAAGTGTAGGTTAGTGCGCATTGCATGGACAGTAGTTGCGATTTCATTTTTGAATTTTTCATGTTTGAAGCTATCGTAACTTAAGAAAACAAGCAAACACTACTACTCTATCTCCTTATTTGCTTCAGGGTTTTAATTAATTGGTCCCTGGTTGTAATTTTTAGTCCTTGACTTCCACACAAGATAACCTTCCTTTGTGGTCCTAAAAGGTGCATTTTTATCTCGATGGTTCCAATACTGATTATAAAAGACCTCAACATTTTTTCCCCATTGACCACAATGAGATGAAAATGGGTGAGGTAAATATAACGTCAAAGCGGATAAGGCAAACATTTGGCAGTGTGAATAGCCACATACAGATGTTGAACAGTCTCACTTTGGGTGAAGCAGGTTTGTCTTCACGTCATTGTAGTCTGACTCTTCCTAACATAATATACTGATAAAAACAAAAAAACATTGTGGATGATTCTGTTTGAGTAGGCTCGATAAAAAATCGAGTGTAATTTAGGTCTCTTTTACCTCCTGTTCCTCCCCTTCAGTTGTATGGGTATTAGATGAGAATTTGCATAGTGCCAAACAGACTTATGAGCATGAGCTGGTCGTTGTTTCTATCAATAGTACCGAATTGACATTAACAGTACTGTTGGCCGAGTGAACCTGCTGCAGCAGCATCTAGCTTCAAATCTATTGAGCTGCAATGCTCCGAGCATTTCGCTTGCACACATACCTTGTAACTGCATGGTGATAGAATATCCGAGTTTCAATGTTTGATCAACATGCTCCGGATGGCCGACAGAATTATTTGGATGAATGCCTTCACCTAAGTCGTATTTTCAGCCCTGAATCATGATAGCCATATAATTTGTCATTTATCTGTGGGGAAATGAATTGAGAAGGAATTTGGAATTACTTGCTGAACTGATCAATATACATGCATGCAGCACTTATGGTATATTTGAGTGTAAAACCTCAGTACTCAGTGGTCCATTTGCTTTAACACAACTAAACAAGGCTCTTTAGCAGATTTGTAATCCTCAAGCTCCTCATTAGTTAAGTTAATATGCTTCAGTTGAACACCTCTCAATTCGATCTTAATCCAATTAAAAGGGAATGCTTCCGTCTGTGTTCTATATTCATGACTCGACTATTTTGCCGTGGCACTCAGGATTTGCGAAGACTGAAGCTCGTAGCTCCCCTATTTCCACTAGGAATCCAGGGGTTTGTTTGCTTGCAGTTGGCTTGCAGGAATTGTATCGTGTTACCCTTAAATGATCTCGTTGATAGTTTGTTGTACCCTTTTACAGACTGTGCAATGCCGGCAATGCATCACCCTCACTGTGTTGCTGCGGAAGTAGCTTGACAGTGCCATATATCGTGTTAGCCGAGATAGGCGGCTTTCAATTTTGCCAGTGACATGAACTTTCAGTTGTACTTGAGATGTATTTTACTTCAATACACCCGGCAATACAAATTTCTTATTATATGATGCAATGTTTTTTCCTCAACTTAACCGATGGTAGTTGTCTCATCCTTGGATTTTGAGATTTTTTCTGGCGATTTACTGAGAAAACTTGCACATCAGCACAGTCTCTTAATTTGATGTTTAAAAGTCATACCTTTATTATTTCTACATTCTTAAAACTGCACGTTTTGATTCTTAAACCTCATCTAATTCACTGTTGTCGTTTTTTTTATTTATTTATTTGAGCAATGCTTATAATTCCAATAGTCTCCAATTTATGATAAGAATCAAAACTTAATATCTTTTGCTTTGCTATATCACGTCCTAATAACAGCAAAATAAGAGATAAAACGCCCAACACGTCCAAGGCATGGAATTGAAATGAAATTAAGAAGAATACAAAATAGAGGTGACTGAAGCTACACTGTTCCCTACCACATTGTTCTTTCTGCAGCTCTGTTGTTGCCGTTCTCCAGAACGACGTCTACTCAAAAACACAAACACGAACTCTGAAATGAAAACTTGGACTCGATTTCACTTGGCAATGAACCTCTTCGCTGGTATTTGCCACTACTTGACCTTTTAAAGGCTCATTTATGGTTGTAGAATGCCATACCGAATGTTTCTATGATCTGCAACACGACTACCACCTTGAAAGCCCATAATGGGTTGGTCGTCTTGATTTTCATGTCACAAAGCGCAAGGAGCCAACTTTGCCAAGGATGAAATCCTTAGTGCACTTGGGTTTGGTCAGCTTGCTTGGCCTCCAGGTCTGTCCATCAACGAAGCATGTTTGACGTTTCGTGAGATATCGCTTTTACTATTTCCTTCATTTGTGGACTCTTCAAATGACACTTTGTTATCGTATATGAGCTGTGGGATCTGTATCTGTTGATAAGTGGCGTTATCTGACCCAAACAAACATGGCGTCGCTTACGTCGGTGGTCGTGGGCTGAGGAAGTCATTTAATAACAGTCATTGATAATTTCCGTACTTGAAATCTAGCATGTAATCTGTATCAGTTTCAACAATGTCGTATTTGAATGCAGATCACTTGGATGTTCATGTAACACAGTTTCCTTTTCATGTACAAATTTGCATTTATCGTTCTTTCAGTCAGTTTTGAGGAAGCTTGCGCTGCACCGAAATCGAACCCAGAAGTACCTGACAACGACTACAGCCCCTCAGTCAAACATTTGTCAAAGTCGCTTTTTCGTTAATTGTTTTCGATTACTCTGTAGTACTTGACATCTGTACAGATTTAAATTGAGAGCAAGCAACTTTTGTTTTTTCACCTTCTTTAGAATATCTATACGCTGTTCGATTAAGGATAAATGAACGGCACAACAGGGTGCTTTTCTGGCTTGACGCTGTAATTCGTAAATAGTTGAATTAATTGTCGCGCAAAGTGCAAGATTTTTTAATTCAAGTTTGCCATGTGAAGAAAAGCATTTCTAACTTTCCGTGGGTCTTCAGTAATCGTAAGCTTCGTACAGCTTGTTTTGCGGCTTTCCTAATACATTACAGCGCAATATTTTCAAACATTCAGGTCGATTTAAATTTGGGCGGTCCTTAAAGGCTTACTCTAAGGATTGCTGTCACTTCAAATATGAGATTTTAATTTGACACCGCGGTGTATGCGGTAAATATTACTACCATTGTGTTTATTTCGCTCGCAGTTAGGGACATAAACGCAGTCCATTATTTGACTTGATTCTCTTGTTGACCTTTCCTTCTAAGAAGGTTTCTGTGTATGGAATCTTCTTGCAAATGAAACCTTAAGTTATTTGCAGAAATTAGTGTTCGAAGCAGCTGCATAGCAGGCCGACGCTTTTCGAAACAAATAGATTTGGCTCTGCTATTAACGGCAAACTAAATCTTCTGCTAACAGGATTTAATGGCGAAACGTTTCACGGCTTCAGAAAGCCTTCCCATCGGTAAATGAGATAAATTGCCAGATTATAAAATACCGCTTGACAAGAACCGGTGCAGTCGCCAGTTTTAATGCTTTGATATTCAATATTATCGACTTTTTTCCGTTTCACTTATCGTCTTGAAAAGGTGCAAATGGGAGTTTTAACCAAAGTGTAGAATTGTAGCTTCTAACAGCCTTATTCATGAAACTCTTTTTGTCTCTTACAGTCTTTTCTGGCTAAACGCCGACAGTTATTTTCAATAACCCACACATCGAAAATTACCGCTGCCTTATTTATCTGCTCCTGTAAAAATAGTTTCTTTTGTTGTTTTATTGTCATTTTCGTTTTACATGTGTAGATCTTGCACCTGTCTCTTAATCCTTTGAATCCCAGTCGAAAAAAGGTCTTGCTTGTAGATAAGGTCTAAACTAGTTTGGTTTATTCTTGGCATCATGCAAGAATCAGTTACATTAACGTGGCAAACGATCTTTCGAACTTGAAAAATCTTACCGTTTGATCGTTAAAAGATGGCTCGCTTGCTAGCAAAGATGGAATCGGTTAGTTTGAGGCTCCAGAGTCTAAGAGGATTGAGTTCGTAAAACAATATAATATAATAACTTACACTAGAGAGCACTCCATGCTGCAATGGCCATGGATATACTTACTGACTTACATACTTGATTTTTGCCATAAAAGTATAGAACTGGATATCACTGGTCTTTGAAACAACAGACAATACTAGCTGTAAAATCTCGAGGTGTAATTGAATGTTAACATTATCTGTTTATATGTGTAAGTTATGGGCAACGTTGCCTATATAAGCCTGTATAAGTTAACCTTATATTCAAGTAGCTGAGTACCTGCACAACACAGAGTGCATCATTCTTTTCCTGAATTTCTTATCGACTTTAGGAAACTACAAAATACTATCGTAGAGACGTTGAGATAAGCCGCCAGGGAAGCAATCATTTATATTCATAACATGGATTGCTAAGATGGGGTTGATTTTAAAATGGATATCAAACTCACAAGTTGATTTTCTAAAGGTGTAATTTTTATGTCATTAGAATTCGCTATTTGTGTTCAAGAGCCAGGTTGTACGTACAGTCCTTAATATTTAGATGTCTTTTCATCGATTTTCTTCGGATGTCTGACATGCGCATATAAGATCTCCTTATCTGTTAAAAGCGACGCGGATGACGGTTAAGTTAACAAGCTTCTGTACCTACACGAGTCAACTTTAAGAAATTTTATCTGTCGCTAATTTTCGTCGTTCCCGATTCTTTCTCATGAATGACGACAGTTTCGGGAAAGCTAAGTTCCAAGACGAAATTGCACTCAAAAGAAACATGTTAACCTTAAAAAATGGTAAACGTTTAGAAAACGCAAATAACTTATTCTGTTGATATAAAAACAGTGCTTTTTTTACTTGCTACAACGATGATTATAACATCGAGAAGGCTATTGATGCTTTTCAGTTTTGCAAATTTATTAAACCAGTCTTCCATTTTATTTCATCCAAGTCATAAGTGAGACCTTCAAATAACAAGACATTTTCTAGACATAACCTTTCTGGTAAGAAGCCTTTCAAATTTTTTTCAAAGGCTCTTTTTTGGACAGATTAGTTTCAGGTTGGCCTATTGTCGTAGGGGCTTATTATTGAGGAATTTTGCGCTTCAAAGAAGGAACTTAGCGTCTGAAACTTTCTAGATGCACATAAGAAAACAGTATAGCTCGGTAAGCGTTACCATGTAAAAGAAATCCTACAGTCTCCAGGTGAATATCAAAAGTCTGAGATATTATAATGACATAATATTCAAAACAACCTTACAAAACAGTAGGAGCTTTGTAATCGCCGGAGAGTTGTATTGTTCTTTGAGAGCTAATGGGCGTATTTTCGGGAGACCTTATTATTGCATGGAAGGATATTCGCATCTAAGATTTGGAGGTATTGTATTTGGGTGGGCAAACGTGTTTTCGAGGCGGGTTTGTTGTCGGAATTGTCCGGTTAACAATTTCATGCTCCATGATCATTTTTGTTGTAGCTCTAACATCATAAATCTCTTTGCTATACCTTATTGCTGCACATAATACGTTGATTATACATCCTTTTTTTCGTGGTACGGTGCAAAAATTCTCTTGATTAATTTTGTTTTGTCGCCAGTTTTGTTTTGTTTTGCCTTCCTCCTAATCTTCCTCCACTGTCTTATTGGAAAAAGGCGGACTAAAAAGTATTGCATATATCTGACTACTAAAACTTTAGTCTGATCACTCAGATATAAACTGCTTTAAATTATTTTTTGGGATTTCATGTTAGAGTCAGCCATACGACAAAAGATCGTACAACAACTTTTGATAAGTAGCTTATTACGACGCAAGGAGACTCGTTCTTTTAAGCCTGTATGTCTGCATACCACTTTAGAAGATACTTATTTTGTTAAACATGTTCCATGAATTAAACACGTTAGTCATTTCCTTCTTGTGGTACTGTTTAGTGCGCAATGATGATCGTAATATGGCATGATATCCCTGGAGTGCTGCTTCGATTACGTTCCTATCATGGCCAGTGAGCGTCAGTTTCATTCGTTTTCTCTTTACTCTACAAAGTGTTTAAAATATCTGAGTCTGCGAATGAAACGCTGTAGGTTACTATACTTATGAAAACTAGACGAAGTCAAGCATTACTTTTATATGGCACTGTTACCGATGCCTCGTAAAGCTGTTTTAATTTTAATCTGATTTTAGTTTTCTTAGTGCGTGGTTAGAGCCCTTTTGCGTTACCGTTATACGTAAAAGCTATTGAACACTGCCGTTTTATAACGTTCGAAGTTGTCCTTCAGCAGCAAGGTGGGTGGTCAAATAGAGGATTTGACCGAGTCCTTTCAGCTACTGTTGTTCTTTTAATTCCAAGTTTTACCGATCTACGACATTTCACAGTCCTGACGATGCCATAGATCGGCGAAAGTTTGGAAATGAAAGAACAACAGTTGCTCAAGGCCTCAGTCGAATCGTCTATTCAGTGCTTTTTAAGGTCGGGCTTTAACGTTCGAGTTTGTAACTGCAGGGGTCATTAAAGCCAATGTGGTGATACGTTCATTATGACGGTATATGGGGTTTCTAGCTTTTGAATTTGAAAGCGTAGAAAGCAGGTACATGTATTCAGATGAAAGATACTTTCATGTAGAATTACGGATTTTGCTTGGCAAATTGCTCTAGACTTTTTACTGGTTTTTCATTGAAATTGAAGGTTATGTTTAGAAGAGCTCTGATTGCGAGGTCATGTCTATTATACTCGAAGTAACATTATTTACGATGTTGTGGAACAATTTGTGTCTCATCCATGATTCTGTGCAGGAAACCCGAGAGGGCCATCGTTTAAATGGAAGCCATTGCGTAGCACTGTTTGTTTATTATGCTGTGGCAAGGTGTTTGTCACTTTCAGTCGGGTCTGTGGCCGAGGAAACCTTAGGGTGTGATTATTCATTAAATGAAGGCTATTAGTATTTTCATGCCGTTTGTTACACAGGGATAAGGCGTACTAACGTTCGAAATTGTTTCTGTTCGAAACAAAACTGTTGCTTTAAAGGCTCTGATAAGATTCTTTAGTGAACTATGACATTTGGACGTGTAAGACAATAAGTAATATATACGAAGTTTACTGATTCGCATTCTTAAAGCTGTTGATGACTGCACAATTGTGATACTGTTTCTTAGATGGGGTCTGACGGTAAACTTTTAACTTTGACCATTGAAAGCTGTTAATGAGTACGGTATCATTAGTATTGTGCGAATTTGCAATGTTGTGTAAGGTGCTTCTTGAAAATCTTTTGTGAAACAATTAAAACGAAAGTTGTTGATGAATATGTCCTTGTGGTAGTGTTTATTATGCTATGCCACGTTTTTCTAATGTTCTAATTTCTCGAAAAAACCCTTCAAGAAGGCCATTCAAATAAAAGTGCCTGGAGGACATTTTTTGTCTGTGGATGAAACTCAAATGTTCATTCAAATAAAGGCTACTGAACGGAACTGTAATATGATAATCTTGGGTGTGCTCCTCTAAAAGGAACGCGTTGGAATATAACTTTGAAGAACTTGATTTTTGAAATGGTCCAAGTGCCAAAGAATTCAGTGAGTCTCTAATGAAATCAAAAATAAAAACTGTGATAGTGCAACTAAAAGCAAAGGATGAAAATGGTTTTAACATTTCAAGGAATAGATCTTCGTGATTAGTTTTATAGCTGCGCTTGCGTCTCAACGCAGAGGCTTTAACCTGATCCATAGGAACTGAAATTATCTTGATATTTTGTGCAACACTAACTGATTAGTTTTTCAGGGGCGCAATTGAACTGTTTAGTTCTCTTAAGGCCATTAACATTGACTGAATATTGTCAATTTGGTTAGTTGAAGGTTTGTCCCCGATGATTCAATCTTATCGCTGTTTTTAGATTGGTACAAATTTACTGATTGTAAGAGTAGCTTTAAGCAGTTAATTCAGAATTGCGGCAAAATCTTTCGTTTGCAGAAGCGATCTCCGCCCTCAATCATTACATGATGAGCTTTGGCCACGAAAAAAATCTATGCAAATTAGGTTAATAATAAGCCATGGGTGTGTTGAATCCACCCATGGCTTATTATTAATTGTAACTGAAGATCGAAGTTCGCAAGTTTTGTGCGATCGAGGTGTTATTTGTCACATTTGCGGTAACACATAATGACACTAATTTAGTTACAAAGCCCATCCAGCGGCATTATTTTTCTCATGCGGTCCGCAGCTTTGTATACTGTCACGTTTCATGAACTGGCCGTAGTATTTATGAAATGTCCTGAAATCTCAAGTTAACATATAAGACTGAGGTAAGATTCCAAACTTTCGTGTTTGCGGAACAAATACCGCTAACAGACCAGCTTCCCCATGGAGAAAGAAAAAAAGAGGCAGATATTATGTTAAGCACGAAGATGATTCCTTTCTCAAAATATAGAAACAACTCAAAATACGGACCTCTCAAAGAAGGCAAGAAATGCTAGGGTGCAAGCAGGTAAAATAAATAAAGCAGAAAAGGTTAGCATTATTATTCTGCTCGACAGATAATAACAGTTCAATCAAGAAGTGACTACCCAAGTAAGATGGAATTAGCTAAAGCGCGAGGTTAATATTCTGCCCGACAGATAACAACAGCTCAATAAGCTAGAACTGACTACCCAAGTAAGACAGAATAAGCTAGCGCGCGATGTTAATATTCTGCTCGACAGATAACAACAGCTCAATAAGAACTGACTACCCAAGTAAGACAGAATAAGCTGGCGCGCGAGGTTAATATTCTGCTTGACAGATAACAACAGCTCAATAAGAACTGACTACCCAAGCAAGACAGAATGAGCTAGCGCGGCAGGTTAATATTCTGCTCGACAGATAACAACAGCTCAATAAAGAACTGACTACCCAAGCAAGACAGAACAAGTTAAGCCGAGTTAAGCATGTATTTAGCGCAAAGTGAATCAGATAATTCGCTTCATTGCGAGATATGACAACCGTTCTTTACAGAACTCTCTTTTCTGGTTTAGGCTAGATACGTACACAAATATGAGAGCTCTCAGATCTGATATCAGCATATTTAATAATTTCAGTGCAACTTACCACTACAGTCTTTTCCTTGTTCCATGGCATTGTGGATCGGAGGATTGATGGCAATGCCGTGCGGAAATTTCCCGCCAAAAATAATTTAGTCCGACATGAACAGTGATCATCGAGACACAAAAACACCAAATGCATGCCTCGTTGTCTTAACCCAAGAAAACGTCATTTATTCCAAGACCTGGCTTTAAGGATTCGCACTCGTCTATACTGGCTATATAACTAGAAAAATATTGGAAGGTAAATTGCGATATCTTGACACCATGCTAACATAAGAATGTGGCTCAAACAAAAACATAGAATATACTCGAAGTCATGTTCCTCAATCGAAAGTGCCGTGCGCCATGTATCCCTATTTCGCTATGCCAAAATTAAGACTAATGATCTAGTAATTACTGATTTCAATCTTGTTCGGCATTCATACATATGTTACCACAGTAAATTTCTACAAGCGGCTTTCGCCATAATTGTCATAATTATTTTGGTACAAACCGGTTTCCCTTGACGCGACGGTGTTGGCAATGTTTCCACACAGAAAAATGTCATAAAATTATACCTATCTCTTTTAAGCCCCACAGTGAGCTATTCTGGCGATTTAGCAAGGAAAGTACCGTATCAAAGATGCGACAAACGCATCACTGGCTTCCAGCATGTTTGCAAAGGCAAAACTGCGTGACAAATAAAAGCATGTATCGGGTCCTGTTTCATGTTACATTTCCTGGCATGCGATGATAAGTCGTGTACAAGATTAAAAGACCTCCTGGACAGAATTTTTTTAGAGGGTAAAGCTCCTCATGTCACAATTAAATATGGAGCGTTCGTTGTCATTTCATTGAGATAAAATCTTTGCGTTCAGCCGCCGACTTGTCAAGCAATTTAAACAGCACACGTCGGTCCAAGCGATGTTTACTGACATAATAAAATGGTCTACGTACCTTTCATTGTGAATCATTGCCCAAAGGTTAATGTTACCCTTTAAGAACGGAATGCAGTTTGTTTAAAGGTAGTATTCGAAGCGTAGGAAGTGGACTGTTACATCATGATATGGTTTTGTTTCCTTTTTTCTTTGCCGAGTAGATTTTTGTTACTCAAACCAGCAACCTCCCGTGAAGAGAGAACAACTTCGCCGAGGGCCAACGAACTTAAATATTAACACTGAGATGGCATCAGTACAAAGTTTCATGCCCTTAAATAAAACACCACTTCATTACATTCTGTGCTAAATGGACGTTTTATTTGAGACTTGAGATAAGATGAAACAAAGCTAGTTATCTCACAGAGTCAATATCAGTTATGGTGTATTTTAGCAATGAAACGGCGTCTTGTCGTAAACAAAGTTCAATGCATATAGGTGTAAACATCATTTTTAACTGACAACTTTTACTTCAAAATATAGCCACAGTATAAATTAACATTTGAATGAAAGTCACTTAACTTAAAACGCTAATTACTTGCTTAATCTAAGCCTCGAATGCTAATTTTCGTTTCCATTTGATTGTATAAAAGAGATAAAACAATAACAATAATAAACAAAAGGGTCTGTGCTTCTTGCTGAAGAGGTCGAACGTATATCACGGTTATTTTCATTGTCCCATTCATTTAATACAACAGTTTCCTGCCTGAATATTTATGTTGTTCGACGTCAAGATCATTTTAATTTTCTCGAGACTTCATGGCGTCGTATCTTTTCTTTTGGCGACACAAAGGATTAAAAGCTTCTACATTCATGTTGTTCAATCCATGGCTCAATCAGCTCAATCCCTGAAATCTCAGGCAATTCAATTAAGGAGGTTAAGTCTAGGAATTAAACCCAAGCGTGTGACCATTCAAACGAAAGCTGTTGAACAGTGCTTCTGTGTGGTGCTTCTCATTAGTCGATATTTTGAGAAAAATGATTTGAGTCGTTCTTGTTTCTCAAATTTGCATTTTTGGTGATGAAAGGGTTAATTTTTGACCACCACTTCAGGACTCCTCCTTTCTCCGCCCATTGTGGTGTCAACTCTTCGACAAAGGCATGTAATGCGTTAATTAGCAGCTTGAAATTAGCTGTGTTCGATTAGCCCTAGATTCACACATCAAATCTCTTAAGGGATTTGAACTATGTTAAAAGCATCGGGGGTAAACATAAAAAGGAATTTCAAGAAGATTACTTTCAACACTGTTTGGTTAATTCACATGTTGATTTGTTATTTGCTTTGGCGAGATGTCTGCCAAGATATATGCAATAGGATAGAAGGCTTATTCTCTAAATCCGGATGCTATTTTTCAAGACTGCATCCCAAATTTTATCATCGACTGCAATAGCGAACTTAATATAGGAGCATATGTTTGGATTTCAAAAGAAACCTCTACGTTTATTCAACTGAATTCTCAACTTCGGATGTACAATAAGCTCGTGTCAAATACATCGATTTCTCTTTTGTTTTCTTTATACAATGACCTTTTGTTTGCGCTAATTACGATTTGCCAATGCCTTCACTGAAAAATGAAGCTTTAAAACAGAGGTTTGATATCTGCTTTGGTATCTTCTTACAACAATAGCTGGGCCAATTTGATACGGTTTCATTTAAGCAGGTAGAAGGTATTTTACCAATGATACACAGACAGTCTTTTAAGCCAGGAACTTAGCATTTAAATAGATCACAATGAACACTACGATATTGAGTTCTCTACTAAGGTTTCATTCTATTCTTGTGGTCTTACCGGTATTAAACGCTAGAAGGGACACGTGTCGGCCAGCGTAACGGATGGAGAATGGTTTCTATATTGAATTAAGGCATCCCGTTTTGCTTTGGTGCCCTGAGATCTCTAGATTTTAAATCAGACTCTGGAATCTTGATAAAACCAATTCAGATTATCGTCTTATGGCTGTGTCAATCTTCTACGGTTGAAAAATAAGGTCCTAGGCGTCAGTCTGGCGTTGAATGTCTAGTCCAATCATTCTACAGACAGGCACATCTCCTAGCTTATGTTCTTCGAGTAAAGCCGGTTTCTTGGCACATCATTTTACGGGTAGGTTGAACGGACAGCTTTCGCATCCGGCTACCTTTTGCTTTTCTCGAGGGATTTTGCGGCAAAAATGTCCAATCTCTTGCTTCGTGCAACTGATTCTCCTGCTCTAATTTATGGCGTAAGAAGAGAATTAAGTTCTGATTTTTTTTTCCAGTTGAAAATGTGGAAGAAGCGAGGTTATGCTTGTGAATTTAAGTATAGTTACCCGTAGTTTTCCGAGGACAACTTTGCAGCAGGAGTGCCCTACCTGTATATGGTGTAAAATGTAGTTTTAGCTTCAATCGTATTGTCAGAACGATAACCTTACGAAAGTGATGGATTTTGGATCTCAAAACTGATTAAGCTAGTTTTTTTCCATCGTAATGTGCCGTTTTTAATGTTCTCTAGTCTTAGCCCTTATTGTTTCGTTTTGATTTATTGTCACCTTTTTGATTTCTTTATCACAGTACACTTCTTTTTGGCGTTTTCCTTAAAATGATTAGTCTTAGACTATTGAGTTAATCATATAGCGACACTCATGTTTATAAACGTTTTGCATTTGATGTAGTGCGCAAATGGCAGACACCAAAGCGTTGAAGGATGCAAAGTTGACCAAAGCGCAAATCCACGAGATCTCCAGTGCTGGTGGCTGAACTCGAAATATCAAACAGCTGTTAAAACATTTACTTTGTTTTCAGCGTGCATTCACAACCTTAAAACACATATTCCATGTGCTTATAGTCCTTTTGTTAAGACTTAATCGTTTCTTTGCAGCCTTAAAACATGTGCTTAGAGTCTATTGTAAGTTTTGACTGGGAACGGATTCTGCCCAATTTGACACATGTCTTACGGGTTCCATCAGAGTGTTGAAAAGGTTTTCGAAATATTCTTACTAGTGTGAAAAATGACAGCATTGTGGTACATTCGTATAAGTATTGCGATGAATTCCCAACAGTCAAAGCCCAGCAAGTCAGTCCAGTGTCTACATAGGGGAGATGGGGTGGGGTCAGGGGTAGGGTTTAGTCTCAACTCTAGCAGAACGAGCCATGATGTCACGGAAATAGGTATACGAGAAGTGTTCGTTATAAATAGCAAACACATACAGGAGTAACAGAAGTTTCTGGAGCACTTAAGGTTCAACTTAGGTAGCTGTTTTTGCAAACTATTAGCGATACAACATTGTCAGAATTACGCGGTGGCAAGCCATACCTCGTTTACAGCATTTATCTTCAGACATGTTGCGTTTAACTATCTTTCTTTCAAATTAAGCGTCAAACAAGTGAATAAAACAGCCAATTTTTCTGCTGTTGATGTGAAAACCCACAGTGGTACAGATTTCAATGAGTTTCGCAAAACTGAAATGAGAGTACCCGTTTGATGTCAGCGAGAGTTGTTAATGAATACAACCTATAATTTTACCAGCAGTCGAGTGTTCCTCAAGTCTTTCTCGTAATTTAGTTCCCCCGCCTGCGATAATCAAAAGAACCGGTGCTATACTATGAGGCTACAGTGAATTTTTTTTTGAAACTTTGACAGTTTCAAATGGAAGTCTTTAGTTAATGTGTAAGTACAACTATTTATATAACGGCAGTTGATAAGTACATTTTGTGGAAGAGTTTATTACTTCTTAAAGTCTTGCCCAAACTTTTGATCAGTCTTTCATTTCTTGCAATCACCATTCTCAGGTGACTTCATCTTTGCTGGTAAATTTCTAACAATCAAGCACATGTTTTCCTCCCTGCTGCAGTTTGGAAAGTGGCTTTCAGCTTTCAAGAAAACAACTTATTGATGCTTGGGAATTCTACTTTTGGTTTGCATTATATGGCTTATGACGGCCAGAATATGAGAATTTGGTTGCAACTAAGAGGCAGTGCTAACTTTTGACCTTTTGACATTCATTTCTTTGTATAGGTGATACAACGCCACGTGATCCAAAGTACTCTGTTTTTTTTTTCTTACTAGAACTCGCTCGACACCGAAAGGATTTATAAGTACCCAATGTTCGCCCACTTGAGTTGCATTGGAAAAAAGAACTGTCACGAAAAACAATTATCCCACCTGCTACAATTGACTCCGAAGCCAACAAGTGACGCAGTCTGGATTGGAAAAAAAAATTAAAGAAGTGAGAAACTTCCACAGATAGATAAGCGTGGCGGGCACATTTAAGGATGCTTATATTTTTAGATCGCTAGAACTTATATAATAACAAGCAAAAAAAATGTTATTTCTTCAAAATGAAAAGAAATATTTTCCTTTTTAGAACTCAATATCAGCGTTGTTTTTTTAAAGTGCTTTCTTCCCCAAAAAATGTTAATCGTCGAATGGATTGAAAAAGGTTGGGTAAACTGGGAACGAGCGAAGTTTGAATAACCTTGTACCCAGTTCTTCGCTTCTAAATTAGAATTAAGATAGCGCCCGTAAGTAACAGTGAAGTCAGTAATTCTGAAAGCAGAACAATTAAATTTTCTCTTGTCATTTTCTCTCGTTAAAAACCATTAAATTGTTTAATTTTTTTTATTTTTTAAAAGTCATGTAAAATGAGAGGAAATGTTTTTTTTTTTTTAAATTGCTAAGCGTATTGCTAGACAATTACAAATTTCCAGCGCTCGAATACGATGTCTTTCGACATTTAAAGGTTTTTATTATCCGGCGGCCTTTAGGTTCACTTTCATAAAATCCTGCTTTTGCTAGTAATGAAAGCATTAGCCAATGAGTGAATTGATTCAAAGCATTTTTGCCTGTAAAGGTCCAGTCTTTTCATAGAGTATGACTGTTCTCCATTGTCCTTGGTGTACGCGTTCTCCTTTATAGCGTCAGTTCTGCCGCCGGCCGAGTTCTTAGTGGTAATATTGCATCGAAGGACGATTCGAAATTTTACCGTTCTCATCTTCTCTAGGACACAAAGAAACAGTTTACCAGTAACAACTGACATTCTTGCCTTAGGTAGTAGGTGATGGAGAAGCCGCTGTACCGGATTCTAGATTTTGCCTGAAAAAACCTAAAAAAAAAAAAAAAAAAAATTCAAGGTGTTCATTTGTGCTTGGCATCCAGTAATCGTCCACGTTTATTGAAGTTTCCCCCAAAGAACAATAATTCACTCCTGAAGAATGGTGTAGGTCTTTTATTACTTTATTTTTTGTTTTACTTATTTATCTCTTTACTGAAAAAGGGGGGCCTAAAGCTCCCCCCGCCACGCCCCCCCCCCAGACCCTTCCCCTGCGAGTTCCTATGGAAGACAGAATATGACATTATTTTGAGGGGAATTTTACTTGACTAGGCTTTCAGAGTCTTTTCGTAATCTGATTGTTCAATCCATCATCTGTGCTTCATCTCTGAATCTGTTCCACTTTCAGTCACCCTTGTTCTTCATGCTTTTGGGCTTATCATTTTAAAGCTTCGGTGATAAACAATTGGCTTTACGCGCTACTCAAATGCAAGGAGTTAGGTGAAGCTGATAAACAAATATTTTGAGGTAATCTTCGATTTCAAGAGTTCCAATATCGGTTGCTTTACAACTCACATCAAAATAAATTCGTAAATATCAAAATTTGCCATTCACTCTCTTATTTGTATAGTACGCTTGTCTAATGGACTTAACGGGATTTTTCAGGTAACCGAAAATATCAACCCTGCTTATAATACCGACAAAATGAATTTCAGTTTTATATCAGTTTTCTTTTAGCGATTAATTTGGTCACCAAACAGTAAAATTATTGCGCCAACCCTAAAGGAGTAAAGATGAGTTAACGACTCTTCGAGGCAAAAAATGAAAAAAAAGGTATCGACCACGAAGGGACTCGAACCCTCAATCTTCCGATCCGAAGTCGGACGCCTTATCCATTAGGCCACGCGGCCAAACACAGAAATTTTCTACTAATCATCTATTTTTAAATCAAGTTCCTCTAGTCGTATACAGGTAATTGACTTATAGTCAAAACATGTACATGCCACGCAAATATCTATGTTTTGAGAAAATGTCGAAATACCCAACAGGTGGACAGTTAGATTGTTTGACATTTTTTAATGGGTGTACAAGCTGTGAACCTTCTCCCATTTCGGTTATTTCATTTGCTTAGTAGTATACAGGCATGAAACCAACTAAAATGTGAGCGGCAATGAATGATTCTTGCGGATAGCCTCTCAATAACTGGGTTTCTGACTTGAAAGCTGAAATAGTAAGAAAAGTTCGACATTGAATAAGCCTAAACCTTTCCCCACCTGTTATCCTTAGTTCCAGGAACTTGTTTTTAACTGCTTAAGATTGGCTTTAGAAACAGGAATTAGAAACAGGCTGTCGCAAAGAGGGCAATATTAGAACAAAAGCTTTCGATAGGGTGATTGTTATGTTAGAGAGTCCTTCAAAAGGACAGCTAAATAAAGGCAAATGACTCAAAAAAAAAACAAAAAACAAAAAAAGCATTGTTTATTTTCCAAATTAACGTACCATGCCTCCTTCCAGAGAAAATGATAGGTTGTTATAAGAACACAGGTGTCACTGCTATAACATGACGGTTGCTGCCGGAAGCAAATTAAACTGCGCTTATATTATGTTATATTATATCACAGACTCTTTCAAGTGGTTAGGGAAGCAGGTAGATTGCATTTTTTTTTAATTATGACAAAGCAAGACTAATAAATTATTATCAGAAAATGTTTGTGTCTGGCCGCGTGGCCTAATGGATAAGGCGTCCGACTTCGGATCGGAAGATTGAGGGTTCGAGTCCCTTCGTGGTCATTGCATTTTTTATTTTTTTGCCTCGAAGAGTCGTTAATTCATCTTAACTCCTTTAGGATTGGCGCAATGAATTATCTGCGTGGTGACAAAACTGAACGATAAAAGAAGAACTAATATATAGAGATTTTTGCATTGGTTTACGATTCCTTTTTGTCATAACGCAGGACACAATCCGTCAAAGACAAATTAAAAACAACAACTTCAGTTCCGCCACTTACCTAAAACTTCCCATTTTCTAGGTGATCATTAAGCGGAAGTGAAGACAAGCAGATTAGATCCTTTACCTGTACATGTAAAACGAGAACACGATCGGCATACGCGTACAAATTATCCAGTTGTGTTTTTAGAACTAACTGTCTGATATATCTCACGAAAAATATAACTGATATATCTCACGAAAAATAATTTGGTTATTTTTTTTCTCAACGCCTTTTCTTTTGTTTCTTTTTTTTTCAAATATGAAGCTACACATGAACTTCAAACTATGAATCCGAGGAGTAGAAATTACGGAATGCTTGCTCGGTGTGCGATGGTCCTCTTTATTTCGCAAATAATAAAAACTGCTCGCACTCACGTTGATGACCGCAAATCAGTTGGAGACGGACCATTTCAGCGTGTCACGCTTTTCCGAGTTTTCATTCGAACAACAAAAAAATAGCCCCACCCTGGATTGATCATGCCGAATTTAGTAAATATGCTAAGTTTTATAAGAATCCGTTGTAAACTCACGAAAATATGGGAATCCAAACTTGCCAATTTTTACATAGAAATGTATGCCAAGGGGCCCTTATCCCCTGGCATACATTTCTTTGAAAAAAAAAAAAAAGAAAAAATCGGCAACTTTGCGGTTCATTTTGTAACGGATTCTTATGAAACGTCGTATGTTTACTAAATTATACTTGGCATGATAGGTTTATCTGTGGAGGTGGAATTTTGTTTGTTACGAAAAATAACAAAAATGGTTGATATTGCGTGACATGGTCCAAGTGGTCATTTGAGAAACCCTGGTTTTCCTGGAAACGAATACCGCTCGAGATTTCTTGGTGTCACGTTCCACCATGCTTGTCAACAGCGCGCACTCGTCTATATTCTGGCGGCAAGTTAGCGCTTGAGATTTCGCCAAAGAACAGAGTGATTAGAGTCAACTTTGTGTTCAGAGTGGATGGAGCTGTTCTTTACGACTGAGTATTACTCTGTTTTAGCTCAAGCTTCTGCAAGGAACTGAGGTCAGTGTGAAAATTCAAGAAAATTATTTATGCCACTGAGTGAGCTTGTATCTTGCCAACTGTACGAAGCTTCCCGCTTGTATTACCACTCTATTGCGGAAACGTCCTAAGCTTCAAAGCGAAACCATAATTCTGTTTGTAAGAGTGCTATACAACCGCGCTATAGAGAGCCCTGAGATTGGTAAAAGTGAGAGCAAGCATTGCAACATGGATAACGTACGCTTTGACTGTTGTTTTCGCCGATTTCCTGGTGTGGTCGCCATGTGCTAAGCGGCTTCTGTGATTTACTCGAGAAAGATCTAAAGCGGAAAAAGTGAGTGGGAAAAGTGCCGAGCCTAAATCAAACCAGACACAGGAAATCCTGCAAGGTAAGGAAGGTGGAGGGGGGGGGGGGGGGGGGGGAGAGAGGTTGGCGATGTGGAGTGACTTAGGAGTACAGGAGAAGTAAGAGATGTCCACACGAGCTTACACGAGGGGTCTGGAAAGGGTTCATGGTGCCTCATAACTAAAATATCTTTGCTTTGGTTATGATAAGCTGATATTGCTAGGTGTTTCCCGTGGTTTTTATTCTATGAGTGGTCAAATTCTGTATAATTCTCTGTAACATTTTCTTAACCCCCCCCCCCCCCACCCCCTCACTGAAGGTGTAGTGATGGACTGGAGACACATGGCTCCGAGACTTACGGGACAAAATTGCAAATCTTTTAAGTTTTTTTTGCCCATCAATTCCTGAAAGAGACTTGGATACGAAGAAAACATTACCAAATATAGAAGTTTGTTTGTCCTGAAAGCCTCGGAGCCATGTTAGAATGTTGATATATCGGGGTCTTTTGTCCGACGTAAGACTGCATGGAATGAAGTGTTGACGTCAAAATTGAAAAAAAGAATTTCTTCTTAGATTTCCTTAGATTTGGGCTTTACACGAAAGGGCAAAAATATTCATAAAAATCTCTAAAATACGTAGCAAATGGAAACATAAAAACTACTGTTGCTATGTTTTTGATAACAAAACAATAACAACGCAGTTACAGTGTAGCGTTCCTGTCAGCTCTTCTCTGGTGTAACAAAAATACAGTCCGGCAAGTGGCTTTGCAAACAAACAGAAAGTAATCACGTATTGAGATCTTTTGAATAGGCTTGCCACTTCCAATTTATAAGATGACAATTAGGGATAACCGCAGCGTTTTTAATAGTTAAACAAGTTGTTTTGATTTTTGTGAAATCGTTTCTGGAATCCGTTACATTTTTTTTTTTCTGTCACCTCTAAGTATGTCAAATATTTACGTCTCTCCCAACTGTTTTGGGCGTGCACCATGCCATCTGCAGGTGGAGGTTCAGAACAATTTACTATGAATAGAAGCTAGTTTTTCAGCTTTAGGCCTTTAGCTTTCAGCGACAGTAGCGATATGCTGTTATTCTGGAGTTTCTGTTTTAGTACAGCTTCATTAAACTTGATGTGGTCACTGTTAGAGTCCGCATGTTATTGAAAGGCGCAGTAATACTGCGCCTTTCAATAACATGCGGACTCTAACATCCAAAGTTCAACCGACAAATGCGTTTTTCGCTACCGTCAATCAAATGCTCGGCGGCTCCCCGGAAGCTGGGAGGATCCGCCGCCGCTACTAAATCATGCACTTAGCAGCGTAGTTAATTTCGTCAGTTTCAAGCGAGCGCATGGCGTGCAATCTGTGCCTTGCATGATACGCAAAACGTGTGCACACTATAAATACAAATTAAGGTTAAGTCGAAACGCTCTTGCAAAACAAGACTAACTCTAGGGCTCTAAGTCACCAGGACCTCGTCCTCTCGTATGAGCTACCCATTTTCGTCAAAATATGTTGTGTCGCAGCGAATGTTTGATTGTGCGGTCCTCTCGTGTGTACTGATGGTGGAGCAAGTCACAAAGGGAATTAAAGTGCCCCTGCAAGTTGTCCCCGTGTGTAAACATTTCAAGGCTTCTCCAAGGTCGACCTTGAACGATATGGTCGCGGCTTCTGCTGACTATTTGTCGTTAGCCTGTAAAGAACACCATAAGTAACAATTACAATGATGAATGAATATAAAGCAGTAGACAAAAAAAAATTAAAAAAAAAAAAAAAGATAACAGAAACGAACGACTGAGCGCACGGCACAGCGTAGGTAGTGTTCACACAGGATTCCTTGGAAGATACGTGTATGGTGAAGGAGCAGAAAGTTATTGTCAACTCTTACCTTACAAATCCCTTGCATTTTTTGACAGGAAGTAAACTATGAAGACGAAACATGAAAAAAAAAAGAAGACTGGCCGCTTTTGACTGCATGCAAAATGTTACTCTTCGATATCTTGAAGGTTAGCCGGTATATACTGTTGACTAGAATACTCTAGAAGCTTAACCCTCTGAGCGTTTTATTTCTTTTCATGCTCTTTTGTGGGGCTTAACAATGGAAGGGGAGTGGGAAGTTTGTTTCAATCATGGAAGAACATATAATATATATAGATACCTCACGATGATCTTTTTAATATTCGTCCGGCAATATCCTCTTCTGAATGGGGATGCGAGGGACGCGTATGTAGACTATCGAGGTAATACAGGTGTGTGAGACTTGTTGGAGAAGCTGTACATAAACATGGTGGCTCCTTTTGTTAGTGTTTCTGCATTTCCGGATCCCGTAGAAAAACAATTACGCTTAGATTTCCAGGATCTAGGTTGCTTAATTGGTGCCGCTGACGGTAAAAGACCGTTGATTACGGCAAGAAACAATGGTAAACATTTTCCCACTAGCAAAAGGAGACATCGTTCTCAACAGGGCTGCTATCGCATTGCCTTCTGTTGGACTGCAGTTGTGATGAGAATGGAATGGGAACAAGCTAAAGGCAATTGTGAAATTGTCTTCATATTTCTTCCTTCAATGTCGATGAATAAACTGCTGGACGATTGACAAGAACAAAGACGTGTCTACATTAGTAGTTTTGCATCTGACTTCACCACAATAGACCACTAAGCTGTTCACTCAGCATGTCTACTTACCTGATGTGCATATTGGCAAAGTTTGACAATTGTTATCCAACGAAACTGCCTTCCTTTAAAGATAGCGGCGGCGTCTTAGAACGTATGATGGATAGACTAAATCTCATCTCAGTCAATCAGCTGTTATAGGTAATTCGTAGCCACTCAGCTGTGTTGTATTGGAAATCCGTGAAGCTGACTCGTTTTCTCGTCGTTTTCTATTCGCTGATAAGGAACGATCGCGTGCGCTGCTCTTGAAACTGAAAATTGTTTTTAATTTTGAGCCTAGAAAAATACTCAAAATTATAGGTTTTGTGCTGTGACCCTTTAGAGTGTCTACTAAAACAATTAGACTACTCGCTATTGTTTTCTATGAGCGATAATCAACTCGGCCACGCCTCGTTGACTAATCGCTCATAGAAAACGAGAGAGAGTATAACCTTTTTTACTTTTAAACTAAAGAACAAGAATATTTTTGGACCGATTCTATTTTTTAGACCTTTCTGTAAAGTGCTTAATATTTTGACGGTCATGTTGATGGGCGGAATCACCAACTGGCTTTTCTAAGATAAAGTGACTCAGATTATTTGAGAGCTACAGTATCCCGCATTGTTGGTCTACGTTAACTTAATCACCGTAGAATTTATACAGATGTCGGTTGTCGCTATACTCAAGCGTCCTGCTCCGTCCGTCCGTCCGTCCCTACTCAAGCGTCGTATTTCTTGCAGAGCTACTTCAGAAGCTGTGGTAAGTTTCCTTGCCTGGTTTTGCTCATTTTCAGACATTCCGATGTTCAATCTGATAAGGTTTTTGTTTATTGAATTTTACTTTCAGATATTACAGAGAGAAACGCTTGGGTTTCGAGAAGTGAGGAAATTCATTTGTTATTGGCCCTAAAAGGTCCTTGTTTTCTGGATTTGATGGAAGAAATGATTGAAATGATTGACTTGCAGACCTGCACATCTCTAGCAAGATTGCAATCCTTCTTTGATGGAGGTGACGATTACAACTTCTTTCAAAGGTGCGTCAGTTTTGCTGTTTATATGTTTGTTGTAGTTGTTTATCTTCTCGTTTGCTATACTGCTCGTGAATTTCTTTTTCCATTGTTCTAGGTTGAACCAGGTTGGTGCTCGATGTCTCACTTTTCATTCAGTTGTTAGCACCAACCTGCCTCTGATCCCATAACAAGATACTTGGACGTAGTATTAGTCATTTGTTTTTCTTGGTTTACACTATCGTTTTCTTTATTCTCCTTATGTTATTTTAGTACTTTCCTTTTCTGCTTTACTATTCAGGCTATTCAGGCTGTACTACTCAGTACGAAAGGTTCATGAGCTAGACTGGTTAACGGGACATCGAGGTGAAAGACCTGTTAAGTATCGGGATGAGACTGAATAGGCTGCTTGGCTGCAAGAAATGTTTACTGGAGAAATCATGTTTCTAAACAGGCGTCTACAAAAAAGTAAAAGTGAGGAGAAGGGAAAGAAAGAAAGCAGAACAAAGCAAAGTAAAGGATACGACAAGAATTAAAGTAATACGGGAAATCAAAGAAAAATTCTTATAAGCTGTTGGACATGTCTCTTTTTTGCAAGGGTACAACAAGGAAGACTACAAGTGCAAACAGGTAAGATGTTTTTCCTGGCAATAGTTTTCACTTTAAGAATTCGTTAAAGCATTTTCAACATTTATCATTTGAAACTATGTAATTGTTTTAATGGTTTTGAGAAACACGACACAAATTACTTATGATGTTAATGGCGTTCATGTAGAAGGTGGACGGACCCCTATAATAAACAACAGCGTAAAAAGTATGCTTATGTTTTGTTGCTGCTGCTGTTATTGTTATTATTGTTGTTGTTGAAACCCTCTGTCTACAAATAGAAGTGAAATTATTGTGGTAATTGCTAGTAACTATGGACAGCTAGTAGTTAATCCACCAGGAATCGAACTTGAGGTCTGACGTGTTAGACCTACCGCTAGCAGAGACTGGGCCGAATAAGCGAACTTTTAAAATCTGAGGCAAACTTTCATTTTGTAAAAAAATGGGGTCTACAGGACTTTTGGACTACCTTCAAGTTAAAACCCTGAATTCAAGTCATGCGAGACCTCCACTTCGCCTCGCCTACTTAACTGTTATATACTTAACAACAACGTTCCATTTTGCCGTGCGTCTGTTCAGTAATATGTCACAGATGACGTCATTAATGTGTCATTGATTTTATTACCACACTTTGACGTCTTCTTTGGTCTTTTACTGAACAGACGCTTGGCAGCTTGGAATTTACCTGTTTTATATGATAAAAAAAAAACAAAAAATGTTAATATTTGTCGTCCAAGAGATCATAGGTAAATGCGAGAATAATTTGACTTATCACTGATCTTATAATCGGCTTGTCAACGACACTCCTTATAACTGTATTCAAAATTTTCAATAATTCCTTGGCACGTTAACCAGGGATTTGAGATTGAGTCTCAAAGAGAAGGAGCTACAGTTGGTCAGGTTGTGGGTGGTAGCCGTCTGTACCCGGCGACCAGCAGCGGCTGAGTACAGAAGCTGGATGTAAAACTTCCGGCTATGAAGTATTACGACACTACTCCGGTGTATAGACTGATCAGTCTTAAAGGTGTTTCATATCAGTCTAAGCTGTTTATTTCGTGAACTTCCACTTTGTTGCGTCATGCACGTCGAGTCATGTCACTTTGCTGCGTCATTCATGCACAGAGCAGGGTCAAAAAGATAGTCTTTTAGATACTTTTTACTTGTTAGACACGACGACATCGGCGTTGCTGTAAATTTCTATCGTGCTTTACCTTACCTTACGTTACCTTACCTTGCCTTACCAGTTTCCCGCTTAAACGCCAAATAACCGTCAACTTTGTTACTTGCGGAAGATCCAATGTGCTATTGTAGCTAAAGTTTAACTTCTTAGACGGGATCTATTGCTCTTTCATCTCAGAACTTAACACCATGCTATGCAATTTCAGTGATAACCCCTTAAATCATGCAGACGGAGCATAAACTTGTCTTTAATCCCCGGCCATCCTAACTTAGTGTGGGAGTGGCCACCGAGATGGCTTTTACAGGAGATTGAACTATAATGACACCTTCAGCTAGCGATGGATGGGATAAACTTTTTTGAGGTTTAATGTCCTTACTACATCGACTTTATCCAATTCAAGCAGAGTTTCACTGACTCGTTTGCCTCTTCCTTTGGAGATCCTATTATTATTTTCATTCAGGAAATGTTGAATTTTTGAAGTAGTTAATCAAGAGAAAATTGTCATGCACTTTTACAGTGAATGTGAAAGAAAATTATCTGTAAAATCCAATCAAATCTGAAGGCATAGAAAAATAGGTGTCTAAGATAGATTAATAGCTGAAAAATGACTTCAGATTACCAAAGCAGACGATGATAAACCAGAGACTAAAGAAGGAAAGACTGGGGCAGATTAGAAATGTATTACAGAACGCAATATTTCTTTTCAATTGGGTCAGAAGAAAAACAAATTCAAGTTCTCCATAAAAGCCATGCAACGACGTTTACTGAGGTGCACAAGCGAGGAAATAATGTGTGCTACAGTGAAGCCCGCTCTATTATGATGTTCTCTTATTCAATGTTTTGTGCATTGAAGCTGAAATTAGCTCTTTAAAGAAATGTCAAGAGTCAAGAAGGGGATTTAAAGAAAAGATTTAGCGAATTTGTTCGGTTTATGTCGACGAACAGAAATCTGTGTAAGTTAATTTCCTTGAAACGTGGTTCCTTGATGTGAGTTTTACTGCTTAAAAAAGATGTCCGACCGTTTTGTAGCCGGTTGAGATTTATCAATAAATTCATTTATCATTGTCACGGTAAAATTGCAGAAAAGCGATAGGGAAAGCGTGATAACCCAAACTTAAGCTCGCCTCTAGACGTCTATGGATAAAGTCTTAAGTTTTGAATATTCTGTTGAACAATACTGAGCTGTATGTTCATGCGATACTGTTTATTATGCTGCATGAAGTGGCTCTATCATAGAATGATAAGTTTTGTTTTTCTTTCAGAGACTGTTGGCATTTTTAATCGGGAAATGTTAAAAATTGAGGGCGATAATATGCAATTTTACTAAGCAAACAGTTATCTTGAAATCCAATTAAAATGTAAGAAAAAATGTGGTTGTGGACGTCGATGCAGGTAACATGGGAAAAGATTAAAACGGACTACAAAACGCATACTTTCTTTCTGGGCTAGTAGAAATATGAAGTGTGCTACCCATAAAAGCCACGAAACGACGTTGGTATACTATGTTCACCCATTCAATTCCACAGGCGAACCAAACCTTTTGTGTGCTGACATTGAGCAGAAATGTTGAAGGCCAGACGAAATGTAACTGATCAAAGCTGAGCAAGATTTTTAAAAGGATTGCACTAGGTTAAAATTGGTTTATTTCGCTGAACAAAAAATGAAAAGTGGTCTCTACTGGTGGTCTCGAATGCTTTCAGCCAACCTTTGTTCGCTAAGTAATTAATAGTTGCTCAATAAATTGCATTTTTTGCGTGCTCATTTTAAAGTTACATCTCATTATCGAACTGGCAGTGGCTAAGACTCCTTCCGTTTTTGGATTTACAGAGTTGACATAAATGGAATCCAAATATGTATTTTTTTTTTTTTAAGAATTCAAGTTAATGTTTTGATTAGCTCAAGTATAGCCTCAAGTTCACATTGTACTGATGAGAGAACTTGAATTCATCCTTTTACTTGAAATTAAATTACACTTTCAGTTCTTGTCATCAGTTGTAGGTCCAGGTTTCGTTTGCATTCGGAAATATTGAATATTGACGCAAACATTTAATAGGGGTATGTCATGCTATTTTACGATGTAAACAGTTATCTTAAAATCCAATTGATCAGAGAAAAATAGAATAATAAGGTAGAGTTCTTCTTAAAAATACCAAAATGACTTTAAACCATTAAGAAAGCTTATGATTAGAAAAGATTAAAATGGATTGTATCGGTTTAAAATTGGTTCATGTCGCCTATGAGTTTATGAACCAGCTATTGATGCGATAACTGATCTTCATTATCACTTAACGTTTGCAACCCTTATTCCCCTAAGTTTGGATGAAACTGTTGGATAAAAGATTGTTGCTCTTGAAATGAAAGCGTAATGCAAGTATTTTTTCATATGGTACTGTTTATAATGTCTGTGAATGACAAGCATATGACCCCTCCAATGAAAGCTGTCGAAGGGTCCTGTTTGTTTTTCATAAGTCGCATCATACTTTTCCTTTCGAGTTTTGAAGTTTTACACTCGCTGAATTGAAAAGGTTAAAGGTAATATATAATCATTTGATCGTTTTATGTTGAAAAGGAAATACCTGGCGACCTTCAAATTTTCAAACAACTAGCATTGTCTCTTAACGGGTAGAATACCGTGGTTGTTTCACTTATTTTATAACCATACTATTGAAAACGAACTTCGCATGCCGTGTTTTTGCACTTTGGTAATTTAAGTGCCATTGTGCGGTTTTATGTCGTTTGGTGCATATACCGGCTACAGACTATCAAAAAATATCCTTGCAAAATCCTCCGCGCTATTTAACAAGTTTGTTGCCTCAATTAGATCCTCTTAACACCATTTCTTACCGAGCGTGATATTTCCTCTTGATTTGGCTTGTCTTCTTCTTAGACTTTAAGTATACCCGAATGGAATCTAAGATGCTACCGTTGTATACTAACATTTTAAATGGATCAGAAAATTTGGCGCCATTTTTTTTATTTCTAAAAGACGAAAGCTTAGGTTTATTTTTAAGAAAAATGTAGACGCGCTTGGTTAAAGAGATTAATGGTGTTTATGGGAGTCGTGTGGCTTTCTCGTTGGTGCTAATACCTCGGTTTAAGTTCCTATTTCAGTCGTGTCAACAATTAATGCTAATATTAAAATAATACGTCTGTAAATCTCATGGTCGAGGTCAATGTCTTCGGCGAAGAAACCAGGATACTGTCATGCAGGGTTAGGTTGATTTCTAACATCTCAAACGAGTTGATAGAGAGAAACAGCAGTGATACTTTGATTAGTAAGAGATCACTGGAGTCCAGTAGAGTCAAAGAGTGCGTGCGTAATTAATTCGCTTACCTCATCAAAAATAACTTTATAGTCTCAAACTATCCCCCGACCCCTCCCTCCGACAGCTCGCTAGAAAACGTTGTGTTTCGGTGGACATGTGCCAGGCACCAGAAGGCACAAAAAGGACGAAAAAAGCTGTGGCCAAGGCATTGTGCCTTGTGAGTAATTTTGCTGATTGGAGATCACTTACGATAGCGAGATTAGCATCTGATGAAAAAAGGACAAACCTCGAAAAAAGTTGAGATCTAATAGTGAATGTCCATTCTGAAATAATGCTGCAACATTAGAATAGGTTTAAGTTGTCAGATAAGTGAGAACTCAAAACGTTACGTAATGAATCGAAAGGACGCTTCCTAAATTCAGAACAGTTTTGACTGGTAAGACACTTGTTGACGGTGCCCCTTTAAGACTGCATTAATAAAACCAATTAAAGTTTTTGTCAACTAAAATGGATTGTTAACTAGACAAAGGTCGTAAAGGAAGATTAGTTGTAAAGTAAACAACAGGTGTAAACCATACTAACCCGGATTAAAAGACACAGACATGATGAGGGTGGTTGCGCATGCGTGATTAAAGAATTCAGCTAAACGGATTTTGTGTTGGAAAATAGGCTGCCTGCACGAAAGCGTGTAAATTAACGGTTTGCGCCAACGTAAGAACGGCCAAAAACGCATTCTTTACTTTATTTACGTCTATATTGTTAGCACTTGTGGGAAGATCCACATGCTCAAAACGCGGCTCAAGGATCTAGCGGCACCTCCACTCCTTTGGTCAAGTTTGTCAGGTTTTTTTTTTTTTTCAAAATCTTTTAAAACCGGAGTAGGGTTTCCATTTAGCTGAATGGTTTTATCGATTTATCGAGCATGACTAAAATAGCACGCGACTCACTAATGGTTAAACAGGTTATCGGTTTTGAAGAAAATGCTTGCATTAAACTATTGTTATAAAATCTGGGGGAGGTATTGAACACGTTTAAAAACTCTGCATGAACATTTTTGTTTGCAAACTGGTTTTGTTATTTTCAGAGACAATTAAAAATACCATTTGTGAGCGAAACTTACGAAAATTTCGGATGACTCTAAGAGTTTTATTTACTTTGATAAGTGCTCGGTTTCTCTTTATGAATTCTGAAGATTTCTATCGTTATATTAATAGTGATTAACGCACGATGTATAAAAGACACATTAAGGGAAGAATTGATAAAAAAAATCATTAAATAAACGTTTACAAAGGAGGCGCATTAACTACAACCGTCTAGTGCATACAGTGAAGTATTCTGAGCATGTCTTATTTCATGCCAGGTTGGGTTGTTTGATTGCCGTATTGTCTTTCACTTAATGCAATTATAATAAACAACACAGTTAAAATCCGGATGTTCAGGATAATAGATCGCTCACGTCTCGAAGTGGCTTTTTCGCTTCCTTTTGACAATAATTGTTTTTCCCGATGCTGCTTGTCTTGTCAGCATTAATTTGATTACTTCGTCGGCTGGCATTCGTTTGAAAATTAAGGGCCTTCTGATTAATATTTCCTTAGAATGTTCGTGGGCGGGCTAAGATTCAAATGCCACTGAGGGAAAATTGGGAGACGAAAATATGATCTATTGCTACTTAAAGCTTTTAACCAAACAAGCGTATTTCATCAGAGTCACAACAGCGATACTTCCGATCTGGCCTAAGAATTTGTGAGAACAAAACAGCTCTTAAACTGTCTACCATGTCAAGGGATTTTTGCCAAAACTAATTAGGGTCATTTGTTTCTCGCCGAAGTCTAAGCAGGGATAAATGGTTTTAGAAGGAAGTCCTTTATTGGAACTTTGCCCCTAAGGAAAAATTCTAGAGAATTTTTTTTGACAGCTTTATGATCTCAAATAAAATTCCCTTTTGGAGAAACAGCGCTAATTGGGTATTGACAATCTATTTTATTAGACTTAAATAGATTTTGGTGCATTAAAAGTATCAAATATAACATTTTCTCACTTGGTAGGCAATAATCACGCATATCTATCTATATATATGTTTTCAAGGGCTCAAGGTTATTTGGCAACCATTCAATCCAAATAGCCGGGATAAAGCGGATTATCACCGGGCGGACCTCATAAAAAGTCCCTGTTATCCATATCCGGGACTAACTTCTGTATTGCCTTGTTTTTTGCCAGTATTTTCAAACAATGCGGCGGCCATTTGGGTGTTCCTAGCCTCGGGGGTTACTCTCAGAAAAACTGGGTGGAGGTGTGCGGCCTGCTTCACAAAACCCTTACCCTATGTAAGACTAAAATTTGTGATTTTTCGCACCCTATTTATGACCTGACCAAAAATTTGGATACCCAATTTAAGACCTGACCCTTAAATTAATACCCTGTTTGAGACTGCCTCATAATTTGTTCCCTAGTTCAGACCAATGTTACAGGCAATGTTTATATGTTTTTATTAGGTAGGATAGCTTCTAAACAACATACTCAATTCAAGACTAGAGTACAAAAAGCAGACCCTATTTGAGACCCTGAAGTGGCCAAAATCGATACCCTATTTCTGACCAAAACGGCGTAAAAAAAAACGTACTCTTTGGGGCCACACGTACCTATATGGCTCATATAAAGGATGCCCCCCCCCCCCTCCGGGGGTTCCCATACAGTATATATCGAGAATATGCTTGAAAAAAACTCATCGAGATATAACGTATTTATCAAGGTAGAGAAATTACTTTGTATCGTACCTCTGGATTTGTTGCGTCCCGGCAACAAACGTTATTCTTCTTGTTATTATGATATAAATCGTGTTTCATATCACAGTCGTCTAGCTTCGTATGTTTTTAAATTCAGTCTCTGGGCTTCTCTGTGAAACTCGAATTCTTACTCTCCTCAATGATTGTCTGAGATTTCTTTTCATGAAAGTTTTTAGAATTGTGTGCCTAGAGGGGTGAATAACATTTATAACTCCCCTGGAGACGTGTGATTGAGAGATAATTTCACCTTGTAATATATCAATGCATTAGCCAAGACACAGACGACAAAAATAAAGAAGTAATCATTTTGGAGACATGACCTCTATGTACCGTCAAACATTCTAGAATGCATGAACTTTAATTACTTATGGTGAGTGATACTTTGAGCTTCGGACTGCATGGTCCAAGTTGTGATTTTTAAATAGGTTTAAAAAAGGCAACGAAAACCTATTCTCATCTGATGAAAATTGATTTATTTTGTCATCTTTGGACAATGGAACTATTAGAGTTTCGATATGACACAACTTCTCATTTTACGCCATAACTTTTGTACTCCTCGCTTGCTAGGCTGTTCAAGTCAAAAATGTCTAGTTGTGTAAGAATCTCTTCACCTTCTTTACTGTTCCACTTTGTGATTAAAACTCGAAGCTGTTTATGTTTCTATTCCTTTCTAAACGCATCAATGACATTTGAATCTTTATTTTGATTGTATAACATTGTTGAAACTAATATTACATTGCCAAGAGAAAAATGAAACGTCTAGCAAACTGAATTTAACACCGCCGTTGGGTTTTACCTTTCAAAGTTGGTATATTACAACAATGTACTGATATTGCTACCTTGGCTATTTTTAAATCTCCACCGAAATGATTTCTTTTCCGTTGTTTTTAGCCATCTTTTTGATGCAGCTTCACTATACTGATCCTATTTTAGCTGGCACAATACCCTTTAACTTATAAAGCCAAACTAAAATATCCATTTATTAACCGTGGTTAGTGCTTTTAACTCCACGAGCGGAACCCTAGTGTGTGACAAATCAAATGAAAGCTGTTGGGCAGTACTTTTAAGCGGTTACTGTTTTTATGCTTTTGTGGTTCTGAGCTTTTAAATCTGTTTATGGGAGCTGTTATGCGGCTAGTCAAATTTGAAAACGGGCTTTTGCGATACTTTCACGTGGTGCTCTTTGTTTGAGGCTTTTTCTGTGAAGATGGCACCCATGGGAGTGCTAGTGCAGCACAAACTGTGCTGAAGTCTTTAATTTATGTCATCCCTTAACGTTGTGTTTAAAAGCACATTAATTAAAACTGATTTCTGTGTACAGATATAAATCATACAGCCGTAGCTTTAATTATTGTCACAGTATGCTTTTACGAAACGCGACACTACCCAACGGAAACTTTTCATCTGGTATTTTGTAACCAACGCAAGATTTTTTCAATTAAGTTTATATCAGCCGTTGCGCTGTTTATTTTTTCCTTGTCAGAGGAGAAGTATAAAATTTCATCTCTTATTAATCGTCAGTTCAGTATCTTTTAAGTCAATATTCCGTGTTCTGGGTGTTCGATTTCATAGCAGTATTGTTGTAAGGTGGTCATTGTGAACTGAGACTTAATCACGTTTCGTGAACGAAAGATTCATTGCCACAACGTAATTGTTGAAAACTGATCAATAAGTTTTTCTTTTCGGAATTAAAAGGTAGTTGACCATAGGTTTGGAGTATTATCTAATTCTTCAATAAATACTTGAATCAATTTTAACTCCAAGAGTGGCCAAGTTGAAAACAAAACTACCATTTAGTTAGCATATAAAAAAGTACAAATTTTATTTTTAGAAAATACTAAAAAGCATCACTTTACAATATAAGATAACTTTCATTTGATCAGTCTGACACTACGTGGGAATTCTCTCTACCGACTTGAAAGATTGATTTTTTTTTAAAGTACCTCGCGAAAGTACTTCTCAGTAGCTTTCATTTGAATTTGAATGATCATGCACTAGGGTTCACCCAAATTTAGAACCAAGTTGTACAGCATAATAAACAGTACCACATGAAGATATGAAGCAATAGCTTTCATTTAAATGGCCACACACTAGGGTTTCATCTAAAGACTGCAAAATTTGAACGACTTTGTGCAGCATAATAAGTGAAACAGTGCCACATGAAACTACTTCTCGATAGCTTTCATTAGAATGGTCACATACTAGGATTTCGTCTATAGACTTGGCAGTTAAAACTTCTCGTATAGCATAATAAACAATATCATATGAAAAGCACTGCTCAGCTGAACCCTCACATACTAGGGCCTCGCCTATAGACTTGATACTTAGCCTCCTTGTATAGCACAGACAATACAACATGAAAGTAGAGCTAATCACCTTTTACTTGAAGGGCCATGTTGAAAAGTTGCAGGCATGCACTCACGAGAAACATTAATTTTTTGGAGCTTTGAATCTAAGAGTGAGAGGAAATTCATTTCAAGCTGCAAAATTGGTTTTGGGAAAAGACGTTTGACAGGGTGATAGCCTCCAATACATACATCCCTTTATGAGGTTTATTCACGATCTAATTTCTTTGTCAACGGAACCACTGCCCTTTGCACAACGTATAATGTCGAAACACTACTCCTACCTGTCTAAAGAAAAGGCGTTTAGTTTCATAAATACGGTCACCTGTTTCTCCATAGAACAGTATGATATTCATGTCAGCATTATGGAGGTGTAGGTGATAGCTATGAATTTTGGTCTCTGCGGGAACAAATGAACTGTCTGTCACATGAGCCGTATCTGTGAGTAGTGGCTTTACATTTTAGTGAAAGGGAGGAATAATTAAACTGCGCTAAACAAAACAAGAAGAATTACACCATATTTGTATCCAGGGAATACGAACGAGTGATAGATTTAGGGAATACCATATGGGACTAAAGGTGGCACTGAAAGTATCCTATTTTCACTTTCCTTATTCAATTTTACTCCCAAAGTCAAAATTCACTCCTATTAAATGCTTTCATGACCTCAAGGCGTCAATAATAAAGGCTCTGTACGTGACCATCCAAGTAAGTGTTGTTGTGAAGTACTTTCAAGCTAGACTGTTTGTTTTCAATGTAAAACAAAGTGAAATTAAAGGTCTTTTTAATCTTGAATTTCTTAACTCTGGTTTTCGAGACGACACTCCGTCATGTTCAACGCATGGCAGTTTTGCCTTACGATGGTTTTTCGCTTTCTTGTTTGATGGCTTTCCGGGCTAGTTTGGCGTTTATTTCTTGTTAATTGTGCTGTATGTTTTATAATTTTTTTTTTTAACAAAGTAGTATTTAAAGGTGATGATATGTGTTTAATTTTCCGAAATATTCCCTCGTTAGTCAGGTTTTCTCTTACCAATACAGTTTATTTGATTTATTTTTCGATCCAAGGGCAGCGAGTAACTAACATTAGATTTACTCACTGAGTAATATGGTATGCTTAAATTTGAAGGCCTCTTGTTAAAAACACTGGTTTAAATTTGCATTCAGTTTTGTCGTTGAGGCGGGACTCTGGAGTGGTTGTCTGTCTGAAAACCACCTTGGCTACCGGCAGATGATGATAGTGCTACAAGTTATTGTGGCAGTCATAGCTAGAAGAAAAAGCGAAGCAGAAAAAGAGTAGCTAAATAACAGAAAACAATCACTTTGACGTGGAAAGAAATTTAAGAGCCGCCGAACAAAGCGATACGAAAGCCTGAAAACTTGAGTAAATATGTTACCGTCGTCTTGGCCTTTAGACTTTGATTTAAACATCACTTTGACGGTGTTTGTGATTATCTTTATTTTACCCAGTGGTAAAACAATAAACAAAGCTAACAACAAAGTCCAAGCGTTTACAGGGCAGAAATTAAAACTTTCGTTTTGTCATATTAACTTGACAGTTTGTGGGTAGTTTACTAATTTACATTTTCATTACCAAACGTTTTGCTGGTGACAGCGACAACTTTTTTTGACTGCGAAGACGTATCTCCCCTTGCCTGCCCACGTGCTAGTCGATGATGTTCAAAGAAATAACGCAAATAGTGAGATGACATAATTTTCGATGTCATTACCATTGTAAACTCGAGCATTGTTCATATTGGAATATCAAGACTTGATAACTTGTTTGGAAAGGACAGCCCAGCTTTCTTTTGAAAGCAGATTTGTTGTTGTGGCGACCCTTCTTATTTTCAAGAATTTTGAGCAGGTTAACTGACAGCAGTGAAGAGCCAGTGTTAAAGAAGTGCCATTGATAAAGCCTTTCTTGTGACATCTACTCCCGTCTGTGCTTGCCCACTAAAGGTGAGCAAAGCCTAAAGAAATTTTAAAGTGCCACCTTACAAAAAGAAACAGTTTCGCATTGTGTTTCTGTACTCGTTGGAAAGGAGGAGGGCTTCTGAACAAACAAGGATTTCCACTTTTCGAAAATTAAAGTTTGTTTTTCCTTGTAGTTTAATCGTCGAATGTGACACGTATTCTCTAGGAGATATGTTCTAATAAGGGTGGATGTTAAATATTAATCCATGTCTTTTCAACAAGGAAAATATACGAGGTCGCATGGCCGTGTTCTTTGTCTCTAATGAGACAGCGAAAAAATTAAGTCATCAATTCAGATTTTCTCTTTTGCTCTGAAATCACAAGAAGCGTTTTATACATTTGCCACGATCCAGATAACGAACTTTGAGCAGTGCAAAGTGACAGATCTCGAGGTTTTTCTATCATCAATTACGCAGTCATATTATGGCTGGGTGTCTGAATGCATTTCAGGTAATCTGTTTGAGCACTGGGCTCCTCGTTCAAGAGTTTTTGCATTGTTATATAAATAATGGAAGGCCCGTCAAATTATAACGTCAAGCAGCCATTGAAAAGCCTCACAAAATGAATTATTTTTTTGTCTAGTGTTCAAGATCATTACGCGCTTGGGCCTTCCTTCCTTAAATGCAGTTTCAGGACATTTTGGATAATTTTACTAGTTTTTTTGTTCGAAGATTTTTAATATGCCAATTGCCGATCACATTGTTAATTATAATATTATTAAAATGTGTATTAAATAGAACTTATCCTACTTAAAAACCGATTTCTTTAGTGTGTTGCAAACAAACCTTTTAGTTAAGCATCCCTCGTATTGTATTTGCAATCATATTTCTTTTTCTATCACACACTCACCCACACGACTTGTACCGAAAGTCACTGGTTCAATAGACAGTCAGATGGGTCTTTTCAAGGCTTTTTTGTATCGCTTGTTTGTCCAAATGCGGGTGTCGTCTTTGTATCAATGGTTGCGCCTGAAACTGCGCGGCGTTTTATTGTGAAAAACTTTTCACTGTCATGTCTTCATTTCTTGTGCTGTGATTGGTTAGTAGACGCCAAAATTGGCGAAGTTGTCGCCTTTTAGTGTTGCCCCGTTTGCTGTTTTTTTTTTTTTTCTTTAATACCATCCAGTCGGGCTATTTCTGACAACAGTGATTCGACGTTTATGTCGACGAGATGAACCGCTAACTTTTTGCCGTCACCTCGTTGTGTTACTCACCGAGATGATGTTTATCTGTGGTGGGCCCTATTCAAATCACGTCCTGGTCTTGAATATGTTCACTTAGAACGAAACAGTTGTCTGTCTTTTCGAGGTCATTGCTGCTATGTTGCATGGAAAACAAAAGTCTTAAAAAATCCCAAATCCTGTCACTAGTAGTATGTTTTTTTTTATCACACAGCTCTAATTACAGTCTACAGTCCTCTTCTGCTCCGTTCAATCGTGCGCGATTGAGGTGCTCGTCTAAAACTTAGAATTGTATTCCCCTTAGAATCACGCTTTTAAGCTCAATTTTCTTCCGGTAATCTTCTGACTCATCACTATAACCTCACTTACACCTTCACTGTAAATGATTTTTCATTTGACATTTCTGTGAACAGTGCGAGCACCTTATTTTAAAACGGTCAACTACAATGAGACTAAAGTGATAAAGTCTAGACTGCAAATGACTGAAACATTCTTAGCAACGACTGAAAAGCCTGACTTTAGGAGTGAATTACGCCGATTGATGTAAGTCTTTGTCTTTTCTTAGCAATTCTTACATTGTTTAAAGCTCGCTTTAATATTTGCATGTAAAAGAAAATAGTGAGCTTTTAATATTTAATATTTTGCACGGTCTATAAGATGTTTTTTCGCCTTTAAAATAATGTGCTGAATTTTTATGATTTGCTTTTTCTCCTTGTTTTCCCCGTAGGAGCGCAATTTCGCGTTGTATCGTACGAGACAAATTCACTGCGAGATGTTAGCTTTGCGGAAAATTTAGACAAACAGGACACTGTTTGAAATTCTGTTTGCTAAGACGGTCAGGGCAAAAGAAAATAGGATAAAGAGCAATTTCTTATTGAAGAAAGGTTTAACAAAAGTAAACATTTACAATTCGAAAATGGCACTTGTTCGTGGCCGAAGATGAAAACGGCGTTTTGTTTTACCCTGTCACGGCGTTTTTATCGGCTTCTTGTAGATCTACCTAGAAACAATCCGGATGTCGCAATAGTACCTTGTCCACAGGAATTTCAAAGTAAATACCTTGAAAGAATTAATCGAACTTGATGAGAAAAAGCCGTGTTTGGACTCACCGCTTTTTCTCTATTTATTTTTTACGCCGACAGTAATTTGTTATTGTTTTAAGCCGAGCTTAAGACGAGTTCCGCTTCGTTGACAAAAGTTCACTTCGGGATTCCTAAAAGCACCGTCGAAAACAATTCAAAAAGTTCCCACACTTGTTTTAGTGTATGACATCATTACTCCTCGAGGGTTCCACGCACGCATTTTGAAGACAATACCATCTTGGTAACCACTCTTTAACAAGGTCAATAAAGGATGCACTATGCAAACTGGGCGACTGTCTTTTTACAGGACAAAAAAGCATTAAACGTTTACTTGAATAAACAAATGACCATGAACGCCAAATGTATGTTTTTCTTTCATTTTCTCTGGGCTTAATTTATGTTATTGGCCTGGGAGGCCGGTTCCGCTGCGGTGGAGTTCGTGAACCGCATATGTGTATTAGCTCTTCGCTTATCACCTTGTGACATTTGTTTGTTTGTGCGATGGGGAGAAAGGATACTCGGATTACAGATATGATCATGTGGCTTTCTTAGGCTTCCGCTATTACCACTCAATTGAATACACAAAGCTTGACTGGTTAAAAGCATCGGGTTACCGTAACTTTAAAATCCAGACCTCGGGCCTCCCAAGAATAAATTTCCTCGTTTGTAAGGAAACGAGGGAAGGTTTCACAGTAAGTCAGCGCTAGATAAAAGTACGCGCATAGTTTCTTCCTTATCACAGACTCAGCTTTCCGGCGTGAAGATTTTTGTCTTTGCGTGGGCACAACGGAAAAGGGGACAACTTCCTATGAGCTACGTGGTTCGTTTTGCTTTTTCAATCAATCGCTCGTGATGATCACTCTTATTTTCGAAGCTGGCTTTCTGTATGTTTTTCTTCCGCCCTGTAAAAACATTTTACCTCGCGGTCACACAGCGTCCAACTGTGTAAGCATCAATCGGCTCGATGCTTTTAATTCTTTTCACTCCATTTTGCTTGCATCAAAACCTAAAATAGTAGCTGCTGTTAACATGTGTTATGACATGTGCTTGGTGGATGAACGCTATTCAACGCGTACAATGCATCTTTTGTGATTTAATTGCTTTATTTAAAGAGATGTGAGCCTCAAACAAAAGCGCTGGATACATGTGAATTATGGTGCTTTTGTGTTAAAATGGACGAAACAAATAAATACACTTCGAGAAAACGGCGCGAGATAAAGAAGTGTTGTGGTTTGAACCTCCTGGGGGCTAACCACATTTTCACTGGCTTAGCGCCCATCTTCTGTCGTCGCCGGCGATTTTGACGCCTGATAAAGCGAGCTCTTTCAAACCCCCACGCCCAAGTCACGAAACAGAATTACGCGCACGGGACAAGCGGGCGAGCGATCATTCAAAATGCGCGTGGTTTACATTTGAAAGGCTTCCCACTTCTCGTCTAGTATCAGCCTTTTGTGCAGACAATAAAAAGATTGCTTCTGTTGTATAGCGCTGCTTTCCTTTCTTCTCTGCTTGTTGAGTTTGTAAAGAGAGGGCGAAATGTTGAACCGTTTCCTTCGCGGCGCCATTAATAGCGCGAAAGCTCTGTGCTCGAACCCAAGACCTTGAACCCTGACAGAAATCATAACGCGTAAGGACGGGAAACCCAATCTTTTTATTACCCAAATTTCCTTCTTAAGCACCGCTCATTGTGATTTATTGTAAAAATAACACAATAATGGAATATCCTTAACACATCGACCCAAGCCGTATTTTCGAATTCAAACTTACAGTAATCTTTCAATGGGCAAATTAATTGATGCGCACTTCGCTAGTTGTCCGTGCGACGTTCCGCAAAATATATTCCTGTTGTTATCGACGAGGAAACTTTTAACTTACGACTACGAGCGCTTTTAAGTGAACTCAACGTACTTGAATATATTGTGGGTTCTCCTTAATGGTTTTCAATTTCCTCAAAGTGATATGGCGATATTTGAGAAGATGCCCGCATGTAAAACGAGAAACCACTGAATATATTTAACGGAAAATACGAAAACTTGTCGCATGAGAGGTCGCGCTGGCTTGGCTAAAACACTACACGTCTTGGATTTGACGGGAGTTTATTTCCACCCTAAAATTATAGAGTACAGTGAAACCGTGTACCTTTTCACAGGGAAGGGACAGTGGCGTTCTTCCAACTTAGTCGCTCGTGAAACAGTACTGTACAAGATTACATACGGCAGTACATAAGGTGAAATTACTTAAAACATGAATGCAAAGAAAACATTTGCTTTTTACACTTAATTCTTTCAAAGATACGTGAGAATTTTTTGCGTTAGTATTTTTTGTTTTTATCTTGATACGCTTTGAGCAAAAGCTCGTGTTGTTTTTTTACCGCGTACACAACTGCGCGAATGAATGAACCATTATTCAACGGTGCCTTGCGCCCTCAAGTACGAACCAACTATGATGTTTTGTTCATCGCCGTGGCTAGCTTTATGTTGAAGTGTATTTGAACTACAAAACTACGATATACATATATACGTTATGCTAAATATCTTAATAAAATAAGACTGAGATGCTTTAAAACTGTGGAATTTGCACGGCTTTTGCCAAAGGAGGGAAAAACACGAAGCTTTTCCCCCAAGCTGTTAACTCATAACACACACAAGTCAAAGAATGGCGTAATGTACAAGTACGTTCGATGTGTCTAGAGTCCTACTAGAGAATTTGTTAATGTGGTCAGCATGTGGCTATCATGAAGTCCGTGGGTAAATTCAGTCGCCGATACAGGCGCCATCGACTCGTGCGCCATCCCGGGTCCCGTCATCGCAGCCATTAGAGCAGGGTCGTCCACCTCGAGCTTCACTGGAACGGGAGTGTGGGTAGCGGGCATATGTGCTCCATTCATACATTGAGAAAAGTCGGGTATACCACACTTTTTCACGTCATTCAGCATGGCCTGCTTGTCAGGGTTCAACATCTGCTTGGTTCTGATGTCCACGGTTGATTCCCTGCTTGAAATCACGCAAAGGCAACAATTAAGATGATAAACAAGCGCGTACCCTTTCTACGTAAATGCGCTTCCTGACTAATCCTTGTATTCTTTCAATGGCGCATCACTAAGCTCCCAACATACAGGCATTTTGTGCGAGTATTTCACTCCTAGGTCGATCACAAGTGCAAATTTATTACGGTGAATGATATCTAAGAGCAATGGCTCAATTATACAGCCACGGCTTGGCATTCAGCAGAGCTTGTCAACCAGGTTGTCGATATCAACACAGACTGCTTCGGGCTGGCTGGTTGTTTTTTTAGAACCTTATCAAGAAGAGGGTCAAATCAACTCTCTCGTATCCTCCTCTCTTTGGCTTGGGTATAAATCAACTAGCGAATGCGGAAATCCCATTTCATGTATATTTTTGCGGTCATTTTCCCCTCGCGCACGCGGTTGTGTATATATGTCTGTTTGATGTGTGTTGAAAACGATCCCCCTTCTTTACTAAAATTTAATTTGCATGAAATGAACAGCTAGTTACAGTTTAAGTCGCTAAATCAACTTCCGACCCTCGAGCAGCTCAATAAATTTTCTAATCGAGGCGATACTGAAAGGAAAAATTTCGCCCAAGATTTTACCCACTAGAATTGATTCTTGCACGCACGGGCGAGTTTGCGCTAATATGAGCTGGCTAATTTAGTATTGTATGTCAAAATAAGCTTTACAAAGTGACTGAGTTGAAGGTAAACGTTGGTGAGCTCAAGCCATAAATAGGTGGTCATCTCATGAGCGAAAGACTAACCTTATTTTTGCTTCCGCGGCGCGGTCTCGCTGTCTTCTGTTCTTGAACCAGTTACTAACTTGTGTAGTGGTTAGACCCGTGGCCTCTGCTAGCTCCCGCTTCTCTCGAGGCGATGGGTACGGGTTATGCGAGTACCACTCTCTCAATATGTTCCTCGATTTCTCCTTGAAACAGTAGCTAGTTTCCTCGCCGTCCCAGATCGTCCGCGGGAGAGGAAACTTGCGTCGAACGCGATACTTCCCCACCGCTCCAAGCGGCCGGCCGCGAAGTTTCTCAGCTTCGATATAGTGCGCTTTTAACCAGAGGGACTGCAGCTTGGGATGCGAGCTCGGAGAAAATGTGTTGTTTTCCAGTATGCGGTACAGCTCCTGGAAGTTACCCTGGTGAAAGGAAACCAATGCCTTTGCTTTTAGCACGCTCTCGTTCTTCTGGATGGTTTCGCATTCTGGAAGGGACCACAAAAATCTTCCGAGGCGTTCTATATCTCCGCTCTGTTGTAGGACTTCACAGACACACGCGACCTGCTCCGGCGTGAAACTGAAGGTTGGCAGCATATTCTGTTGCTGGGGTGCTGTACAACGCCGTGTACGGTTTATCCTTTCACTTCTTTGTATTGTCTATTTGTCTGAACTTAAGACGGTACTCGCTCTTTATAGCTGCTTGGAATCAAATTGCACACAGTTAAAAAGAAAATGTCACCCACTAGCGCTCAGACTAATTTTCATTCACTGGCGTGACAATGTCATTATTAAATTAAGATTAGAACTTGAACCCTGCTCTATGATTGGCCAATGCTTGCCATCCAGATGGTTTATATTTTTTCAGTAGATGTTAAATCAAACACCATAGAAACAATGTCAATCGCTTTCTTTGCGTCTTCAAAAATTGCCACTTCCGCTGGAACATGGGCCCTTGAGTAGAAAGACTTACCGACAAGCCTCAAACACAATTAGCTCGCTCGTCGTGTTCTGAAGCCATTAGTGGATTTCAAATTAAGCCTGCTGGAAGAGCTTGGCAATTTTGAACTCTGCAACTCCATGGCCAGTGAAATGTTGTGTTTGTAATAGAATACGCGGATCGTGTTTCTTTTCCAAGGCGCTGTTTGTTATGGCAACTTTGCAAAACCGAGGCGCAAAAAAATAGTGAGCGCTGAATTGTTTACATCAAGCTATTACCCAAAAGATGCTAATTTAGAAGGCTAATAATGTTATGAGAGACGGGCGCGAACAAAGGGAGTGTTTATTGATTTTGCGAATTTATCGTTGTCGAAATGTCAGCCAAGCCATCAGCGAAATTCGTGTTAAACAATGGCCCGTCTTCCTCGGCTAATCCAGGTGTTATCCAGATTGTCTCTTCGTCTTCGCTTTTAAAAAACATGTATAGATGTTCGTTTTGTTATGAGAGCACGTTTCAGTTTACGATATAGCTTTTTTTTTTTAATCAGAGTTCATTCGTTGGTTGGGATCCGAATAACCTTCAAGCGATCCAGTCATTATCGAACGGTTGTAATCTACGTTTATAGTATCCATGTTTTGCCTGAGGGAGCTGAATGAAGGAAGAAACAAAACGGAAACATTCCTTTGAAAAAGGAATGCGAAAAAAATAACCCTTAACTCTCTTAATGACATTCGCTCCGAACGCGTGGAGGTTTTCCTTGTATCCTTGACCAGCTGATGTTTTAAGATGCTATATTTTAATACTGCGCTCGATTTGCTCGATTTACTTCTCACAGTATTCACCAAAGTATTCGTTTTTTTCCAGTATAATTATGGACGTATAAACTTTACTTTGAAAAGATGCAAGGTTTAAGATGGCTCACCCCTCGTAGATAAGAAATCAACTCTTAAACAAAAATTAAGTGAACAGACAAACATTAAAGATGAACGCGTGAACATGTAAAACCTACTGCCTTGTACCGGCTAATTTTCGTAATACTTTAAGCACCGAAAAAACAGAATGGCCTGATCGAAATTCAAACAGCCGAACTAAGGCAAATTCACCTTCTATTTGGTTTAATTCAAGGTAGTTTCCATTGAAATAAATAGACGATTGGCTAGCTCCAGTGGCAAGTTGAACATCAGATATGCTTGTTAAAAAGCAATCTGCCCTAGACATGCCTTGTGTATTGATGAAAAACATTTCGAAACCTTTAAATTATTGCTGTAATGATGCGAGAAATTGAACCCATTCGAAAGTACACAAACGTTCGTGTTTAATTCCACTTGCACATTTTCCTGTTTTGAAAGAGAGCCATAAACCTTTGAAATTTGAGACGTTTTATTCTTACTTGCTAAGTGTGCCCGTCCATTAGAGAAAAAAAAATAAGATGAATAATTTATGAAATATTTGACAGCCCATTAGTGGGCAGGTTGTGACAGTGTGAGCGTGTGCAGGGTATACCTTTCTAACCCGTTTCAATTTCATTTTGTTTTAACTTCTTTGAAAAAAAAATAAACCTCTCTGGTTGTTTTGAAATCGTATACATCCGCCATGAATAACGAAATTCCAAAATTTCCTCTCTATTCAAGATTTACCCGCTATTTTTACATTTTTATTTCCAAACAGTTGCCATCACAATACGGGACTGTGTATAAGGGGACCTTTGTCCTACACATGGGAAATACAAACAGTTAATTTTAACTCTCGTGTTTACAAGATTCCTACCATGATATAATTATTTTCGACCAAACATCAGGCTTAAAATAATTTGAAACCAGTGGCGAATTCTGCAACGTGCTGCCAGTTTCTTTCTTTTAGGCCCACCCACCAGATTTTTTCCTTTGTCCCATTCATTAAAAACATTTTCTATTCCAATTAAAAAGAAACTTGAAAGATCTTGTCAAGTTATGTCGGTTACTTTTTATTAAAAATGTTTCTGCTTCTCCACTTTCGCACCCATATGATAATATGTTGTTATCCCCTTCTGAATCTATTGTTAGAATCCCTGTTCCTGAAAGGCACACTTAGAGGTTATCTTCCTTCGAACGCCCAAACGAAATTCATCTATACGATAGTTATTAGTGTTTTTTCCTTTTGTAGGAAGTCGTTCTAAATGAGATAAGCACACAACGCAGGGTATTATCTTAAAGGAATTACACTTTGATACTAATGCTTGCATGATAAATAAGTATCGCAAACCCAAAGACCTGTATCAACAATTCTTATTCTTTGCTATCGGTTCACTTTACAGACGTCCACACTGTTCGTCGCTTGCGGAAAACGTGTCCGAATTTTTAGATCGCTTCTCTTGCCAGACCCCCTTTCATCAATGCTATGGCTTACTCCGATTATTGCTTGTGATAAAGCTGTAATATTATTACCCGGCTTATTACAGCCTGAACGTCTAGTTATTGTCTTCTCTGACGTGTAACGTGAGGCAAAATTCTCGTTTTACATCCACTGCAACAAAATGACACAAGGTCTCCCTTACGTTTTTTGATACAACCGGATGTTTAGTTTCAAAGGCGCAGGTTGTGTTTTTGAAAAACGTTTCCCTGTTTTGGCGTGGCTTGTGTAGATTTTTATTGCTGGGGGTTGTTTTTGACAAAATATTTTACTCGGGCCATGTAACCTAATCGACTCAGTAGAGGTAGAGAATTTGAATAAAAGCGATAAACCAATAAAACATCCATTCTTTTCTGAATACATGTACATCAGTAAGACATTTCTAACGGCTTCCTTGTTATGCACAGTGATGGAGCTGGTTCCATTTAGAAATTAAATGGCTTCGTTTTCCTTTGCTCTAAAATAGAGAAATTAACCTTCCATCTTAAATTAAGCGCCTCGGGACAACAAAGAACTGAAAATGTGTTACTAGACTATGATTAAACACTGTGAAGCGTCTTAAATTTATACTTAGGTAAAACAGGTTGGAGAGAACAGACTGAATCGTTTCTTGTCCAAATGGCGGGTGGCCAATTTCTTCCTCGCAGGTGAAACTCAATTAGCTGTTAATGCAATGCGATGGGTTGCTTTTGTTAGTTGCTCAACTGTGGAACTGGTTTTCAACTCAGTGTCGAGAAGGAACTTTGAAGAATCCAAAAACCGTATTGCTTTGAGCAAAGTTTGGATCAAATCTGTTAGTTCTTAACAGCTTTTTACTTCATCTTCGTCTGTAACTTTTTCCTATCATGGGCAATTTCTACGACAAATTCTTCTGAAATTTCTACACCAGAGTGACCCACTTCGATGTTTGGACAAGTTCAAACTTAAAACCAAACTCAGAAATTTTAAAACAGGCAGCACCAAGTGAAGAGCGCACTCCTCGGCAGCAGGTTGCACTGAATTGCTTTGAGAAATTGAAAGTCAGAGGTGAAGCGACATGAGGATTGACTTTTGGAGTGGAAAGTCGGATCACAGATACTGTCGGTTCCACAGCAAGACATAAACATTTATTGACGACTTATTCTGGTTTGCTTTAGCAGTATTGTGGATCTCTAACAGCGACTTGTTATTGACAAAAGAGCAGTCATTAAAGACTGAGGAGTTGATTATACAAATTGACTTTTTCAATTACGAACGGTTCTTAACATCCAACTTACCAAATGAAAGTTAAACTTGTGTCTTTTGCGGAGGGTCACATGTTACTTTTTATTATTAACGGATAATGTGTGCAATACCATACGCCCGAGAGACTTATTTACGAAGAAGACATTTCTCTCACAATGAGTTTACACCAGCTTTTGTTTCACAAGGCACAGAGGTTATAGTTAGACCCGTTTCACAACTTATATACTATGAGGGGCGTTGAAACTGTGTGGCTTGTGGTTCAAACAAATCTGAAAGGGCTTTCGAGTTGAATGCTTTCAAAAACTTTTGATAAACAGCAACATCTGAGAGTTTTAGAGCCGCGAAGCTATTTCAGTCGAAACTTTTAATTCTAAACACTGCTAAACAATACATTCCAAGCACCTGTTCTTGCTTGATAAGATACTCGGTGTATTTAAATGATCTAATTTACTGCTAATAAACAGCATAAAACGTGACCCAGTTGTCCTGGGCGTTGGAAAAAAAAAAAACAACCTAGTTTCAAATTTGCCCTCGATAGTCATCCTTTTCAGATGGAGGTGAAAACCTGATTGGTGATCGTAACAACCTCACATTTGCCAGCTCTTGTACCCGGGTTTCTAGATGTCTGACAACAATCTTAATGCGATGTTATTTGATCAATCGCGCCACAAAGTCCCATCTCGTTTTCAGTGTCCTAGTTAAAAAGCTAGTGACCAAACAAAGTTGAAAGTAGATTGAAGAACAAACTGCGGGTCGAATCGGAAGTGTAATTCAACCTTTTTATCGACTTTTAAGTTTCTTTAACGACCCTCGTATCTTTTTCCTCTTGTCAATCGATTTTGAAAATCTGATATCCAAATTAGCCGACTCTGAAAACTTGAGAGTTTCTCCCACATTTAAATCAATTTTGATATCGGAAATAAAAATGCTAGGCATTTCCATATTTTTTGTTGTTTTTAATTTTAATCACCGCTTGGTTGTTGGAAATAGGATTTCCTTAAACTCGCCAGACAAGCTTTAGGCTCAGTACATTTTCTCAATCTTGAACGGCTTTTGTAAGTTGTAACATAAATGATATCTTCCGGTAATATTTAAATGGACGCACTTTATTAAGTGCCGTCCTTGGACGCATCGCTCGACACGATTGGGGAGTTTTCTGCGAAAACGCAATTCATTTCTAAATAGGCTTTTAATTAAACGACAGCGTGAAAGTTGTCTCATCGATGTTTCAACCTTTAAGCGGCACGAGTCAAAGGAAGTGTAGATAAAGCTCCTCCGTAAAAACTTGTAACCATTTGATAATTTCAGTGATAATTATGCGATAGCATTTCTGAAAATAATACGAATGCAAGACTTTTTTCGTAAGGTCTTGTCACGAACCGGTGGAACGTCCAACTCGAATTAAGAGGAAAAAAGCTAGCATGATTGTAATTACTCTAACATCACACATGTTTAACATGGATATTTATTCTGCATTTCGCCTGGACCATATGCTACGCCAGGCCGCCCCCGTGTCTGTCAATGCAGCCTTCCTTATAGTATTTCGGGTCGTGATACTATCGATATAAAGTTACGTCGAGATCATCTCAGATGTTATCTCATGTGTGGGCTGCGGAGGCAGGATTTCGTTCATTTCCAGTTTTACCCCTGATAGAAAACTTGCCGTTACTGAATTTGATAGATCAAAATCGATATATTTATTTTAGTGAGTTTGCTTGGTATTTTTTCGATCAGCCCTAAGTGGCTCCACCTCCGATTTCGCTGGTATCTCTCGCAAATCTTACCACCGGGTGAATGTCAAAGATGCAATTAGGTCGGTCTGCATGTAAACCAAGCAGTGCTTTTGTCTCCACTTGGTTTTATTCGCTCTCAAATACGTTCAAAAACATCACTTTCTTTTCTCTTTGTGTTCCCTGGCGTTGAAAACGTGCTTTTAACAGCAAGTATTGAGTTACATAAAAAGAGCGCATTACTCTTTGATATTTTGTTTCTAGCGAGTCGGTGTATTTTTAAGTTGGAAAAACATACTTCTCTGGATTTGACTCGCGCAAGATTTATTTTAAAAGCGTGTTAACGTTTTCATAATCCTTAATGCTGGTTTACGTCCTTCTGTTCTTTTCTTGTCAAATCCCATAATAAAATGCTTTCTGCTCAACAAGCTTAGGCCTTCGTTAATCCGTTTTTTGACTGCTCTTCAAATTATATATCATAGTTTCATTTTTTGCACTTGTCAATTTACGAAACCAAATTCCAGTTTCCAAATGTCAGTGAAACGTTTTATTACCACAATGTAATCTTCTTAAATTTCAGGGAACTAAGGCGAAAGTGTGGAATTGCATACATAACTTGAGGAAAAAACCAATCTTTTCCTCAAGTTATGAGAAGTTTGTTATGTGCGATGCAATTCATCCATGCACAAGTGAGGAGGGGTATCTGTTAATTTTCTGTTTAAGAATTTCCCCCCAAGACGCACAAAGATAACCTGGCGAATGTGAGTTTAATATAAACTTGATGGCGTGTTATTCTCAAGCATATTTAAAGCGGTCAGAGATATATTTGCCAAAGAAATTGTGATTTGTAAATTACTTTTCTCACAGGCGTTCAAAACAAACGTGTTCTAGATCATGCTTAGTTATGTTGTAAAGTAATAATTTGAGATACATCTAGACGCAATGAAAAGATCGACTCAACATCTGCAGGATATGGGAAGAGTGTAAACTAAAGGTGGACACAAGAGCATATGTTGAGCAACAAAATCGATATTTTTTCCTCTTGTTGATTGAATAAACAAGAATAGATTTTATTTTATGCGCTTCTTGTGTGCAACTGATGTTTTTAATCGTATCATTCCGGTATATAATGCTTTGACATTGTTTCAGAGGTGAAGATCAAAAATTATTTTACCCACGTTGAGAAATTTGTTTACCAAGTTTTGAATTTTTACTCAGGTGTTGTTGTCGGTTGCTCAGTGGCTTCTGTTGCGATGATTTTATGATTCTTTGGTTTCTTTACCTTAAGCTCGCCTACTTGAAAACAAAATGATAGCGAACACCAACTCATTAATTGTAGGTCGAATTTGTACAGGCTCTTCGCACGCTACAATTCCCGCGCAATGGCCACCAGTAATGGTAGCAGTAATTGATTGAAGGCGTCGCAAGAAGGCGTCACAACATCTCACAGACCATGGTCGGTGCTCGGAAAGGTTCCATGAATGGAACCATGAAATGCAATTTTAATTTTTAAAAGATAATTGATGCTAGGTAATATGTGCAGAGTTCTGAAGGCGACAACAAGTCCCGGTGATGACCGATATAGTCATGAATTGTAAACAGGATATTGGAAAAGGAAGTGTGCAGATCGATGCACTTTTCACAAACGGCCTATCTTTCTTGTTCTTCCATGCTACCTGACTATTCAGATTTTAGTTACGAAAATGGAAGGAAGACAGTACTGAACTCATTTTTAGTCGAGTTTAAAACCCGCAACATGTCCGTATCCCGGTAACATCACCCTTTGACGAAAATTCTTTCACCTGGACCTAAAATATCCCGGTTTTGGTTTCTTCCCACCAAGAGAAAGGTGCTTTTCAATCAGCCTCTGAATTCTGAATCGTTCCCATTGGGCATGAGGTAGCTTAGGTTTTTGGTTTGCGTGGCTAATACATAAGTTTGAACCGTGCAAGGTGATGTTGAGTCAGAAACGAATGACGCAGCTTTTAGCTAACCTAAAATTACCGGAGAAGACTCGAACCTGAAACGGACTTCTCAACTTTAAATTGATGATAACAAGGTGAAAAGAATACCAAGTTCTTACCGTTTGTGATTTTCCGTTTTGGCAAATGATATGATCGGTCGCCTGTAGCTACTAGCTCCTTGTCCTGGCGGGGAGGCTGGCTGTGTGCGTTAAGTCCCTTTGATGCGCCCGTGTCACCTGACAGCTAAAGAACACCCTTCAATCAACGTGTTGGGATTTCAAGGATGGCTCGTGGAATTAATTATGCCACGTACAAAGGTGCGAGTTTAGTCTGATGTTCCTCAACCATTTGGCCTTAAACTTGCGCAGCGTTTGACTATTGGAAAATTATTAAAATTCAGTGTAAAGTGAACAAGTCTGTCGTTTTTGGAGGGGTCGTATATTTTTTTATTAGATTACACGTAAATTTTCAACGCGAAGATCTTGTTTCGACTCACCCATAACAGACTGTATCTGTTTTCGTATCGGGTAGCTCGCACATTAAAGGCAAACTACGGTCTCTAAACGATTTGGACGGCTCAGCATTTATTTTGGTTGGTCCATAAATCGAATAACAATACGGTTAAGTTTTCAAGAAGTGCTAAAAATAGCACAGGAGGGAAGTTAAATAATCGCATGTGATGAGGCGAGCTGGAGGCGTGAACCCACGCAACATTCCAGTTGTAAAAATAAGAACTTGGAAGTGAATTTCCACCATAAAATTGCTTTTCACTTTTCAGCAAGTTCTATTAGGGCCCCGAGTCGTATTTCAAAACACGAAAGACGATTTGACGTGAGCCATGATTTGAAAACATAATGCCCAATGGAAATGAGTCAACGTGGGGTTATCAAATGGCTATCTACAATTTCAAGCGGGACATTGTGTCTCCAATAAAGAAGAAAATCTGTCAGCAAGCCTTTGCAATAAACGTTTGTATCAGTTTATAAATGTCAAATAGCCCTGAAGGGAAATACCACAAAATTTGATACCCTGGAAGAAAAACAGATAAGCGGCCTTTGGGCATGTGATCCGTATGTTTCTTTGGTGGTCGATATTTTCAGATGATAAAGGCCGTATCAGCCCAGAGTATAAGAGATGTATTTACCGCTCGTGGGGATATGATTTTCTTGTACGCTGTTTTACTCCATGGTGATACATATTGTCTTGTTTTTTTAGTCTGGGACATAAAATTGGCGTGGATCACATATGTTTATTTTTTTTCTCCTGTTGTTATGTTACTGACCAACGACATTGATCTTCTAAACCAATCGAAAAAGAGAACAAACGATAGATTGGGTGACTTTGAAACTGAGTAGGATTTTCGCCGTCAGGTCTGTAAAAAGTCTAAAAAATCGACATGTCTAGTCTGAAATTGGTTCAGGATTTCAACAAAGCCGTATGGTACCTACAACCCCTCGAATTAAGCTAAAACATCTAGAATTATAATAATCCCACATACTGAAATGGCTAACACAGTTTCCTTTGTCGATTTTTTGTTATTTGCTTTTGTTCACCTACCTGAAGGAACAAAAAGCTTCACAGTTTCCTGTTGCTCCGTGTGATTCCTTTAAAGAGTTTTGTCGAGTGAGCGCAAATCAAATTAACACACGCATTGTCAAGATATTAACCAGGCATTTCGTGTGCGTAATAAATATTTAACAAGCTAAACGGATTACCTAGTCGTTTTGAAGTAAGAATCAATCGCTCAGGTGTCGTGGACACCTCGTTAGCATTTTTGATTTCATATTTATGGCACGAGATGTTTTTAAAAACTGCCAGAGATCTTAAGTCGTAGTAAACTTTTCCTCTTGACAACCAATAATTTACCATTTAAAATAAATGTCGCGGGACGCAATGACCCGAAACAATTTAATAATGTCTGGGTCCGGATTTAACACAAAAAAAGAAAGTTGGCTTCCAACGCCTATATGTCTAAAACGCTCTGATTGATTCCATGCTTGAACACGAAATTTTAACCCATTTACTCTCCTGTGAGCTAAGTTCAAAACAACGTAAAAAGGCTAAATTTATTGTGCATAAAACAAACAGGGCAGCATGAGAATACTGTTCAGTTAGCTTTCTCTTGAATTTTCGGATACTAGGGTTTTATTCACGAGCTTTTAAAAAAGTTAACACCAATACCGGTACAGCTTAGTAAAGAGTACTACATGAAAGTGCTGCTCAATAGCTTTCATTTGAATTATGGGCACACACTAGGGTTTTATCCAAAGGCTTTAACGCTATATTCACAAGCTTAAAAGTTAGCACCAATAAGAACAGTGTAATAAACAGAACTACATGGAAGTACTGTTCAATAGCTTTCAATTGAGTAGTCACACACTGGGGTTCCACACACAGGCTAAGACGACAGAACCTGATTAATAGTTAGAAGGTGCGACTGTAGGAGTGAAAACCGTGGTAATACAATTTTCGGTGGCGTTATTTGTCCGACCGTTCGTGCCAAACCCAACCCTGTACGGATACACTCACTATACGAAGCGTGTTGGCTCGCAAAACTTAGTCAATTTAATTCACATTCCAAAACTAAAGGCTTTGAAAAAATAAAATGGTGGTGTATGTATATATATATTGCCCAGCGACTGTCCGCTTTTCAGGCTTGCTAGTACAGATATCGATCTATAGCATGACTCGATCCTACTATTCCATTTCATGTTGTGACATTTTCTTAATCCCTCATGTCATCGAACTTCATCGATCAAAACAGACGGATGTTATTGTTAGGTCTAAACTTAACATTTAATTTTCTTCAATTTTTGTCGCAAGGTTTTAAATGCTGCTAGTAGAAGCCATGTTTGTTTGATGTCGGTTTGCTTGCCGGCTTTTTTCCTGTTCGGTGATTGCTTTTTCCACCTCGATGTTCAGCGTGTCTGTGAGAGGCCTTTCTGATAAGAAAGGTGCTCTATTTGAGAAGAATATGGGTTAGGTTCATCTCATCCGACCTGGTTATCTTCCCTTAGCTTATTTTATAAAATTCGTGGTCTTTGGCATCTTTAACCGCCTTTTCGGCCTTTCCAGCGATTTAATGCTACTCCAAGTTTGAAGAGTGTCATTCACTGAAAACTACAACGTAGGAAGCGATAGCCTTGTATGTCCGGGTCCTTTCAGGTTACAGTGCTTTGATTCAGAACAAAAGAGCGAAAGATATTTCCATTTCTAAATTTTCTGAACATCTGTCATAGTTCGTGTTTAAGTGCACCACGTGAATTTAGCGGCAGAAAGAGCATCATTTATTATTAACCACAACAACGACGAGTCCTGTTTCATCCCTTTTCAATTCCCTTTTTTTCCACACGAGGGCCAATACTATTTTTTTATAACCAGTTGATGAGTTAGGAGGTTTGCATTGTTTTATTCATTAGAAGCGTTTGAGCTCACATATTCCATGTGCGACAATTCGCTTATATACATGTCCTCTTCGTTCTGCAAGCTCCGTTTATCATATTTTAGAGTTGCCGACTTGTTGAGCTCAGATATTTTGATTCAAAGATCTATGCCACTAATTTGTTTTAAATAATTACTTGATTGTTCCAACATAATGGAAACATTTTCCCCGCTGGGTACTAAGTTTTCCTCCCTTTCAGTGCACAATGAAGTTTATATAAAATGTTTTGAAAACATTTACACTAACGTGTTCCATGGCGCAGGAAAGATCGACGATAGTGATGATGAATCTCAAGAATAAACAGTCCTTAATTTTTCCATGACAAAAGCAGGTGACCAACGTAAAAAAAAAAATAGCGACAAAGAACGTATTGTTTTCAACCGATTTGCTACCATTTTTTCCGGACTTACGTTCAGACAAATGAATAGCACGTAGGTAAGAAAAAAAGTTATATTTCGCTTTGAGAGCAATTTTAATTTTCCTTTCTTTTACTACCCAAGAGTTCCAGTACTTTACTTTCTTGGATTTGCAATTCCTTTCTTCCTGTTTTTGATATCATGTTTCCTCTCATTAAAACATTGCTTCTTTCTCCATCCTAACCTAACGTTTTTTCATTTGGTGACTATTTTTTAATCCGGGTACGCCTTCATTTTCATAAAAGTAAGACATCACCCCTGTTTTGTGCTGGTTGCCGCTGAATTTTTTTTCTTTTTCAAGTACCTATTTCGGGAAACGGAGCTTTACACGGAAGCAGGTAAACATAAGAGATTTCTGAGCCGATATATATTAAGTGCTACCACAGAGGGAACTTGCAGTTTTTATTGTGATCTTGACTGCTCCCTAATCTTTTGTTTTCTCCTAAATGTGCGAGGACGTGTTTTGCACTCTAAAGAACTAAAAATTTGAATAATTTTTTTCAATAGTAAAAAATGATCCATTAAGTGCATACACAGAAAAGTTTTTCTTTCTTCAATTTATAAACAATAAAAAGGTGTGAAGTTAAGAGTACCAGTACATAGCCAGACCATGCTGTATCCTTAAGTGGGAGTCTGATTGAATTTTTATGGGACTAAGTGAAAGTTAAGGAGAAATGCAATAGGGAAAAAGACCAGTGTGAAATCCACCGGTAAATGGACTACTTCAAGCACGAGAATACTTCAGGTAGGGGGTGGTCTATGCTGACACCCATTTATCAATTATTAACCCCCCTAAAAAAGCTAATTTTCAGTCTACACTAAATCCTTATCCTTCCTTTTATAATTGAAATCCACAAATCCTCGCTTTCTTCTCTTAACAAGCATAAAGAATTCTTCAAATTTTATGGAACCTGAACTATAAACCTATTGGGGTATTTTCAGATTGCATAAGAACACAAAGAGTTAACAAGAGAATTGGTGCTAAAAAGTATGAAACATTTAGCATTCAACCGTAATCCTTCTTTAATTACCAGTTTTTCATTTCTGTTTCTCTGCCACTTTTAGAACTCTATTCTGTTCTATTTTGGTATGGAAATTACTTGATGGCGATCTCCTGTTAATTAACTAGTAATTACGGAGAATCAATTGTGTAGCTTGAGAGTGAAAAGGGTTAACGTCTGTTAAAATTGTTCTCCTGGGCGGAAGACATTCGCTGTTAACTCATAGCCTGTGCTTTGCCGCGCTTCTAGTAAGAAGCACTTTGTCATTTACTGATAATGTAGCTAGAATATGGATGCTAATGGCAGTTAATAACTTTTGGAAATAAAAGGGTTGGCAAATTATAACTCTTTTAGTGTTTTGCAAACCCCTTGCACTCAACAGGGTGTCAAATATCCCCAAATTTAATTTTTCGCATTAGCAAAATAGCAATTACAAAATACTGCTCACTAGCTTTTTGTTCCAATGGTCATCATGTTCTTCCACAGAGTGAGACAGCCTTAAAATTAGGACCAAAGCAAAATCTACAGCACCACATGAAATTTTTCTTCTAAGACTATGTACAGTTAAAGACTGTTGAATTGTTTTAAATTCAAAGAACATTTTTGGCTTAATTTCATAACAGTTGATGAGTGGAGTAGCTTTCTGTTGCGGCTTGAAAAAAAAAAAAAAATCTATTGCGAAATCGGCGAACGATTTCAGTGGACAAATGTGATGAGAAAGGTTCTTATGGCGCGTATCTTAAGAAAAGTGATAACCGTTTAAATCTGACAATTTTTCGCAGCGAATAAAACGAGATGATGATTGGGAAACTGAAAATGGAATATATTATTGTTTTTTAAATTGTTAAGACTGACAAGCCGTCATCAGTTCCTGCAGTCTCTTCATAGTTATGTCAACAAGACTGTTTAATTTTGTGTTCAGCTTCAGGTTGGAAAGGCAACGCTATATAGCGATTTAGAAATTGGATTGAAATGTTTTCATCTATCGTTTCTTCCTTTTAGCAGCTGTTGACGACTGCCTCTTAATATATCCGACCTTTTGGGATCAATTACTGTGGCTCTGTTTATGTCTTGGTATGAAACGCTAAATCAGTGGCCATTGAAATGCGACAGGCTGAGCAGTATTTTCATCTGGTGCTGTTCTTATGCTTGAAAAGTTGGTTCCTGAAACTCTAGTGAAGCCCTTATGTCTTTTCATTTCAAATGAAAAAAATCGATCAGGGCTCGTTAACTGATGCGGTGATTGTTTATCCGGCGAAATTTGCAAATTGAAATTTCAGATTCATGTTCTCAATTTTGGTCAAAGCGCAATCAGGTTTTAACTGAATCTGTAGGGTCATCTGTTAAAGAGGAAATGTAGACTAGTGATTTGCGAGATGTTAGATAGTAGCGGCGTATTTTCAATTCTTTACCCTGCTTTGAAATGAAATACGGCACGTCAAACGTGCTCTTATGGAGACAATTGAGTGAAAGAATCAAGCCCTGAAGCTCCTCGATAACTTCATTTCAGCCTGTCCCACGGGTGCCATGGCTCTCAAGTTAAATTTCCGGGCATTCAATTAACTGGTCGTAATGAACTTCAAAACTGGACAGATCTTATCTCCTGGCGAGCTAAGAACCGTAAAACAGGTAAACTAGAATTGGTTATTGCTGAGCTCTCAAAAGCACGTGTCTTGAAGTGCTTACCTGCAGGTAGATAATGATATTGTTTTGATTGAAACTGTTTCGTTAGAATTTATCAGAAAGCCCTTAGGCCATCCACGAAACCAACGACTTCCTTCTTTAAAAGGTGCTTTATTTGAAAGTCATGCTGGTGATAAAACGTTGCCCCTTTCACTGACGACTGAATGCAATTATCTATCATCTATCTGCGCATCAGTTTTACCAAGTAGTCAACCAGCTGATATTTCGATATTCTGCGTAATGATAGAGTTAGTGTATTTATAATCTTCTCTTGGGGCGTTTTTCATATTCCAGGGGGCACTTCCTTTTACGGACTACATGAAGCGGGTTTTTCACGCTAGAAAGGAAGGGATTTCAAAGAGATTTCAGGGTTGGGAAAACTGCTGTTCATGAGCTTGAAAGGCCTAAACAAAACATTTTGGACAGACACACTGAGACACTGAGTCAAAATCAGAGGACATATAAATTTGCATTGATTTAAACTTAAGTCTAATGAACTAATTTCACTGAAAATTTCTATACAAGTGCACTGAAACGATAAAAAAGAGTATATATATCTCTTAATAACCGAGTTGGATGTCACTGCTGTAATTTACAAGAACGAGCTGATTCTCCTTCAATTTATGCCCTAAATGCGAAGCACGTGGGAAATGAATCGAAGCGGAAAAAACGAGGATCCGTAACTTGCAACTCGGACCGAGAAGACGAGGTTAGCAAGATATTTATTTTCTGTGTGTCCAATGAGTTCGGGAAACGATTTGTATTCACGTGGGACGTCTTGAAATTACTGACGCACGTCGAAAACAAAACGAGTCAATTTGAAATCGTTGTTAAGTCTTTAGTACGTTATAATACACAATTTAAAGTAAAAGAAAGTTTTAATCACTTGCCATGAAAGTTTAAAACATTTTGCGTTAAATCAAGAAAGATTTTGGCAACACAAAGATCTTTTAAATGGTTGCGGGCCGTACAGCACAAAACGGCCCGCTAAATTGACTAATCACCGCGCGTGCAATAATTGAGGGATATAAAACCAAATACAATCATTCATCAATTTTCATCTTGATGTTTTGGGAACAATTGAAGTACTGGCGAAAGTAACTAGTCATAATGTTAGCCCCTATCTGACCAATGATGCAGAAACATCATCGTGACAGTGTCCTTTTGAGAGGTTTACACTATCCAAAGGTGTATAGAAAAGGGATGCACTACGGTATGTAATGTAGGTATACGAAAAGGCTACCTTTCCTGTCAAAAATGGTGGAGAAAAGTGTCAGCAGGGTTTGCACCACTGAACAGAGCCCCCATAAAAACCTTTTTTTAGGTATCTCGGTGGGAGGCGCGGTGGCCTCAAGGTTAGTGCGCTCGTCTCCGGATCGAGCGGTCCGGGTTCGAGCCCTGGCCGGGGACATTGTGTTGTGTTCTTGGGCAAGACACTTTACTCTCACAGTGCCTCTCTCCACCCAGGTGTATAAATGGGTACCGGCGAACTTAATGCTGGGGGTAACCCTGCGATGGACTAGCATCCCATCCAGGGGGGAGTAGAAATACGCCTAGTCGCTTCATGCTACAGAAACCGGGATAAGCTCCGGCCTGATGGGCCACTTGGCTCGCATGCAGACTTTACTTTTAGGTATCTCACCCGAAAATTCTGGATGTTCGTAGTCCTGTGTAAATCTTGGACATGATGCGACGTTGATCAGGAAGAGAGACTAATTTTTAAATGCTGGGGGTAACCTACCTTCAGAGTTAGTATCATTACTCCTGGGTAAGCGAGGGAGGAGGGTTAATATCCCTGCTTTCGCTGCGTTAAGGTGATCCACTTTTACAGGTTAATAAAGATAGTTTAGAGACCAAAACACCGAAAGAGGCAAGGGAGTTGAGGTGAAATTATATTGTAGAGTCCAGTCAAACTATCACATAGTAATTCTTACGAAATCAAACATTTTGTTTTGTCGAGAAACTGATAAAGAAATTATAATTTATCAAACACCTTTAAATAAACCTTTAGACACTGAGAGTTTCGTCATTAATTCGTTTATGTATTACAAGAATAAGCAGAAGCATGAGAAGCTTATGTGTTAGTGAGGAGGGTTGCTGTCATAAGCATAAGTGTTGTTATGCTTTTCGTTACAAAACTGTATGTTTATATCGCGGTTATGTCAGTAGCGAAATGGTCGGCATAAGCATAAAGTGCTCGCTGATTGGCAGGATGTCTTTCTCTTATTCTCATGCTTATGCTCAAGCCCATGCCAACCATGTCCCCACTGTACATAAGCATGACGAAAACACAAGCTTAAGGCTTTTATATTCTTATGTTTATGCTTATGTCCGGCCGTCCCCACTAGTGTATAAGCTTCTTTTATGCCTATGCTTATGCTCACGTCGCAAGTGAGAACCGGGCTTTAAAGCCGAATTGAATTATTTTAACTGCAAATGGGAATTTAATATGCTAAAGACCATCGTCTTAATGCTTTTCATGTGTAAATTCTTTCTCCCGCATTTCAAATATATGTCATTTCATATATTTCACTTGCTTAACTTCACCTTTTACGGGTACATTACGAACTCACAAAATGCCTCTCTCCCTTTTGAGGAGATTGCTCAATTGGTACTGCACAAGTTTCACAAAGGATGCTGGTTGAGTCTGTTCTTTGTAAGCTTTGTGTCTTTCTGAAATTCCGATCACTTCTTCTGAGCTGAATCGAACTACAAAAACATCTGAGCGAGCAAAATTAAAATGGCATTGTTTTTGTTACTTCTGCATGGTCCAAGTTTAATTGACCTGCTTATAATTTGGGCTCCACGTGGAGACCAACTTGAAAACCATACTAAACGGATGTAAGAGAAATTCTATCTTTCCGCAGATTGGCCCGCAGAAATTTCCAAAACACATGTTATATTTCTTACCTTAAATGTAACTTACGGAGGCAGACAGGTATCGCTTGTCGTTTTGCTTTTTTACTGCTTTTTCTGTCGTCTTAGTGCTCAAGGGGTTTTCCAGGTGGACGGAGACCTAAAACGCAAATAGATTTTTGATCTGTCCTGTTTCGGTTCCGTTCAGTCTGGTGGTTTTGTGCTTTCAAGAACCGAGCATAATTTTCCTCGCCTCTATTGTGCATTTTGTTAAAGGCATAAAGCTGTCAAATAATGGAAGCAATTGACCCTTTATTTGAACTTAATAACAGCCCATTATTTTGTTTTTACCTCCTTTTTAATCGCCCTTAACTTGCGCGTAAATTTAAGTACTTATAAACAGTCCGACCAATAGATATTTTAAGGCCCACTTTAGTCTCTAGCAATTTTAAGTGTATTTGCCAGGTGAAGAAACATTGTATTTAAACAACTACTTTAAGCTATAGAATTCTCATGCCTTTAACTGCAATATAATATCGGTGACGTAATTTTGAATCATTGACGGACATTCTGAAGTTCTATTCCTCAACTGATCGTTAGAACTTTCGATTTTTCGATTCGGTAAGATTGATTTCCTGTGTTCTGACCACGAGTGAAGTATTTCAATAAATCTCTTTGTGTGCACTTCCTTGTCAAGAAAACTTTCATTAAAACACCAAAGAGAAAGTTATAGAAGAATAAATTTAATAACCATATGTTTAAAGAGTATAATATAGTTTACCAATTAATGCTTACTCGTGAAGACCACACAGGAAGAAGAAAGAACAATGGAGAACAAATTTCAGGTCTTCCATTTCGAAGAGCCATTTTGAATGAAGTAAAATAATCGTCAAGTTGTCAACATTTTACGTTTCAAGTAAATTGCACACGAACATGACTTGAAATGGCGGGATAAGGGATTCTCTCAAACAGAACTATCATCGTCATTTTAACTCCATTCAGTTTTAGCGTTAGTTGTGTCCTCTTAGATTTGGAACGTAGCTCTCCACTGTAGTTGGCATGACAGTGTGTTACAAACATTTGCCCAGGTTTGGGCCCTTGCATGTCGCCCCGTCTCAATAAGAGAATGATCACGGTACAAGTAGTCGTTTCTGATCTTTTTTCCATTTTTTCCGTCTTCCGCTGAGATGAACTGCTCTTAAAGGTCAGTCGGAGTGTTGCGTTATACAGTGCTGACCCAGAGTGTATCACAATAATAGCGTTTTACTTTTTTTTGTTTCCTACAGGAGTGGTGCTCGTTTAAATTTAACGCAAATTAAACGAATTTGTGTTCGCACTGTGCGAAAGTTTGGTGTACGTTAAAAGAAAGCAAAGTGATGAATTGTGTGAAAAATGCCTACCATTTTCATGTCTTCTAATTATGAAAGTGAAAATGAAAACGTGTACCAAATATCGCCTGTTCCAACGAAATTTGCTGGCGACTAGATTGTAGGATGCTGTTGGAGTTCTTGGATAAAACCCCAGAATGCGACCATTCAACAGAGAGCGTTTGCGCAGGACATTTGTTTAGTATGTCTAGTCATTCACCATTTTGCCTAAAAAGATGTTAAAAGTAAAAGCTTTATTGCATATGAACATTCAATGGAAGTTTTTCAAATGGACATTCACTTCAAGTGGTACTGTTTAAAATGTTGTACAAGGTTCCGTGCAGTGAAAAACGTTTAATGCAATTAATCGTCGAAAATTGCACATTAATGCTCAGCCGTGCTATTAGTGATAATTAAATCACGCATAGTTTGCTACGTGCATGGTTTGAACTCTAGTATCTTTTGCATCATAGGCATCAAGATGGGAATATGTTTTATGCCTTTAAATTTCATCCTATTTTTTCATGCCGAAATATGGTTGACGAGATTAGTTTGGTGCTCCGATCACCTTCCCTTTCTTAGGATATGACATTGACTTACCCTTTCTCTTGAGAATGACAATTCTATTTAATATATTGTTTGCGGTGATTTCTTTGTCTTGTCGTTGAAGAGTTCTAGAGTTTCAAGGTCGTGCAAATGTTTAATTTCCCGATGCCGACAGCTCAACTGAAATTAAACCGACTGGCAGAAGTTTAAAAGCTGAAACCATTTCCACTTCTTTTTTTTATTCATTGTTGTTCCCCTCCCTCCAGTATTTTAATGTTTAAAAGGTCTCAATAGGACAGATGATTGTTGTTTCGTTTTTACATCGTTTCCCTTCGTAATTCTAGATAAAAACTATTCTGAGACTGTTCTGAGTTCATTCATTTAGTTGGCCAGTATTTCCGGAAGGATCTTCAAACAATTGCTTAATAACTCTTGTTCTTTAAGATGATTATAACTCGTGTTAAGAGGAGAAATAATATTGGCTTAAGAAATGAGCATCCTATACACAGAGAAAATAAAATAATCATACTATGGGTACGGTAAACCAAGCCTTTGTGATGGCCACGCCTATTTTTTGTCGTTCCGTTCACATAAAACTCGTAAGGGAGGAAGGCGTTTGTTGTGTATTAAAATTATTTGTATTTCAGATCTATTGAGAATTCAGTAATTACTTCACCCTGGTGTATACAAACGGAAAGCAGTGGACCGGAGTTGTTCAACAACCTACTGATTCTAACCTTCTATTAATCGGGAAGTACTGTTTTTCTCCTGCCTGCACTATGTCACTGAATCTGGAATTTTATTACGACAGGAATGAGCTGCCAAGCTTAAAATATTTTTAACCCACCTCGACCCTGCATTCATTTGGATGTTAAGGATTCCTTTTGTGTGGGATGTCTTGTCTGTAACATCGATGTAGACTTGCTGTAAATTGTTCTAGGACCTAGTTTTTCAACCCACTTCTTACCAAAGCCAACATCGGCAGGATTATTTTACAGTGTAACTTTCGATTTAAGTTGGAACTCTCTACCGGTTACCACAATGAGACTAATTTTAGTTAAAGTTTTAAAGTCATAACTAACCAATGAACCGTGGTCATGCTTTAGTTATTTGCTTTTCTTGCATTGTAACTTTAGTGGTATAAAGTTGCTGCAGAACTAAACACATTCGAGTTAATGATACAGACTGCGCTGTCTTACGCTGAGTTCAACAGATCTTGTCTGTGAACATAGTCGCATTGGAAAGTTCGAGAATGCAAAATTAATCAATTCTAATTACCTAGAAATTTAAAGAAACACTCCAAAGAACATTGCAACTCTGATGTGAGGTGGACTGAAGCGAACGAAAATTCAGTACTGAAAACAGCAGATCGGATAACAAAAAAAAAACCTCAACGAATGTCAATCACTGATCGCAGCACTGGAAGCAGTATTTTCAGTCACGTCAAAGAACATTGAGTTGGGTCCTTTTGTCGATGTCGTCGAGCCCTGTTATTTACACCGTACGATTGACCATTGAGAGTGTCTCTTGCATTTCTCCCTCCTTTAATTCAATATGTCTCTCACTCATTTGAAAAGAACTAACCACGCCATCCATGAAATGCCTTGAACCCTAAACTTGAGTATGCATATGAGATTCTGCAACAACAGTATGAGCGTCTTCGTTTGGCGTTATTGTATGAAAAGGATCATTTTAGAACAATGTATAAAAACGTTTTAGCTTAATTCTATTACGACTGAAATACAGTTATTCTTTGTTGTTTTGCTTTCAACATGTTGTCAATGGCCTATCAGTACGAGCGAGATCTTTCCGAACTTTTTTCATTGAATTATTAGATTTCCGTTTTATTGGTGACGTTTTCGAAAGCAAAGTGTCATCTTTAAAGATCTTTTGATTAATCTTATATTTTAATTGTTTGTTCCTTTGCAACTTCTTCGTCGTTTTCACGGTTATACATTTTAAATCACTGAGAACTTAAAAACTTTTGAATGCGTTTTCCGATCATTACAGTAAAAGGACTGTAAAACTGATTCACATCTCGATTGTAAGCACAGAGGACTTAATCATCGCAATGACTTTTTTCCTCTCGCGTTGATAAAAGCGGGAAATATGAATGGCAAGGTCTCATCATAAAAAAGTAAATTGTTATTCCTTGTCAACTTCAATAGCAAGTAATAAAAAGGTTCATAACGGCCATGAGATAAGACTACAACTGGGTTGCAGCTCTTGTATTTTCGTTGAAGATTTCAACATTTTCCGCCTCTCAATCTCCAGTGGTAAATTGGGTTCGTCTGCAGGATTAGAGAAGAGCGAACTTGAAGGGCATCTCAAAGCGGCGTTTTTAATGAATTTGTATTTGCGTGGTGCATGTAATGCCCCAATTGAATTTTTTGGAACTTTTTTCTATGTGTAAGGAATCGAGCAAAGCTTACGATGAACACGAAATCGAAGCCTTTTTTCATAGAAATTCGTGACGTTACAGCTAAAGACATGCAGATTCAGCGCGAAATCATTTTTCTGTAAAATGCAAAGGACGGCGCAAACCCGGCCAGTTCTTTTTTTAAACGACTGTCTCAGTCAGCAGGGATAATAACCCATCATATGAACACCTGAAAAAACACCACCGCTTCCGTGCGTTTGTTCACCATTTTCATAAACGAGAAGAATTTTCTTTTTCCTTTTGAATACACGTTCTTTGTTTTGCTTTCTACAGTCCTTAGTGTCGTACTTCGGCGTAAGTTTGCAGTGAATGAAGAGAAAAGAAAGGAAAAAAAGAACTTTCTAATACAATGATTCTTGCTGTCAAAAGCGCTTTTTTCTTCCTTTATTGTTTGAACTGAACAATCTTTTTTTGCCCTGTTACCGAGAAAATCGCGCTTAGTGTGTTTCTGTTGCTGTGACTATAAAAGTTTAAAGTGTACCAAGAAAATACTAAGTTAAATTTTCTAGTCTGTTCCTGAATAAAAGATTTTTATTTGTACGAAGGCAATAAACTGTGCACGATAAACATTAATTGACTAAATCTCATTAAGAAGTCATAAAAAGATGTCTGCAAAACAAACTTAATAATTGGGTCAGAGTAAACACGAAAGGTGCAATAGGAACATGATGGTCTTAGTTCATGTGCTCCGTTTCTCAGCATAAGTATTTTCTACAAATTTTCTTTTACTTTTCCTGTGCGAAATTTGCTGCCAATCATGCTTACGCAAAAGCAAACTTTTTTCCTTTAATTTCCGCGGAGGCCCTTTCACATCCTCTTTGGCATCGAACGAATTAAAATATGAATGAAAGGTATCGGGTAACAAAGTTCGTCAAGGGCAACAGTTGTCTTCGCTGAGTAGTAAAAACCTATTGCTTTAATGGGTGTGTAACTTTCAGTTAAAAGATTTAACTTGTCAGATTCAAGGAAATTTATGCAAAATCTAATTTCCTATAATTCTAAACAATTTGGCCTCGATTATTTGTCGCATTGTCCAAAGAACTTAAATGCAGTCGCTTTTAGGTCATGCAAAATCTCGTGTGTTCTTTGTGTTAGAACTTTTGACTAACCGAGTGGAATTTCGAATTCAGTCTTTAAACGTGTAAACCACTTGATAGAGCCGGTCATTGGCGTCCAAGTAGGAAAAAGTACTGTCATTTCTTTAAAGGGACAACTTTTATTCATAGCAAAACCGACCTCTATGTTCTGTTATTCTTTGTTGGGTGTTCTCACTTTCTTCGTGTGTCGCTTGGAATCGACTGAACGAATTTCCACCAGAATACCGGCTGGTGAATGCAGTTTCCATGACGACAAATCTGAGGAACGTTAACGTTGTTTTGTGCGGAAGAGAATTAAGGTGAAACTTTTTGAAAGTTGAATTTTCTGCTAATTTTCCTTCATCTGGTGAAAGTATGTGGATTTGACCTGTAGTGGCTTCGCGAGATCACCGCGCAAGACCCATTAGACCCCTGTGTTGCAATGAACACAAAGTAAAACAATGCTTAGAGACTTTTTACACTATTTTAAGGACTTGCAAATTATAAACACTTCATGTTGTTTCTTTTTCTTGCTCAAGTTTGTAATTTTAGTGAGCTGTTGATGGATTAACTAGTACTCTAGTTTACTCATCAAAAGCTTTCATTTGAATATAGTCACTCCACATCTCCAAAGCATGACAAACAATAAGTTACTGACAATACCTCGCTAAATTACAACTTCTGCAAGTATAAATCTTTTACACTTATCAACGGCTCATTCAATCTTACAATCACAAGTTAAAACCACCTTGAACAGCGTGAACAAGATTATACCGGCCACCATTTTCTATTTGAATTGGCTCTTCACAGTAGGGACACAGAATTCGTCTTTGTAGTCAATGTGCCGAAATTACCAAACGCTGCAAGGCTCCATATGAATTGAGAATGGCGTGAACTTCTTTGTTATTCGCATATTGTGATTAGTGTGGAATAGTGTAATGCGATAAAAACACCTCGCTCTTGTAGCTAGTTTAAAGTGATGTAGTGTTTATGTATCAGAAATAACAACACTAAAATTAAACGAAGTAAATCGCATTTCTTGTTGAAAATGGCGATGTTGACGAGGAGTGTTTGGAAGGTGCTTCAGTGTTTGTGAAAGCAGTTGTGAAATATTGGAGAAGTAGACTCATCTGGGAATCTCTCATTCAACTTTTAAATTTTTTGAATCAGAATTGACCAACTGAAGTCATTAAACTTTTTACTGCCTTCAATGAGTTAAGGGTTTTAAGACCTCCTTTGAAATTGATCTTCGAGTGACGGGTAGACCCCAGTAAAAGAGTGTTCAATTTGTGAGCTTGCGATGATAAATTGAATTTAAGGATGACATCTACTGCTGTTACCCAATTCGATGAACTCTTTTCTTACAAACTTGAGCTTAACTTCCCTTTTGGCACCTTAAGTAATACGTTTCTGCTAGCGATCATTTCCAATTATATTTATTAATAACTCATTCACGTTAGATTCTTGTTTTGACAAAGGCAAATCAACTGGATTAAAATAAGAATGACTATGAAAAGGTTGAAGAAATGGCCCTTTTTGTGTGTTTCTAAAGCGATGAGTTCTCTCTACATGTGTTTTCTTTTTTTCCTTTAAATTGCGGGCGACCCCTCGTGCTCAGCTGCCTGTCAACAAAGATTGAGGCATACGTTAGTTGACATAAATCCAGGCCGGGAAATTTTCTCTGAACTGTTGGTTGCTTAGCCATGGCTCAAACACTAGCAGAACCGATAAATGATAACCTTGGGCTGTATTTTGTCAGCTGCACTGATGAATAGCAAGATAAGGACAGAAATTGAAAGTTATTTTATGAACTCAAGCATGCAAGCATAATAGGCTTTGAAAAGGTACTCACAAAAAGTACCCCAGTTTTCAATGCAGTCCAGTTTAAATTCTAACTTTTGTTCCCCCTGTATTCCACCTTGAAAAGCATAATAGACCGTGTGACAAAGCCGAGAAGAAATTGAATGAATTCAGGACCGCTTTTACAATGTCCAAGGATAAAGCCTTCTTATTCACCACAAACAGAAATTCCAAAGACTTATGCTGATAAGCTCTGCGGTTAATTTTCATTTCGTGGACGTTTGTTACCTTTGCTGTCACCTAACAAATCGGACTTTTCTTGTAGATATTCGACTGATAATAAAATTTAATAGCAATACTATGTACTGAGAACTTTATAATGCTGATTTTTCACTGGAAAAGAACGTTTTCTAGCTCCAAACAATTTGATAAATGAGTATATTTAGTAAAATAAACATTTCCAGACGTTGATCGCTTATGTTATGTTGCAGGTTCGCAGAATGGTCTTTCTTTACATTTTTAATTCGAAGCTGTGATCCATTCCCAATCTTGTAGGGCTATTTTGAAAACGATTCAAAGTGGGTAGGTCGAGGAAGTCAACATCTTACGAAAGGAGTTGACTTGAAGGAAATTCCGGTTCTAAGGAAAGAAAGCATAATTTTCCTTGATGAAATATCTTCCCATAGCCCTACCCTTGTACTGCGAATGTGGTTTTTATTGAGATAGACATCTAGACGTGTTTTTAGGAAGTCATCGAGTTATCCTTTTTTCCTTTTTGACACCTTATGCCCTTCATGCTCATCCAAGCAGAATATTTTAACCCTGCTGGCTAAATAGGAAAGAGGATCTCAATTTCCTGCAGCATAATCAATGCTGGCAGCCAGCTGTGAGGTCTTTCAACTTTATTTTTTTTTCCTTCCTTGATTGCGTATGAGTGCTTCTGTACTCGTCGTTGTCATTTCGTAACGACTTTGACTTTGTCATGTATTCATTTTAATACTGCGTTTTTTCCTTCAGTTTTTACGATGGGACTAATTTAAACCTCGTTCGAAGATGACCTGCTTCTGTTAATTGGAGTGAACGGTGCTGACGTTAATTAGTAAAGGTGAAGCACTTTTATGTACGGCTAGCAAATTTCATGAAGCGTGTTGGATCTTTAATCGTGTTGTGCACTTGCTCTTGACGAAATACGAAAGACATTCTTACAAACGTTGCCCTCTTTTAAACTATGGACACTTTGACTATACATTGAAAGCAGACGAATTTATTATGTCTAAAAAAAGAAAGCAAACTCGTTGCAAAATCCTAGAGCGAAAGTAAAATTTCATAATGTTGAAATTAGAGTTTGTAAAGTAAACTTGAGTCATGTTTCATGGTACAAGGTCAGTTTATCTTGTTTTTGCTCGCAGTGAATACAAGGAAAAGGGTTTTTCCATAAAAAAGATTGCGTTTTATACTAAACTATATCTTTGATTCCATGTAAAATGGATTCTACTCCATGTTTCTTAAATGAGCTCTGTGAGGGATGGTGCATCTCAAAAGTGCGGCGTTAAGTCAGTTTTTTTCTATTGTGGGAAGGTTTAAAGTCCTTATGAAAAAGCCGGAACTAGCGATAAGAAGTAAAACAGAGGTGGTCCATTTGCTCAACAGAAAGTCAGAATATAGCCTGACCCAAGAAAACACAAAGCGTTTTTTCAATTAGGGTCATCGAAATTTTTACGTGATTGTTCAAAATTGAACGCAATTGGGCCTACCAGTTTTGTCAACACTCGCCGTCATTAGGGCAATTGAGATAAAGTTATTTAAACAGCGACAAATAACAAGTCATTTAAACGCAAAGCTGATTTATTGCTAGCACGGAACAGCAAACACAGCTTACAATTTTTTTCGTCAGATCCCTACAGTTCCAGCGAAATTTCGCGATTATTTTTAACCTTGCATTCGTTTCTGAAAGAATTACCTTCTTTTGTCTTCGTTCTGGTTTATACTTAAATCATTAATGTACATTAGTTGTCTGAACAATTTTTCAAGATGTTTGCTTAAAGAATAAATGGCGGGTGGACCATCAAAGGGCAACTGAGAAACCTGTGGGGAAAATTTGTCCTCTTTTAGCTCGTTTTTAAGCACGAATATTCTCTCTCTCAAAGTTATTATAGATTGTTCCTTTCTTCGTCGTTTTAATCCTTTTTAATAAAAGTTTAATTCACAGTCACCTGAAATGTCGAGCTTGACAAATGATGTTTGTTTAACGAAAACTGGATAATTTAAAAAAAAATTATTCTCGGAGATTATCGCTACGTTTACTGAATCCGAAGTTATAATTGGCAAAACCAAAAGATGCAGTTTCTTGCTGTATTCTAAGCCTTGACTAATCCTTGACATGTTATTTATGTAATTCTTGCTTTAAATTTTACTTTTTGGATAGTACTTTCATAGTTACCACAGTCGCCTGAACAATTTTTAACATTGGCAAATGTTTGTGTAGCAAAATATAAATAATAATTAGGGGAAAAGCTCTTTGTTTTATCTGTCTCTCAGAAATTAAGGAAGACTGTTACAAAAGTTAAACCAGAAAGTTTCACTCTAAGATGTGTAAATATTTTTTACCTGTATATTTTCTTATTCCAGACAAATTTTAAATTTTACGCTTTTTGTCACGTTGAGAAAATTGAACTTTTCGGGTGAATGAAAGAAACTGAAAGTTTATTTAGGACCGCCGAGTAAATAGGGGGAGATGACTTTATTGAATAGTTGATTAAATGCTAGCTTGCTTCAAGGCAGAATTCAGCTTTTAAAACCCTGTTCGTTTAGTAGCGACGAAAGGCATCTGTTCAATTACTCATTTTTACACATCAGAAATAATTCACTCATACTGCTAAATTAACACACTAAATTTAAGAGTATATTTAAGTCCATCATTTCGTATTTCACAAGGTAAACCTTGTAAAATCGCTCACAGTTTGGCAGAGTGATGTTACACTCAGTTAGCTATTTTACTTCTAATAAGTGCTTATGCTTAAAAATATCAAATGTCGTTATAAGTGCGTCACAATGAGTAACAAACGGCACCCTGTGAAAGCACCACGGATTTTATTTGAATAGTCACATATGAGGTTTTGATATTATCCATGATCTAAAAAGTAAGAACCACTTCGTAACAGCATAAAAAACAGTATCAATTGAAAGGTCTCCTCGATAGCGTTCATTTGAATGGTCACACACTAGGGTTCATCCACAGACTTAAAAGTTAGAACCACCTTGTACAACATAACAAACAGCGAAAGAAGTGCTCAATAGCTTTCATGTGAATGGTCACACATTAGGTGTTCATCCATAGATTGAAGAGCTATAATCACATAGTACAGCATGATAAACAGTAGCAAATGAAACTCCTGCTCAATAGCTTTCACTTGAATGGGTTTCATCCACACACATTAAAGTTAAGAACACAACAATTTACACAAGCTTTGACTTTGCGAATGAAAGGATCGAGCTTTGTCACCGTATCTTCACACAAAACTTTCAATAAATGTAGGAAGTTCTTTTTCATGTCATAGATCGAAATTCGATTGTTAAATCTTGTCAGTTTTGGATTTTTTCTTTTCCTGGTGGAAAATTGACGTGAGTTTGAGGATTCCCATGAAGGCCAAATTAAAGTGTTCAAACTTTATAGTGATAGATAGTAGCCGTATAATAAGAAACCGTTTAAAAATTCCTCGATCTAATTGTTGCATCTACCAATCCTCAACATAATTGTATCATTGTATCCCTCCTGTTGAGATATTTTGCTTCATAATTTTCATAGAATATGCTGAAATTATTTTTTTACTAATCGCATATAGATGTTTCCTCAGAGTGAACTACTGAGTTATAGAAAGGCAAAGCGGAATTGAAAATACGACTTAGGTCCCTGTCTGAGCGATCCTCGTGAGCTTTGAATATGTAAGAAGCGTTAAAATGCGAAAAAGATATTTAAAAAAAAAGGTTGCCATCGTGGTTCATTTTCTCCAAATAACGCAGAATTAAATTTGGGCATTCCACATTGTTCTTTCACAGAGAACGTGCACGTGCATGGCCATTGTTCCCGTTGCCGTTGTCATTGTGGGTCGCTTAACAACCCTTATAAACAATATCGGATCACCACAAACCAGATTTTCGGACGTGAGCGAGTTAACCTGAGTTTATTACAAATCTGTTTGGATGGATCACTCCAGTTACCGGGATTCGACGACAGTGACTTCGGGAAGTGTTGCATTCGGCAAATTTTTGACTTGAAGAAAATTTATTGTACCAACCTTTCACTATCGATAGATCTATATTTGATCCGATTTTCCCACAATTCCACGGAACCTCATCTATTGACTAAGTAAACGTTTCCAACGTATCCTTCTTAGTGTTTTTTTTTCATTTCAACACGAAATTTCCGCTATGACCAGTTTTGCTGAAATGATAGTGAACTGCACCCCACAACATCCAGGTAAATAATCTCACTGGCATTTTTTAATACTATCAATGCAATGAATTAAAGCTTCAAATTTACGCGCGATACTTAACAGTATTCCAATTAGAAGATTTGTTGTGATCCTGCATGACTCAATTACACTGTCGATTTGTTTGTATCCATTGTGATAGCGTTAGTTATTTAAAATTATGACAAGGTAGTACTGATTAGTCAGTGAGCAGGCTACAAATCCTGGACAGTGTTTTTGAAAGCAAATCCTTCCCCAATCTTCGTTTTCGTTTGTGTGACTACAACAACAAACATGGGGGGATGGTCTGAGAGCAAAATGCGCTAAACGTTCAAGCCTCAATCAAAAATTAGCTTAAATGTGACCGCGTAGTAATAAATAAATGTGCCAAGTTGCATTTCGTAAGACGACTATTACTTTTTACAATTGCAAGCTTTAAGTACAAAATCTGAGGTGAAACATGCGTCAGATGATGATATTCAGTCGTCACAGTATGCAGAGTTTTTTTTACAATCGAAAGCTTGATTTTTCCCAGCAGGACCAATTGGTTCGTTCCAAACTTTACAAAATCAACCACTTCTTCCTCTTGGTCGATTTTCTGATCGTTTTCTTTGAAGTTTTTGATGTTTATGCTCTGCTCATATGGCAGGATTGTCATAAACTTGTGGCAGATCCCCCTTAAACATAATGATTTAATTTCATCTAATTTAATCTGAAAGGCGTCTTGGCTTCTTAAAGTGTGAAAGCCCAATAAACCTGCTCATAATAAAATGTGGTTATCTCAAGGTCATTCAAATCGTTCAAAATTCAAAAGCTTATACAGTCAAAAGAGAATTCACCAGTAGATTCTACGCAGATTCGATCATTTAACATAGCAAAGGACGTTTCCCCGGAAACGGTAATATGCTAAAAACGTATTGGCAAGGTTTTATCCCTGCAAAATTCCTGATTATGTTAAGACATAGACAACTACAGTGTTAATAAAAAAGAATTTATATATTTTTTAATCGTTTGTTCTGGAAACTTTGAAAAATCTACGAAAATATTGAAGTAGAACTGATGAAAGGCGAAAAAATACGGCTGTAACTGAAATTTATCTGAGGGTGTATAAAAAGTAAAAGTGGACATTATTCAGTTTTTAGCTGGTATCTCGTAATAACATCTTTTTGTATACCGACCTTGAACCTAGAGAGCATAAAAACGTTCTGCTATTAAACAACTTTCTCGATAACAAAGCAAATGCTTAATTGGGGAGGTGTTAAGTTCCTGTTTTGTAGAGATAAAAATGAACCAAATTTCTGTTCCTTGGGCATGAAAATTCTACGACCTTAATTAGTGGGGGGTAGGTTTTAAATAGGACTGAAACTGAATACTAAAATAAAGTAGATTGTAATATATCGATAAAAAGCGTGCTCGTTTTTCACCAAGACAAAACTAATACATATATTTATGCAATCAGATAAATATTTTCCAGAAAACAACAAACCGCAGCACTTAGGTATATTGGAAATAGATGGGCATATTGTATAACTCGCGCCTACGACAAACACATTTGAGCTAAAGGAAAAAGCACATGCGTCGAAATTCAAAACACCAATATAGGAGCACGTTCGTTTGATTTATTTTACGTGAGATGCACCTTTTTCTGTTAGTTTTTCTGTGCGCTTTTTATTTTGTAAATGAGCTTTACGAGCGAAGATTTTCATAAACTGATTGCTTTTCGTAAGCTACTTGTATATAGAAAAATAGTTATCTGTATGCATTGAGAAAGATTTATGATTTTTGAATGTTTCTTTTGTCGGAGGTGTTAACATTTTTCTCTTCAGTTTCATCAAAAATTCATCGGTTTTGACTCGTAATTGAAAGTTTAGTTGAGTGAAAATTTTACTCTTCATTTTTGAAATATTTTTCTGCTCTTTTTACTTCTTTTTTTTCTTTTCGTTTTGCTATATAACACGTTTGTCGTTTGGCATTCTCGCTGTGAGCTTTCTTCGAAACTCCTTACTTTTACTCGAGTTTTGTTCCCTTTTTTGGTCTGTGTTTTGCGAGTCAAGAAATAGTCCATTGTCTTTTTTCAGCATGTTTTATCTCCTCAAATCAATTAACTTTTCAAACGAATTTAGACACTCTACGTATGGCTATGCCCTACACTATCGCTCTGCCTATAAACGAGTTTTTTGTGAAAGTGAGAATTTCTTTTCTTAGTTCGTAAAATGTGGAGAATGTCTGTCTCACTTTAATGTTATTGAGTTAAGCATGCTTGTAATAAACCTTAACCCCGTTTATAAGAAGTTTACAGGCGGGACGGGTTTATCTATAAAAGATATTTTAATGTTCAATGCTGAACGTTCTTAGCGGAAGTTTTGAAGCTTCGTATCCCCGTTTTATGTCGTGTTTATAATCATCAAGGATTTTCTGTATCTGTGAGAAAATTATCGTTATTTTGTAGTCTATAAAAGCAGGCGGACTAATTGTCTCCTTTTTTCTTTAAAATGGCGCAATTTAACACTTTCGGAATAATGTGATCTTTTTCACCTAGGTAGCGAATCTATATTTTCTCTCTTACAAAATGCGTGCAGTCCTATAAGTAATTATTTTTCTTTGCACAATTACTTTGGATTAACTGAACAGGTCGTTGTCGCCTCAACAAAGCAATGTGTCACCTCTTTGCCTGGCTAATTTGCAGATTAAAACATTTTAATGATACATTCAATTGATGCGAGTAGCGTTTTTTCGACTCGTTTTACACACAATACCTTGTCAGGCTTAGGAACTCAGATTAGAGGTTGTGACACATCTCACTCTCTTAAAAAGTCAAGGTTAAAATATGTTCCACCCCTGCCCATTCCAAATTCACACGAGTTCGACAAATTTTCATTGAAGCCAGCCTGGAGATTTTAATAATTTGATATTATACATCAAAAGGGTTTGTGTCGGGTTGCTCCGGGAACCCATTCAAGTCCTTGGACCCATTGTCTGTTTTGTTGACAAAAGCAGCAGATGTACGCTCCTCTATGGACAGCAAATGGCACGTTGTTTTTACGCGACCTGCCATTGTGCACGGTAGTTTTGAAGTATTAATTCGACGATTTTTGAGCAAATACAGCTGTATGGGAAAATCAAAACAGCCCTCCTCGGTAAAAATAGGGTTGAAACTGTGAATATTTTCGAACTGACGACGTGTTTAACTTTCGGAAATTTGTTCGTTTATTCGTCACAGATGATTGTCAGTTTTAATTGGCTTATTTCCGTATTACTTGAAGTAAGATTGCATAAAGTTGTTTTTGTACGAAAGTAAGCCCTGCGTAGTAATTGAAGAATGTGTTTGCTACTTCTTCAGACTCGTTCCCTTTCTTTTCCTTTGATGTGTTAAAGGCGCTAAGGATCATGCCGAATGTTTGAAGAGGAAGTGTAGAATTCCACCCATAACGTGACAACTGCTTTTCTTGCTGAAGAATTCTGCGCTAAGTCAAACAGGATGGTAAAAGTGACACTGCGAAGGGAATTCTTTGATTTATTTCTCGCCCCCTGAATTGAACTACATACATTGAATGGAAACTTGTTAGATGTTGATTAAAAAGTCCGTTCTTTGTGACTGGTTATTAAAGTATCGAAGTTACAAATTGAGAAACAATGGACGAGTTTATTGAACATGATCGCATAAAATTTTGCAAAAGTGGAAAACAAAAAATGATTAAAAATTCGAAATATTCTTCATGGCCAAAGCTTTCGCACTGTACACATTTTGAATACAAAATCTGAAAGGTCGGCAATTTGGTTTCAATATCTAGCCACAATTGAGCGCTTAAAATACTGTTTGTTCAGGCCACAGATACTCAAAATGAAATAGGCCATCCTAGATGCTTAAACAAACAAGTTTGTCTGAATCTATTTCATGCTAATGACAAACTAATTGAAGGACTGGACACTTGATGCTATTCTGACGTCTACACTAAAAGGGGTTTTGTTCAACTTATGGCTTGGACAATATCATTTCAAAAGCGGGAATGTTTAGTTTAGTCAACAAAGCTTCCAGCCAGCGTTGAAACAAAATCGCTGGCTAATCACGAGATAGGGCTCTATTTAATACGGGCGTGCTAGGCGGATTGTCACATTCGAGGCAACAATCGCCAGAGACACTCGCTAAGCTGAGGTACATCCAGCGTCCATCAGTAACATGTTTCCGTGTCCATTTTCACCAGGTCAAGTTGCGAAAGTGTGCCAGTTTCTTCAAAATAACGGTGAAATAGAGCGCCTCTCTCGATTTCTGTGGTCTTTACCCGCGGAAATAGACAACGATGCCAAAACAACCGAGACAATTCTAGTCTCAAAGGCTGTTGTCTATTTCTACCAAAACAACTTCAAGGAGTTGTACGGCATACTCGAGAGCAACAAGTTCTCTAAAGAGAACCACGAGCGACTTCAGTGTCTTTGGAGGACGGCGCATTACATCGAAGCGGAACGCCAGCGCGGCAGACCTTTAGGAGCTGTGGGCAAGTACCGAGTCCGGAGGAAGTACCCTCTTCCACGGACGATTTGGGATGGCGAAGAGACCACTTACTGCTTCAAAGAGAAGTCGAGGAATATTCTAAATAAGGCGTACACCGAGAATCCATACCCCACTCCTCGAGAAAAGTACGAGCTGGCAAAGATGACCGATCTAACCGTGACACAAGTTAGTAACTGGTTTAAGAACAAGAGACAACGGGTGCGGGCTGCAGAAATGAGGAAGGGGTAAGGTTTTGCTTTTTAATATGCCATTCAAAAATTATGTATTGAAACATTAACGTCCCCAATTCTTTTCAAAATAAGCCATGTTTCAATATTTCTTATATTATTTTGAACATTTTCTTACCTGCGAATGGGGTGACTTAGTTTCCTTGATGTAATATGTTATTTGTATTTACGGATTTCGTGCCTACATTTCATTGTTGAAAAGCTGTGGGAATAAATTTATTCCCGGATCCAGGTAAATGAAAACAGTACACACAAGACCTAATGATCTTGCTAATAATTTTAAGTTTGGGAAACACGAAGCAACGCGGCTTCCTTTTTCTCTTCGTCGATTGAAAATTATGTGTGACTCGCTTCCAAACATTCAGTTATGTTTTCATTTCTTGAATTGTGATCTTCTCGCTTTTTTAAGGATTATGAAAGAAATTTAGGTTACATATTATTTTGAATGCGAATGCTAGCAGATATTACGAAGAGGCAATCGACGGTTTAATTAAACGTACATGAATTAAGTTTGCTAATAGTGGTATCATAAATTTCCGAGTTATTTTAAGGTGTACATTCACTCTTCTCGACTATAATTCGTGTATCAGCATATATATTCTATTGCTGCGTCCATTGTAACGAGCGCGAAATTACGGTGAATCCTTTCTCTGAAAGCCTGTTTAATAAGGAAATTATTGGTTAAGTTGTTATGCTGCATTAACACTCTATTTCGTACGATTACTTGTTAATAAGGCACGATTATCACCGGAAATTTTGACAACAAAGAACTGTATCAGAAGCCCTTCATTACACGACAGAAGAACTAGAAAAGCGCATTCTACATCTGCCTTCATGCGAACCTTTTAATTGTAAAACGTTTTCATAGTGAAATCAATGAATTATACAAGAGGTACGTTTATTTATGGAAACAATTAATTCGACCTGGTATAAGGACAAGGCTTTTTGCCAGTAATCAATTGTACCAAAGAAAATCTATCCTTTTCACAATACTGTAAATTTGCTTTTGCTTTTTTCTGAATATTTCATCGCACGAGTTAAGAGAATCCTTTGCGATTTACTTCAAATTGATTTTTTATACAGTATAATTGTTTTCCTGCTCAGTGAAGACAAGAGGAGGAAAAAGTTAAAAATTTCTGAGATGTATAAGAAAAAAATTGAGAATTCGAAATTACATCGGCTCAAAGGAAAGTGCTTTTCTACAAGTTGTAAGATTGTTTTTGTCAAATGTTTAATGAAGATGTCATTCTCGAATGTGAAGTCGATTTATAAGGTAAATTATCATAGAACTTCATCTACTTAAACTTAAGAACTTGAATTCCGTTTAGCAAACTTTTTGGTAAGACCAAACGGCCGTTTTCTTGAGAAAACCTTATGGTACATATAAACTCAGCTCGATTTCTTTCGCTGTTGTCTCCAGAAAAAGGAGGATCAAATTTCATATCGATGTATAGCGCTGCTGGGTAAACTTGACTGGTATTTGTATGCGGGCAGCAATGTTATCGCTGAATCAATACCTTTGATACATATGCTTCAATCATTTACCCGGGCCAAATGGAAAAAAGGTTTTAGTGATGTTTACTTTTCATTTTAAAACCTCGCGGCTATTTATGCACCTGCGCGGTGAAAAACCAACCGAAAATATTAGCTAATGGGTGAGCCGTCATCAGCACGAGATGTGATACCGATTAATATCAAGACCGGTCAGTCTTCATGTGTTTACAGGCGTATCATAAATCACCAACGTTTACCGACTACCTTGGGAATAATGCTTTGACGTTGTCAGTTGTTCTCAAGTTGTTTAAACGAAAAGTCATGTCCGATCGTCTAACCCTTTTGAGTTTCACTGATATTCGAAATTATTTAGTGGTTTCGCTGCTGACGTTTGTCTCTCTTCAAAATCAAGAAAAATTATATTTATTTCTCGTACCAAACAGAATTCTAACAACATTACCAATGTACGGCTTGATATCATCTAACATTCAAGCCAGAGTGATCCGTATCCATTTTCTCCTCACAATGTCTATACACTGCTGTATTCGTGTAACGAGAACACAGAAAATCAACATCTTAAAAGGAAGTGCCTCATAATTACTATGAAGAATTAATAGTTCAATGTAATCAGGCATGCGGTTTTTTGAGAATAAAAAAAGCCAATAACCAACTGAAAGAAAAAAAATGTCTTCAGTTTGCGGGTTTAATTAAGTTCTAACTCCAGCGCAATAAAAACTGACGAAGATCAGAGGAGAGAATTAATTTTGCATACTCAGGTCGTGTGATTTGATGGAGGATATAAGCGAGAAAAGTTCTTATTTGTTTCCAAAAACCATGATGTTTTTTAATTTCACTAGAGGCAGGCCAAAAATTCTCTGTGCGCGGAATTTGGCTCCAACGTAATAATGGAAATCATTTCAATGGACACTTTATATCTTCAAAAATATCATTATTAAATAGATTTTATCGGGGCAATATTAATTAAAGGCCGCATCTGTTCTAACCATTACGCTCTAGATACTTGAATATAAATTGATACTCTTCTGCACTATATAGCCTCGGGCTTCCGATGCCACATAGAAGCGTTTTCTGTCAGTTATACAGGTTAGCCCTAAACAATGGTTATTTACATTTTTTGTAATTATTTTTTTTCTATTTTAGCTACTAAAGCTTTAAATTTAGATAGAGACTATTTGCCAATGACTTTTCATTTCAATCGATTTTCTCTGTTTTACTATATATATCGTCTTCCGAGATATCCTAAATAAAAAGAGGGTGGCCTCCATCAGCTAGTTCATTTATCTTTTTATATTTATTTTATTTTTTGGAGTCAAGCCATTACTTAATTTGTTTTTCTTCAAACCACTTGTGGGTGATCAGAGCAAACTAAGTCACAATAGCAGTGATATATACATTTCGCCGATAAGAGTAAAATAAAAAACTTTAAGGTAAAAAGCTGTTAAAATTATGAGTCTAAACGTTTTCGATCTGTTTGATCATCATCAGAGTGATGATGATGATGATCAAACAGATCGAAAACGTTTAGACTCATAATTTTAACAGCTTTTTACCTTAAAGTTTTATAATAGCAGTAATATACTTTTGTCCTTAATTATTTCTAGGCTATGAAAGTAACTAATGCACATACAAAGCTCAAGTTACGTTGTTGTAGTTTGTAAATGGTTGTTGCTAAGTGCTTTGAGGAAGGCAATCAGTAAATTTTTAAACCGAAAATATGTAATCCCGCTATTTGCCATGATTTACCTAGGGGCCTGGAACAAGACGGGATGATGAAGATGAAAGGGCCTGGACGCTCCATGATGTTCAGCTACGATGAACTGCGCTCGCATTTTCCCTACCTCATTCCTCAAGCTCCGGTATTACCGACGCCGCAGCCTCCTGTGTCAGCGGCTTATCTGCAAGAGTTACAGGCGCACGCACACGCGCAGATTCATCATTCGTATGTGCCTCTTCAAACATACCCAGCATACGTTTCGGGAAGTCCTCATCCTCGCACAAGCACGTGTACAAGCACGCATGCGCAGAGCAGCACGTTGAGCCTGTCTTCTGAAACGAGCGCTTTCGAACCTATTTACTCTAATCGACTGGCATACGAAAACTTGTAGTCTGAAACTTTAATCGGCAGTCCACCGTAGGAAAAAAAGATGGCGGCTGTACATTTAACCACAATGCCTTGCGAACCTAACACAGCCTATGAGGCACTAAGAAAGCCAAATGATTATAATATTTGTCCCTATACAAAGGGCATTGAGTAGCCTGGGTTTAAAGATGTTATAACGTTTCTGTACGTTTTTGTAAACGTTTTTAAAGTTGTCGTGCACTAAGAACTGTGAGTAAATACTAGTCGCCATCTTTTTTCCCTCGGAGGATTTGAATACCTTTTGTAAAGTGTTTACCACTCCGAGAGACTGTATATGAAAAAATGTCGAAATAAATAACGCTATATCGAGGTCATTATTATTTAGATTAACTAGTATAATGCGGTTAGTTTGCAAGTTTGGATAGTACTGACAATATCATGCAGGCTACCTTAATATTGTACACGAGCGTGTTTCTACATTATTAGATACGCACTGTAGCAGAAATGTAGTGCTCCCTCTTCTATGGAAACACTCAGTATCAATTCTTGGACGAGAAAGTCACTTGAAAATTCGTGCTGTGGGACAGCTTGTTTTTAGATGTTATTGTGGAAGCTTGATGGAGAAGGACTTGCCAGAGATTGAGACGTTTAATGGGCCCATAAAATCATTTATAAAGAAAACGAACAAAGTAGAAATGAAGACCTTAAAAACCGGTCCATTATATAGCAAAAGGAAAATGTATTACAATAAGAACACTAAATCAACTCTAATAATAATGATAATATATAACCAGGTCACTCACTCACTCATGCCCTTCACGCCTAAGTGGCATGTAGGGCAGCAATATGTTCCCTCCACATCTGTCGGTCCCTTGCCATAAACTTGATGCCATCCCAGGTCTTCCCCATCTCCTTGATTTCCTTCTCCACCGTCCGCCGCCATGTGATCTTAGGGCGGCCCCTCTTGCGTTTTCCTTCTGGCGTCCAATGCAGAGCAGTTTTCGCAATTGAGGCTTCTTGGCGAGCGATGTGGCCAATTAAACGGGTATAAGGACAAAATCCCGCTGATGTTGTGGATAATGTTTATAGTTACTGTAAGGGTTGTGTAATATTGCCTGTTAAATGCATTTAAGGAATATTATGTAAAATATAACATTATTTCTTCTGGAAATAAAATCAGGTTAAGTTAATATTTAGTTGTCATTTTATTTTATTTTTTTATTTTTTTCTGGCTTTGTGTGCATAATAATTTGAGATAAAATTGTCGATAACACTAATTGTTTGTTTACAATGACAACTGCTCAAGAAAATTAGAAACAAGTTAAAACACACACACACACAAAAAACAAACATGAATGGTATAGTCGCTAATAGTTTGTTAACCGTATCGATAAGATTCGCTTTTAAATTAACAATTATCATCACAGAAATGACAAACTAACAATCTAGGCGGGAAGTTCTGCAAGCTATTTGGGGTGTGGCTTTCCGACCTGGTAGCTGTATCCACTTACCGCTGGTTTCGCCTCTATCTACTGTACCATCATGGACTGAAACCACCAACTGTGGCTGGTTTTTAGAATGAGGCATTTTTGAGGGACACTATTACATGCATACATAGCATTCTTCCTGAGTTTTGACTACAATGCCATTTCCATGTTGTAGTCTTTGGTTGAAAACTTAGACCGTGTTTATATTGTTACAAGCCACTTAACGCCAAACGATTTTGACTTGCTTAATTGAAGTGCTTCAATTAAGAACTTTCCCACCCTTTTTAAGGGCGTGTTCTTTTGCGATAGACCGTTTTAGTTGAGAGTTTTTCGTGTTTTATTGAGAAAAAACTGTTTTTGGTTTGTTTGGCTGAAATGATTGCTGAATCAAAGATCAACCGTTTTAAAAAAGCTATATTTGACGTTTGTAAAGATTGATCAATCAAGTCAAGCGTAAACCAAAACTGGTTGATCCAAGGAGAGGATTACTTCTGATGTTTCATATATTATCAATACAGGGTCGACGAGACAAGAGAATCACTATATTGTCTTTGAGTATCACAAAATTGCCTGAACCATTATTAAAAGAGATTTAGAGCTACTGAGTTAAGCTCAACTCGCGTTGTGCTAACTGAACCACACTGTCGGAACTCATACCGGCTTCCGTAGCATAGAATGACTAGGAGTCGAGTATTTATTAATTCATTTATTTTATTTATTCACTCAAATGCAGTTACACAGATGATCAAAACAAAAACAAAAAATTAAATATAGTTACAGGTATAAAACGGAAATATCTGAGTAATTAGGCCAGTATTGGTACTCCCATTAGATAGTATATCAGTTCACCGCAGCTTAGCGCGCCTACACTTGCCATCTTTTCCTTATTGTTACATGTGCCTTATACACTTCTGAATGGAAGGAGGCACTTTATTGCTTACGAACACAACTCAATAACCCCGGCCTTTGCTGGAACCCAGGTCACTCGATCCGACGTCCAACTCGCTGACCGTTGGGCCACAGTGTAAATTATAGGCTCGCAGTTCGTACAAAATTCTGAAGATGTGCCTCGTCCAGTGAGTCGAAAAGCGCGTTTCTCAGAAAAATATATTTTTTTGTACAGCATTACTTTACTGATTGGTCCCGCGTAGGATATCACCTTTTCCTCATGAAAGCCCTAACCATGGGATTACCGTGTTTTCTCTAAAGGTTAACTTTGCCACGGCACAGTCTCATTGATTGGCTCGCATTGCGTACAAAATCCTGAAGCTATGTCTTGCCCAATGAGTCTGAGTTGTTTCTGTCAGAGAATTATCGTTTGCAGAATTTTCCCTGTCACTTCTCATAATGATTTCACTGTAGTGGTCATAAATTGCTAGTTCTGTAAAAGGGGTATGGTGACACTGGCAAGACATTTTCAGCTCATGTTGTGCATGACAGATATTTGCTGGAGAGAACAGAATATATTCATATTTAGATCATTTGAGATTATTCCACATTATCAAATGGCTTGTGTTTGTAACTGATGCAAAACGCGCTCTGATTGGCTAGCTCTAAGGCATTATTTTCCCGTAATGCCCGCGGGTTGATTACGGGCCTGCTAAAGCTAAGCAAAAAGCCATGTAATAAACAACTTGTTAACCTCGAACGTTTGTCTTTACGGGAAAATTTCGGCCTTGCCGTATTGACCTCGCTATCGCTCGGCCAATACGGCAAGACCGTGGTTTGAGATTTTCCCGTAAAGACCTCATTCTCGGTGAATAAGTAATTAGTGTAAAATGTACCAGCTCTGTTGAGAATCATAAAAAAAAAATTTAACTTGCCCATTTGCAAGCTTTATATTGTGATCCTCAAATTTTACAATAACAAAATTAAAAAGAAAATGGTCAGTTTTACAGTTTTTGTTACTTTTACTTGACAAATTGCCGGGTTCACGAAGAAAAGCCGGTCCCGTGGCTTCCGAATTGTTTTTTCCGATTTGTTTTTCTAACAGTGTGCATTAGACGTTTTCCCGTTTTGATGGGAGGAGACATTTGGTTAAACTTGACTTAATTGAACATGCGCATTTGCTGAGAACAGATACATGCATAACAATTTGTTAAGCAGGCTTACATAAGGCGGCATAACGCTTTTTCTGCTTTTACGGCTCCGCTGTATAAATCCATGCCTTGCTAAACCGCCTGTCCTGCTGGCAAACAAAACATTGGTAAAATTGGATCACAATATTCTCTTGTTAAGTTAAAACCAATCTCTTGGTTGAGAAAGAAATCAAAATCGATTGCTTTGAATCGCTAAAAGTTGCTTCTTTGGATTTCGGTCGTTTGTAATTGCCGGCGCATGCTGAAGCTCTCAGATCCATTATTTTTCTTTCCACGGAATACAAGTAATGCATATGTCATAAAATGTTGATTTATGTGGATGCGGTTTTCGAATTTCCTCGCATTTGAACCTCGAGAATAGAAACTTAAGCTAGTAAAGTTATTTAAACTGAGTATGGCAAGTGAAATCAATTACAAATACTGCACTATACAAATAAACACAGCCAAAATATTGATTTCGTTTCGGTTGCCGGTGACGACGTCGAATTAAAATTCAACAAAACAATGCTTTTGTTCGGCTTTTCGACCAGCTGGGATAATTTCTTCGAATACGACAAACGCTTGAACGATTAAAATCTGACCCATTTCGACAATTTTCGGAAATTTTCTTTGATTTTAATTACAGCATAAAAGTTCGGCGTTTTATCCGGCAAGGAATCAAAGTCTTCAAACCAAGAGCTAAGATCACAGTATTCTTACGCGTGCGTCTACAGAACGCCACGTGGCCTTATTTTCTCGCATGCAAATTTACTTCGGACAACAGATTTGATTATAACTTCACCTCAGCTCAACATGGGCGAAATTGCGTGAAACGAGCAATTACACGGCGTTTAAGAAAGAGAAGGACTGTATTGTGGCGTTGAACCACAAGATCACAAAATCTTGGTGCTGATATCTTTTCTGCGAAGCGTGAATGTACCCTGACGATGGACCATTTAATCGTAATTTTCCTCTTGTGTTTATGCTTGGTACCAGTATATGGCCGCCATCTACAGTTTCAACTTAGCGGCTTTGAATGTTTCTACGAAGACCTTGTAGAAAACACCGAGTGTTCGCTCGAATACGCGCCGATCACCGGCGTCGACCCGCGCATCGATGCGTACATACAGGATCCAGAGGGCAGCTTCGTTTACAAAGAAGAAAAGAAGGATTACGACTTGCATAAATTTACCACTGATAAAAACGGAACGTACACTATCTGTTTCAGCAACGTTTTCGAATTCTCCATCGGTGAAAACCTCGTTTACTTCGATTTGATCAAAGGCGACGAAGACTACATGGGATATGAAGGAGTTGACGGAACGCAAACGGCCCTGACGTACTTCGAGAAGTCCTTCCTAAATATTCACGAGAACTTCAACTTGATCGAGAAATATCAGAACTATTACAGACTCAGAGAAGCAAACGGTCGGTTGGCTGCGGAATATCTTAAACAGCGTGTTCAGTGGTGGTCCATTGGACAGTCTTGTATTATAATTTCTGTTGGAGTTATTCAAGTTTTCTTGTTACGTAGATTTTTTACTGTTTCAAAAGAGGACCTATGAATACAACTTTCAAAAGGAATAATCATTAGTAAAATTCAGTCACAGATTATCCGGTTTACCATAGCTTGGTTCTTGTTTATAATTTCTTTCCTTCTCTGCGGATGAACAATTTCTACTCGATCTTAAAATAAATGGCTCTCTGCCAATAAATGCCGAAATCAAAAATTTTACTACATGGGTAATGGTCCCAGCTAGTTTAATTGCCTAGTTGGCTATTTGATTGCCAAGCTTTAGAACTCTCTTGTTTGGTTACACTTGGAGTTGTTGTTCAGTTTGGTGATTTTATATTTATTGTCTGCTCTAGAATATAGTTTTGATGAACTGTTATTTAAATGAAAATATCTGTAATGATATATGGGAAAATGATGTACATTGTAGTTAAATTATTTCTTTGAATTTTGTTATTCGACGGCGCTGGGTAAAAATAAAGAACTTGTTAAAGCTTAGGAATAATATGTTAGTCGGAATAAATTCATTTCTTTCGTATTGAGTAGGTAGATAAAGTCTGTATACGAGCCAAGTGGCTCATCAGGCCGGTGCTTATCTCCAGTTTCTGCAGCATGAAGCGACTAGGAATATGTCTATTTCCCCCGAAATGGGATGCTATACCATAGCAGGGTTACCCCCAACATTAAGTTCGTCGGTATCCATTTATACACCTGGGCAGGGGAGAGGCACTGTAAGAGTAACACAATACAATATCCCCGGCCAGGGCTCGACCCGGACCGCTCGATCCGGAGGCGAACGCACTAACCATGAGGCCACTGCGCCTCTTATTGAGTGATCCGGCCTGGGCTTGAACCCGCCTGCATCTTTTGATCTGAAATCCTCCACACTAACAACGCTCCCGCGAGACATCAGTCCTGGATAAATTAACCTTTCATATTCCTTTGGTCGCCGTTAAGAAAATTGAATTACAATGTATATTTCACCATTTATTCCAAGATTGTCATGCAACGAGTTTGATTTTCAATCAAACAATGAGTTTGTCTGGTTGATAACAAATTCACGTGATTTGAGGTCTGAATTAACGTAAAACTATTCTACAAGATCTTAAATTATAAAACAATGATACAGGTTTATTTTTCAAAGAACCATTTTCTTGATAGGCCGCCATCATGGTTTTCATATTATAATGCAAATTAGCCATGCTATCTTTCTTTGCGTAAAGATTGAAAAGAAGACAATTGTCGGAAAATGGGCTTATCCCAATTGTAGAGTCTCCGCCTTAATCGTATTTAAGAGCTAAATTTTGTAAACAATAGCTTCCATTTGGCGCGAAAATATGCTCGGAAATTTGTCCAAGGACATTATTTGTTCCGAGAAGCGAACAGTTTTCCGAGAGCGAAGCTCGAGGAAAACTGTGAGCTTCGAGGAAGAGATAATATCCGTGGACAAATTTCCGAGCATATTTTTATAGTCAAATGGAGACTATTGTGTTTATTGTACTTCACAAAGTTTTCGCAACACCCGGGATCTGAAAATTAGGAGATATCACTCGGATATTCCCCAGTTTTAGCTGGGGCATATTCAGTCACGTGGCGCGTTTAAACCAATCGCGAGCGAGTGAAAATATTTGATGGATTATAAAGAATAGTAATTTCATCACTATAGAAAGTTTGGAATAGACACTCGATATCTTCACTTGTTAACTACATTAGCCATTTCTTTTTATAAAAGAACCCATATTGCTTATAAGTTGCCATAAATTCTGCAGCAAAAATAAAAGCATAACATGGCACGAAACATTTATCAGTAAATGATAGAAAACAGTTCAAAATTTCGATTTTTCAGTTTCCATTACATTGTGGAAACAAGCGTGGAAGCTTTTGTGCTGGTGAGCCACTCCATATAAACTAACTTGGAAATTGAACTTCCAATGCTCGCTTCTGCAAGTAACACTCAACGTATATGGAGCAAAAGTAGAAGAAAAACTTTATGAACATACTTCCAGAAATGTACTATTGCCTTATTTTTAACAATTACATACAAACATTTGATCTATATTCATAAATATGTTATTATATTTTTTTTTCCGAGAACTTTTTTGTCCCCAAATAACTAATGATTTTCCACACATGATAATAATTGAAACCTTTCTAGTGAACAATTAAACCGATTCTTGAAGGTACTAGGCCACACAATTTTATTTGCTGTTATTTTGAAACATACATACTGAACGGATTGAAAACCAAGGGAAACTACTTTCTAATGGTAACAAATCACATAACAAAAAAGTGAAAGATTGAATTTATCATAACCTCATGCCGAAAAGAATCAAGATTAGGTCGATTTCTGTAAAAACTTGCTCCGAAACTCACCCTATTGTTAATTGGCTAACATGTAATTTCCAAAAAAAAAAAATGTCTTATTTGTTAAATGTTACTTTCAATTTCAAGCTCGCAATTTGATTCAAAAAAGCTTCATATCAACTATTGCTATAAATCTACTAGCGTTCTATCACGAATATAGTTCCCTTATCAGCCAGACTACTCAATATCTACTTTGTTTTAGTATAAATCTAATAGCGTCTTCTCTAATTGGCTACGCTACTCACTATGTATTTTGTTGTAGATAATGACTGAGTAGCGTAGCAGTGAGCACTTGTTAACAAACTTGCGGCCGCTTTGCGTTTTTGAAGTGTCTTTGAAGAGGATTGAGATAAAGTTTTGAACGACTGGTAGACTTATTCTAAAACAATTACATTATTCGCTTTCGATTTCTATGCCTGATAGTCGACGAGGGCGCAGCCCGAGTCAACTAACACGCGATATAAATCTCGAGCTCATAATCTAATTGTTAATTAAGTTGATTAAGTCGAATGTGAGTAGCTTAGCAGTGTGCGGCTGTTAGCAAAAAAGCGGCCGCTTCTATGCATTTTTGAAGTGGCTGTGAAGGTTTAGGCAAAGTTTTGAACGACTACTAGATTTCGATTTCTATCACGCGATAGAAATCTTGAGCTCATAATCTAATTATTCAATATACATGCATCGAAAATGTCCTCCACTGTGCTACTGTATTTGTTCACGTTTTACAATCCAAGGTTGGTTAGTTAGCTCCATCAAGTTCGACTGTGCGTTTTCCTGTGAAGAAAGCAAAGATGTAAATCAGATCTCAGATACCTTCTGTTCAATTCAGCGAAAACCATAGTCATTTTATGGAAGGATTGGAAACCTTATGAACGACGATTGAACAAAGAATAGGTTTGCACTAAATCAATTTTCATATTCACGACTAGAGTCCTTTTCGTTTTCTTTAGTAATGGTTCAACAAAATCAAATCATTATTGATGCGCTCCATATGATCTCAGTGTGTTCTTCAACTGCGCAAAATTATGCTAAAAATACAAGAAGTCACATGGCTTTATAAAATGGCCTGGTAACGTCAGGGGTACCCAGCAAGGTCAGGTGATCATACCCCGCCACAAGACATGGTGGAGGATGTGTAAAATTCCAGGGATAAGTCGTGTAAATACGTGCTGTCCCAAGGGTATGGTTTCATAGCGTTTTCTGGCTCAGAACCGGTATATAGATTAGTGTGGATAATCGCATGAGCCGCGTAGTAAAATTGAGAAGTAATATCACTTGTATTTTCGGAAGTTGAGGAAATTTCTACAACTTCCGAAAACACAAGTTATATTTATCCTAATTTTATGAGGAATCATGTGATTACTTGTTTATAACAAAGAGGGCAAAATTTATTTTTAGAAAGCCAACAATGCAGGCTGTTGCGTAATTTCGTATAGGAAACCATTCCAGTGTTCTGTAAGCGTCAATGAATCGTAAAACGCACAAATCAGCTGAATGAAATTTATTTTTGTACAACAACGCCGCTGAAAAGCCTTCGCCATTAATTCGAAAACAACTTTTAGGCAAAGTTTTGGTCAGTTTATATGCCTGTTTTTAATGTTTTGAAGACGTTCGGAAGTTACTCGGAGTTGAATTTCTCAGTGAAGATCCTCTTGTAGCCTCTTGTATGAACCACTCTTAGCGCCGCTGAATTCTTAGTGAGCTTTTCAGTCTCAGCTAACTATTGCAGCCGTAAGAGGGCCAGGAGCACAAGAAGCGATACAAACTGTATTTTTTTAAAATAAGCTGTGGACTACTCTAGTGGTTATTTATAGCTGGCTCAAAATACTTGCTGGATGCGGAACACTGTTGTCAGTTGTTGTTGCAATCTTCTTTCTCGTTCGCCCCCTAAGTCGTAGCCGTCAAGTCCTTGCGCTGATGTCAGAGTGGTCCGTAATGTTATTTATTTTTTACGTACTTCAGGTCACCGGATCTCTTTGTCACCATAGTCATCCCAGTTAGCGCTGTGGTTGGTAACCGCTTTAGAGTATTCGTCTTTAAGTGGTGAGTTTTCTTCATTTTCTTAATTTTAGTTTCGATGGTAGTTTTGCGCATTGGAGTTCTCTTAAGTCTGGTTCTCATATCCCGCCGACCTATCCGCAACTGACAACGTTCGGCGATCTGTCCCAGTGGGTCTCCGGTGCATCTGCGATGGATCGCCGACGTACTCAAATTTGCACGAAATGCAAATCGAATTGCGCAAGTTTCAACCATTTTATCCCTAAATATGAATCGAATCGTCTTACTGGAGTATGTTGCGTCCGCAGATGATGTTCACATAAAATATTTTCATCGCCGACAACCGCCGACAACCGCCGGCCTGCCTGCGAAGTTGAACTCAGCTCAACTTCGCAGGCAAGCCGGCGGTCAATGCCTGGGATAGAATATGATTCGGCGATAAATGTTCACATATGCCGTAACGGTGTCCCAGGCCGTGCCGGCGGCTATGACAGATGATCGATTACGCAAAGGCAGACCTGGATTTCTTTCGGTTGGTTTTCCACTTCTCCACTACATAATAAAAGTTCTTTCAGTGTTTGTGTGTTTTAGGTTTACATTTCCGCTTATTTCCCTTTGCTCTTTGATAAAAAGACCTTTTCACGGTTTCTAACGCCATCTTGCTTGGGGGCCAAACACACCAAAAAATTGAGGATATGTGTGGGAAAAGTTAAAAGTTTGATGTCCAATAATTTGAGAGTGAATGATTTTCTGAGTATTTGATAAATTACAAGGAAAAGATACCTAACAGAGGGCTTCTTTGGTCAAAGTTGAAGAACATAGATTTGCTGTGAGGCGAGGAACTGCACTTTTTAATGTTTTATACAAATGTCTCTAAATTTTCCCGAGAATCACGATTCGGATTCGCGGACAAACGTATGAAAAAATGGAAACCTTAATTGAAGCTTTTCTAGCGAGGCTTTTCCCCTTAAATGAGATCAGTGAATTCTTTTACCTGGTAACTTTAGTTTGCAATTCATAAATACTTCAGAGCTCGAATTTTCCGTGAGTAGTTGAACATTATATTCTTTATTTTCTCCATAGATTTACTGTAATTTTTGCCGTGTTTGCCCCCCCCCCGCCCCCCGCCACCCCTCCAAATAAGATGGCGCCAGAAACCGTACATGAAAAGATCTATTCATCGTCAATATTCTCGATACGAGACGCCTTTGTTGCTCAACGACATCAAAGCAGTTTTCTTCGCCGTTGCGTAGGGACCTTAGAGCCGATCAGTTTGAAGTAAAAATGCTCTCTGTCTCGGCCAAAATGAATTCAGTAATACGAAGGCAGTTATTTTGCCCTCGGTTGCAAGGTTTGCGATTGCACCCCAAGATCAAAGATTGTTCGAGCACTTATGTCAATATGTACAACAAATGCTCCAAGCTGTATTACAGATATTTCTTATAAACATCTATATTAAGATTCTTAAAGGTCAGCACACATTTGGGCACACACACATGTTGCGGGGTGAAGCGGAGACAACCTCTTCGAGGGTACGCTAGAACTAATGTGGCAGGGACAGCATGCAAACTGGTGGACACGAAGCGGATAGTGCTTCATTTCTATGTTGTAGCGGGGACAGTGTCCAAGAGAAGTGCACACGAGGCGACATTGAAAATTGAGGTCATTTTGTCTCAGCTGAATTTTTTGCCGCCCGAATTTCATGCAACTTGTTGCTTGGGGATAACATTTTGTCTATGTCGATAACATTTTGTCTAGGTCTAACGAGGAAAACTGTCGCTGCAACATGTCCCAGCATCTTGTTCTTGCAAAATGTTCACTAGAGTGTGTTGACCTTAATCTAACTTAAATCTTATGCATTCTTCAATTTTGTTAGTCTTACCTAAATTCTATACATTCTTCAACATGCTTTTTATTGCCTCGTCTTTAACAGTGTCCATCAGTTTATTTCCCTCTGGATCCTCGCCGTCAGGATCTGCGCCCTGCAAAATTCAGATGGATAAAGTAAGTAGTCGTAAAAACTGCAGCGCCTGCATTTGGTTGACACTGAGGATCAGGATGTAAGTGGATCCACAATTCAATGCAGCTTTAAGGCTTACTCGTAATGATGTATCCTTATTACAAGACTTTCTTAGTTCAGATGGCCAATAACTTAAGTCAGCCAATCAGATTGTTCTATAGCTGGTCTGATATTTTCTATTTACCATACCCAAATTCGCAATTAGCCAATGAGAACCCAGGGTACGTAAACGTGCATTTTTAATGACGTACGCAGAAGAGTTAGCTAATAGGGCGTTGAAGGTGGGAGCCACTAGTGGCCTTTGGGGCATGCCGCCCCCTGCCCCCACCCCCTAGCCCCACAAGAAATTTATATTTTTAGGAGCTTGGAAGCCTGGCAATGCAATTTCCACGTTTTCCAGGGGATTAGAAAGGTGCGGTTAGGTGTAAGTATTCGACCGGGTATTGTCACGAGTAATCTTTGTAAAACGCTCTTTTTCCCTTTTTCTTTTAACCTTTTTTGTTGAAACGTTAAAACTGCTCGCTAGAAGTTCACGGTGTCTTTCCAGTCCGTCATCGAGAGATTTGTTCTAAATAATCTCTCAATAATTAACTATCCTTATTGGAAGAATATCGGCTCTTGGTCATTTTTGAACGGACCTCGCTGCGCTTGGTCTGAACTGTCAATACTTCGATCTGGCCGATATTCTTCAGGTGCGGCCCTTGTCCTTTGTTACTCAGATGTAAGTACTTTTTGATAGTTGTGTGAGATACAGTGGCATAATGGTTGACCCTAGGCCTTTCGATTTCTACATGTACAGTGCTGTCCTAAGGTAATGCAAACAAAATTTGACGAAATGTAAGAACTTTGGGGCTTTTTGACACATGTGAACAAAAAGTTTCGGTTCGAACAAACATTCGGAAAAGTCAATTGTTCCTGCTGATGCGAAATGTCAGTCAAAATTTCCCTTGGCTCGGTAAAACTTTTCAACGACCGGTTCTCGCCTTGAAAATTAAATTGAAGTCTTCGAAAATTCATTCGGAAGCTCGAACAACATTTCATTCTTAACGAAATTTCACTAAAGCGTTGTGTTTGTTCCAAACCTCAATTTGGTTGGTACGAGATCACGACCGAACAATTACTAACGGCAAACAAGTAAGTGAAATGACGCCAAATAAGGCCCAAACTTCTCGTTGATCAAACGTTACGTCGTATTAGAACACACCTAGCATTGATTTTACTCACCATTTGAAGCAAATACTCGACAAGATTTTTGTTCTCGTTCAAGACTGCATAGTACAGCGGAGAACATTCATCTTCGTCAGCAAGCTGAAAAATACATAACATCAGTGGTCTTAATGCTCTGCAAAAGTTCTGAAGTGTGTTGCATTGCAGACATTGAAAAGGGGTGGGAGGGGCAAAATATATGAAAACTAACAAACAAAGAGTTTCAACAGTTATGGTAAGGTTTGTAGCCTGAAGAGCTAAGTTTATGTACAATTCAAGAATGTTAACCGTTGTTAACCCGGACTTAGAGGGGAGGATGCTACCGCCCAACCGTTTTTTTTTTTTTTCAATTTTTTTTTTTAAAGACGTTTGGATTCACTCTTTTACGCTGAAACTTTAAGTAGCAGTTCATTCATCCCTTGGTGAAGTTTTGATGTGTCAACTTTTTCTCCTTGTCATTTTAGATTACCATAGAGACAGTATTTTGATTTGCAGGTCTAGCCAAATGTTTTCTTTTTGACAAAATTCTCCGTTTTTACAGTTTTCTTGAGCAGCATTACAGAATAAACAACCTCGTTGCAGAATAAGTACCTCTCTACATTTTATCATCATCTTCGATTTATCAGTTTTCCATCGGCTGATGTTATTTTCTGAGTTTTTGAGAAAATAGTGAAATCCAAGATGGCGTCACGGCGTCATTACCAACAAAAAAAATTTCATCCTCCAGAGCTAGTCTATCAAATTCAAAACAGTTTGGTATGTTCTTACAACGAAAACTCAAACGGGTAATTCCATCCAGCCTCCTCTTTCCCCTCTCGTGGATCGAGGAGGGTATGGGTTTGTGTTTACGTCCGTTAAACTTGATTCGGTGGACTGTAGCGGGCGGCTATTTAGCTGCCCTGTTCTCAAGTTAGCCCTCGCCAACATTGAATTTTGATGTGTTCTTTAGCTGACGCGGTCATTTGGTAAATCAAGTTCATATTTCCACTAACTGATGAGGGGAAACTGTAAACACGGATGTCATAATCGTAGACGTAAAATTGTCATTTAAATGTACTCTCTGCTTCACATATCTCCTACTTTCATCAACAGGCTAAAAAGTTAGAACCACCTTACACTGTACATGGCTCAAGAGAGCATATTCTACAACTTAAATATTTCGTTGTTACAATGCCCGAGGAAGTCAGTTTCTTGCCAGACAATTTCATTCCGAGAATAAACAAATAAAAATTGTCTTGATTTTCCACTCAATTCTCAGAGCTTTACCTCGGGGATAATATATGCAAACAGTTAAGAATTTTGTTTTGTTCCGAGTTAGAAGGGTTGAGGCGTTGATTACTAAGTCAATAAAAAATGTTCGCATAGTACGTGACATTGTACATGTGCACAGACGTATAAATTAGGACTCTAGTGCAGTAGGAATGTGGTGGTAATACCGAACTTCAAAGGCTTGCGGAAAAGCTAAGGTTGAAGTAAATATCGCAGGAATGCAATAAGGAATTTATCTATCATTTACTGCTAGATGTTCACCTGGGTTAAATGCATCGCCAAACAAATTGAGGTATTTTAATTTGGTATGACGTCATCTTAGGGATACAACGCTCAATTAGTTATCGTGCACGATAAACAAGGATTTCGTATTGATCATCACTTAACCAAGCACTGATACAGACTAAATTAATTTCCTTGCTTTTCTTCTGCTTGTGGATAAATGAGCATGATAGTGGTTTAAACTGAAGAGAGAATTAAAAGTGACTGTGACAGCAGATAGGCGTGTAGGCTTCCTTGCAAAGGTCGGAAGGTCTTACGTGAGAAATAAAATGCAAATTCTGTCTAATAGGCGTCGAGCTGTCAAACCAATGGAGGAGAACACTGATGTTTTTTTTTCTTCCCATCGATGTTTTCTTTACAGTCAACGCATCGCTTTATTTTGCCAGCGGGACACCTATTCAGCTATCAAGATCGACTCAATTCATTAATCAGCCAGTTGAACGAAAAAGCGTGTCATACACGACATTCAGCTGAAGTGGTTGCTATTGTCTTGACTCCGTATCTCTGAAGCCTCGTAAATGAACTCAAGTAAATAACTTACGTTGACATCGGCTCCTTTCCCGACAAGGTATTTCATGACGTCCAGCTTCTGTGCTTGGACTGCAATGTGAAGTGGGCTGCGTCCATGCTGAATGGGAGTATTGACCTGGCTTCCCTGAGCGAGGCAAGAGGTTTAAAATCATACCAAGGTCTTGTTTAAAATATTTCGTATTCTCATAACTTGGTACTTAGGGATTCCATAACAGCGCCTGTATATAACATCGCGTTAGTCAGACTATCTGTCGCTTGTGTGAGACAATGACTTTTCACCAGGCTTTACGTGCAGTGATACATACTTTAAGATCATGTGAAGTAAAATCTAGTTTCACCGAAGCAAACACCGCTCTTAAACATAGACGTAAAGATGTAGGGCATTTCGTCCTAAAGCTAACTCGCTAAATCCACCGTAAGCTTAATCAAGACATAACTTTGTCTCTTCTAACCGTTTTTAAAACTTTAAAGTAATTCAAAAGGAAACTTACCGGTCGAGAAAATTTCTCCTTCACGACTTCCAAATTACCCGACCTTATCGCTGTTACTAAAATGCTCATTTCTGTTTTAGAAAGTCGTTCGCTCTTCAACAAACCACTTGTGGTCAAATCCGCGCGTCAAATTTTTGAAGACTTTAAGTACCACGTCTATATATATGCAAGGCCAGCCCTGTAGTCACGTGAAGAGAGCGAGCGCGGGAAAACTAGAAATGTTTGATGTCACGTGCAGAGTATCTTAGGATAAAGTGAAAAAAATGAAGCCGGGGCAAGATTTTATCTGAGATACGAATAACCAGGAAATATCTTGTCTTATTTTATGGTGAAATATGGGAGATTGGGATCTTTAACTGGAAATACGATTGTTTTAAAATATGCCAAACCAACACAGGATGTCTTCAGTAGAGATTTCCGGTTTTTGAATTTATTTGGAGGTACGCCTTTTGACGTGTACCAGTTTATATGTCTTTCTTGTAAGGTCTGTAGCCCACAAAGAAGTAATTATTACAGCGTATTTATTTTAGTATTTGGAACTTACCTGCGAAATATCTCAACAACAAAGCGCTTCCATTGATGTACGATTGTTAGAAACCGGAGAATGTGCCGTAATAGTCGTAATACGGAGATATCTAAATATATCTTCGAATCTCTGTAACAAATCTCCGCTTCACGGAAATATCTCAGGCGGGGACTTCGATATCAGGACATGACTATACTTGGCAAGAAAATATTTCATCTTTGCTAAAAACGAAAACAATCTGACGCAACTATCTCGTAATATAGAGTTACATCGTTTCGAGTCTCGTACGTGCGCAAGGTAACGAGTTCGGTATTTTGTATTTTTTAAGCTTTTTTCAGGGTCCCAAATATGAAGGTAACTTATTATATATCTTCTCGTTTATAGCTATCACCTGTCTGCTTAGCATCGTAAGGAGAGATCAAATTTTAATCACTTTCGTAAAGCAAAATGTTACCATATTTTCATAAGAAAATACACACTCTTATTAAACTCCTAAAAAAATTCACGGAGACAACGCCAGGCATTTCCGCCTGACTTGTAGCTTGCGTCAGGACCGCAGCTCACTTGCCTCAGTCATTTTGTTTGGTTTTGTCTTCGTTTTTGTTGTATATTGTCATCAAAAACACCCTAAATTCCTAGGAAGAGAATTTAACCATAGATATTGCCACGCTTTCATTGCATTGATTTGTGAACAAAGTGGAAGCAAAGCCTTTGGAAACCTTTTGAAAAAATAAGTGTTTTTTATGTCTGTTTGCCGCGTAGTTCTTTAACTGTACTTTTCCTTTTTTAAGAGCAAAATTTTTGATTTTTAATTCCTTGAGACCCTGTTGCAGACTTGACATAACGAAATGTGTTTTATCTCTCTCATCTGACCTATTTTTTTTACGTCTGTACGCTATACCTGGTAACACGAGGGAAAAAAATTCACCAATTCTTCCGAGAGGAATAATATAAAATCGATAAAAAAAAAACAAAAAACAGTTTGGGTAGTTTTGATGCGGAACTTATAGAAGCTACGTCACGAAGGAAGGAGATTCAGAAACTTATGCTTTGAATACATTTCTGCGAACTGAGATATTTTTATCCTCAGACAAACAAGGCTGTAATCAGTTTTGCCTTGAAATTGTATCCAGTATTTTAATCTTACGAGACGAACTGTGCCAAGTGAATGAAGCAGTCTAACAATTTTGGTTGAAAGAGGTTTAGCAACTGTCTCAGGCGGTCATGGCCTACAGCTAAATTGAGCTCAACCACAAGACAGTCTTTTTGTGATAAACATTCATTTCACCAGCCTAATTCTTTCCGCTTTTGCAGTTAAGAAGCTTACAAAAACCGAAAAAGGAAGAAAAAATTGTTAAAAGCCATTGAAATTTTAAAGATGTTTGACTTAGTACGGTCATAAATATACCTTAAGAAAATATTAATAGCGCATTTAACTACGCAACAAGAAGACAGCAATTCAAGCTTCGGCTATCGTTGACTCACCGACTGAGGGTTAATAAAGGACATTTCATTTTACCGGTATCTTCTCAGAAGTGAGTTAGGCCAAAGGAAATGGCGCGTTGTGCAACAGAAGTTTATTGAGTAAGACTGAGTAGTCTCAGAAACGGTCTAGACGACACTTAAGCCGCATATTCGCAGGCCAATTTTGTCTCCACAGCATAATATTTCCGGTGCTTTCATTATTTATGCATTTGATGTATTTATTTTTAGCATATGTCTAATAGTCACAGTGATAGGTTCATACCCACTGCGTACTATTTTAGTCGACGCTTGAAGAATTAAGAAATCAGACATCGTGATAGTATCGCTGTGATTTTGGTTCTTTACTGAAGTAAAGCACCTTTCTTTTGCCTCTTTGTGTGTCGGCTATCGTAAGAAGGCTGCACCTCTTTAACCCTATTCAGACGCGGGGTGAGAGAGGGGAGAGGGATGTGGAGGATCTTAGGTGGCCCTCTCCAAGTTTGAACGCTCTTAAATTTAAAAGCATTGAAGCAGTGAACTCTAGACGTCAGTGGCGACTTTTCCTAAAATGTATCTACGGACAATTTGGTTTGACCTGTCATTAAATAAAAAAAAAATTAATTATAAAATTTAGAGAGGAAGCCACGTCAGCCTTAGCTGGTTTTCATGCAGGTCCTCTATCCTGGTCGAATTGGAATTTTAGAAATTAATGTTGGTTTTTCAGGCGGGAGGAAAATCGGAGAACCCGGAGAAAAATGCGAGAACCAACAACAAACGCAACTCACCGATGACATCGGGTGGGAATAGAACCCTGGCCCACATTGATGGGAGGCGGGCGCTCTCACCACTGCGCCAAGCCCGCTCCCTTAAAGGAGCAAGATGGTCGAGGAACATGATGTTCCTATGTCATGTTTTTCAATTTTTCAAAATTTTAATGAATCGTTAATACGACCAATAACTAATTACTTTTGCGGCTTCCAACCAATGGTGTAACCATTCCGACGGAGGCTGTAAAGAATTGCATTGATGTGTTACTGTTTAGAAATTGGTTCTAGAAGGTGACAAATGTTGAGCACACACACAGCATTGCATAGTGTAGCGGGACATATTTTCAAGGAGAAAAAAAAAACGGCAAAATAATAAGGTTCCTTTCTGCTGCACTTGTTTTTATGGCGCTGATGGTAGTTGTTCTACCACACTGCATAGTGACCCTTTTCTTGCATTTTCTGTTAATCCACACTTTTTTTTTGACCATATTGTCGCTTGAATCAGCCCTGTGTTCGCGGCAAAGAAAATAAAAATTTTTCTCCGGAAAGGATGCTCATTCGAAACATTGGCATCTACCCGATAAAACCCACTAGCCACTGCGCGCGCGTCATTAGCAAATGGTGTATTCTTTAAAAGCAGTTTGCTTTATTTGACGGCAAAAGCTTCCCCGTATGTGCCCCAAAGAGCCAATTTTAGGAACAATGTTCGACAACAATGTTCTGTCAATCTGCACCTCTTTTATTCTTAGGACTAGTGGAATTGTTTTTGTTTTTTATCTTTTGTTTTGTTTGGTCTATTACAAAGAACATTGTAGACGGTGCAGATGGCCCCACAATGTTTCTTCGTTTACGGTGGCCTTTCTGTTCTCGGAATTTAAAAGCCAAGCATTGAGGAAAGCTTGTCCTTTTTCGAGATAATCATAATAACGTGAAATACCAGGTCAGCCCGTTGATGTGATATCGAAAGATGACAGGAGAATGGTAAAACATCTGATATTTGGATATGGAAAGTAATTCTGTTTCAACGAACCCCTCCTACATTAAAGAGAAACGCGTTTCCTAATTTTTGTCTCAAACCACCCACGATAAAGAATAAAGAATCTAACCGTCTGTTATAGAGAAAGTTACGACTAAAAACACATATCCGATAATAATCAATTTATTGATAAAACTTAATGATTATTATTAATGAAGTAAGTAATTGATTCTTAATCACAATTATATAAATATTCCTTAGCTTCCTTAGTTTTGTTGACTCGCTTGCAGTTCGTTGCTCAGTATTTACAGATACTGCAAAGCCAAATTTTCTCAGTCAACTTCTTGATTGACATGCTTTAATCACTAAGCACGCTCCTCATTAGAGGACGGACACGTTGAGAAAAGAATCTCTAAAATAAAAGTCTCGTCACTGATTATGAGCTCGTCTGAATTAGAGGAAGTTGGCTGTACTGAGTAAAATTATCTGCATGCTTAAGACCATGGAAAAATCCACTAAAAACATCTTTTTTCCTTTACACCATGTTAGTTTCCTTTAACAATCCTTTAAAAATCTTTTAACAAAATGAACTTTTTTTTGCACGCTTCCAGACATTTCTAAGGTAGCTTGTTAAATTTTATTTGATATCAAGCCAGTTTGCCTCTAGTGATCAGTTTGTTTATCCTTACAACTTCCTTACTTGGCTTTGTACTAATTTGTAGAGGAGAAAGTAGATTATTAATTAGTCACACAGGAATTTGCAAAATAATTTTTCAAATAAACTTTTGGTTTAATTTAATGGTAATTTTAGTCGTTTTTTGATTGTCTCTTTATTTTAATTTAAGGGAGCTAAGTCACGGCATTTTGAGTTATTTTGGCCGCGTACAAAATTAGTTGAAGATAATAGTTTACTTAGAAAGAAAAACACCAAAAAGATAAAAATAAATCGTTAAGCGGAACAAGGATGGAAAAGATTAACACGGATTGTAAACGACGAACTTGAAAAATTTAGGTTGACCTTTTCGAGATGCGCAAATTGTGACGCAGCTCCTTTCAAGTGCTAACCAATGCGCGCTATGAATCATTATCCTGTCAATTATTCGAAATTACAACAATATGAGCATTTTATTCCCATAATCCTTCATTGTACCTCAAGAATTCACATGCGCCCCTTGCGGAAGTTTCAGTATGATGCTATCCGCTATTAAACGAAATGGAACGAACTCACTACATTAAACGCTCACTGCGTCGAACTAAAAGTTTAAATTCTCTATACTTACTACCGTATATTCCTATAAAATTAGATCTGAGAATTTTGTAGTGCATCTTGTTGCTTGACTATTCTCTGTATTCTCATCGTCCGTCATCTTGAAAATCTGGTGCTTCCTTAAGGAGAAACTAGATGCAATTGCAGTTTCTATGCGCTTCATTTTTTTTTTCAGTTGCTTTACTTCCTTAGTTTGAAATTGAGGCCATAGAAGCAAAATACCAAAGGGCTTTTTCTACCATTTTCTACTGATGTAAAAAGAGATTTTGAATGCCGCCGATGTCATTCTACCTTAAAAACTATGTTGATGACCTTTGTGTACTAATGCAAATCCGAAATATGTTATTGTCATTAAAAAGTTAAATTTCTACTTTACTGCGAACAGTTGAAAAGTCAATCCATTCCCCAGACTTGTCATTCAAAGACCACTGGGTGTTTCACTGAGAACTTTTCCACAATGCGCGCAAAACTTGTCAAACATGTTTATCTTGTAACCACACCTGCTACAAAACCGGCTTATGCCAAGTCCACAAGGCCTTTCACCTAGCCTCGGTTCTGCCCCATAGGGAGCATGCGCCATAGGGGAAAACTTAACTGCCATTTCCGGTTTAGGCTTCACAAGAAGTGGCGGCGGAAGTGGCGATGGTGGGTAAATCGCCGATGGTGAACATGCATGAGTACTGGGCAGCGGTCTTGTGATGACGTTTCGAGTCATTGGGCCGTGAAGGAAAGGAGAAGGGTGATTGGCCGGAGGAAAACCACAGCCACCCAACGCCATCTTGTTGCCTCTCTGCTCTTGGGAGGACAAGAGAAGTTCAATGCTTTCCACAACGCTGCCATTGCAACTCTGAAGGATGAGTTCCAACGTGCCCCTGTTGTGATGAGGAAAGAGCTTGCCGAGTAGTTCCATCGGCGGGTGTCTCAGGGACAGAGCACTTATTTCCTTCGACAGCCTTGGATACCTGAACTCCTGAGACCTATCATGAAGGTTTTCCAGTAGATGTTTGTTACTTGAATTGAGAATGTTGTCGACGGAGTGATCTGGAGATTTTCTTGTCTCAGGTAAACTTTCATGACGGTCTTTTTCGGTGTGCTCACGCGGCTCCGCTTTCACGTGGAGGTCAGGAGACAGAGCGATTCTTTTGGGGCTTGTGCTTTCCTCTTCGTCGTCTTCGGAGACTGAGTTGCATCTCTTCAGGGATTCTGAAAATGATTCCGAAAAAGACATTGTGAATGGCAATCACGTGACAAAGAGTCACTTGTTCATCCTAGGTACATGATGTAGAAAGACCTTGGCAGAGAGGTTGAACTTGGGTCTACCATGAAACAATTCCGGCTTGTTCGTTAGCGGTTAGAACGCCACTTAAGTTTGTGACCTGCGAATTGCAGGTCTGTCGGCCACGCTGCCTCCTCAAAAGAGCGAAAGAGCTCTGTTTTGAGCTTGGCTGTAATGTTTGGTAATGCTTACCTGATAATGGCGTGATTTCTGTTATCCTTGGTTCAATGTGGCTCATGTCTGCGTGAGGGTGCTTATGATAAAAGTGGTGTCGATGATTGTTTGGGAATCCTAGGAAAGCATATAACAACGCTATTGTTAGTACCAAATGGTAATTAGACATGCAAATGTTACCATTCGGGAAACAAAATTGAAAAAGGCTTTACCTGCTAATCCGTTTGTTTGGAACACCATGGAGTACGTCAAACGGGCGTTTTCCAATTCTCTTTGATATTTAGCTCTTAGTTCAGCTCCTTTGCGTTGCTGTCTCAGTAACGCAACGCGTGCGGCTGTCACGCGTTGCCTTTCAGTGATCAGCTGGCATTTTGCGCATGTGCAGTCTCTCCAGCGGCAGTAGTGTTTGTGGCCCTTCAACCATGATACCGTGCCATGTGTACGACAGCGAGCGCATTTTGGGACTCTGTGGTGTAGTGAGGGGGAAGTGCTAGTTTCCTCTTGGCTGTCAGACTCCTTTGTTTCACTCATGATCCTGAATCCAAAGAAACAAGAAAACTGAGGGATTATCATAGATAATAATTATAATAATGATAATGATAATGATAATGATAATGACGATATTGATAATGATAATGATATTGATAACAATAATGATATTGAAAAGTTTGTCGTTTGTAATCTGTGTTAATCTTCTGCATCCTTCCTTTAGTGTTTATTGTTATCTCTTTGGTGTATTTCTATCTTAGTAAACTACTATTTTCAGGTTACCTTCAATTTAAATTGTTATTTGGTTAAAATAACTATATTAATATAATAATGATGATGATGATGATGATGATAATGATGATGATAATGATCTAGCACACTTAAAGCAATTTAGAAAATAGCCCGATGAAAATACGCGCGTCGATTGGCTAAAAATCATGTTTCTATTTAACTATTAGATTATGAGCTCTATATTTCTATCCGTGATAGAAATCGAGAGCGAATAATCTAATTGTTTTAGGATAAATCTATTAGTCTTTCAAAACTTTATCTAACTCCTCTTTACAGACACCTCGAAAACGCAAAGAAGCAGCCGTTATTTTGTTAACAAGCGCACACTGCTATGCTACTCACCATCTACAACAGAATAGATAGTGAGTAGCGTAGCCAATCAGAGAACGCCATTCTTGATAGAACGCTAGCAGATTTATACTAAAACTTGGTAGAAACACAGAACTAGCACACGCTGTTGACGTAATGATGGCGCGAGCAAAGGTAATTTACATTTTGATCATTAAAGTAAACAAGTTCTATTTTTTTCGTCGCGGTATTTTATAAAAGAAATAGAAATAAACATGTTTTCCGAAAAAGCTGTGGAAACACTAGCCTATCGACCCGTGTTCCCAAAGCATTTCTTGTTCTCCCAAACTCCGGCTTTTAGCAGTTGCTGTATTATGGCAATTTCGTCACTATTAAAAATACTATAAGCTTCAATTTTTATTTTCTTGTTATAGTGTAATTTGTTCCTTCGCAGCCCTTTTGCTCTCAGAACTATGGATGGCAGTCGAAGTTTAGGTTGAAGACATAGTACAGTAGGTTAGTGTGTGACGATTCAAATGAAAGCTATAATTGAGCAGTACGTTCATGTGGTACTGTTTATTATGCTGTACAAGGTGATTCTAACTTTTAAGTCTGTGGATGAAGCCCTAGTTTGTGACCAAATGAAAGCTATTGAGCTGTATTGTCATGTGATTCTGTTTACATTGATGTACAGTGAATGATATTGTAGTCTAGGACCATTAAGCTAAAGAAAGCTACTGGGCATCCAAATTCTGTTTATTTTATGGTACAAAGTGGTTCAAAGTCTGTGGATGAAATCCCAATTTGTGGCAATTCAAGCGAAACTTCTGATTTGTAAGGCTTTTGTATGATAGTTTTTTGTCTTAATAATGAAAATTGGTCAAAGAATTTCTATTATATTAGAAATGAAAATGAAAAGCAGCTATTTCTTACCAAGGCTTCTGACAGAATTTCAAAGGGATCTGAACTTATCGGGATCATTAAATTAGTAACTGTAACCCTCAAAAATGTACCCATATACCATAACTAGCTTCCTTCTTTCAGACCAAATCAAGAGATTCTTTATATCCTTTCCAAGACTAGACCTCTCAATATGTTTTTCTTTCGACAGGAAAATATTGTTTAATTGGGCGTCATCGTGTCCAACGACTTTTTTGGCTACCACGGGCCTTTGTTTACACCCGATGAAGGATTTTCCTTCGTCCACTCTCTATTTCGATAGTGTAATAATGTATATAAAATAATGATATCGCGTTTTGAGTTACATTTCTTTGCTAAACCATCTGAAAATGCATTCCTTGATTACCCACATCTTGTCAAGATCACGAAACGTCACAAGGAAGAGAACGAACATGACGAGGCAGTAAAACAGCAGGTTGTAGGAAACACGATCCCAGCCGGGAGCAATCGCATGTATTCTCCGGAAAACAATGAAAACAGATGTTGTCCGCCATATCTTAGAAAAGAACTGTTTTAGTAGTTTCACAAGAGAAATATATCGCCGAGACTCAGTTCCTTTCCTCTTCTAAAAAAATATACAATTCCTGTGTGCATATCGGAAACCTTTTTACTTTCGCTGTTGTACCAATGAATTCATCGCTTTTCTATGTTCAAATAATGAAACAAACCGTTTACAGGAAGCTGGGCTTTGTTCAGTTGCTAGTTGGTGAAATTTTCACCCACGAAATGGAACCTTTTTTGCATATCTCTATTTTTTTGCATTTTTTCTTCTTCATCTATGTTTTGGGCTAAGCTCCAGTGAAGATTAACAACTTTTATTTCACGGCTTTGCCTCTAAATTTAAAGATTGAAATGTTAACAGCAGGCAAACAGTTCAAATTCAGATTAAGACTAATATCATTACCGAAGACAAAAATGTCAAGGCAGCTCAGTTTACGAAACAAAACACGTCCGGTTCCTGCCTCATATAAACAAAAGCTCATTTCCCAGGGTCGAATATGAAGCAATCTACTACGGTAAACATGCAAGAAACCCCTACACCTCGTGCTATTCTGCGACAATATTAACTCTGCTTGGATGAAACAACTGATTTGTTTACTCCTAGTAATTCCAAAAAAATGACATCTTCCGCAAAAAAATTGTTACTTTTCCGATTCAAAAAATAAAACTGCATGATGAGTTCGCTTTATTCAGGTAAACTTGAAGTTCATTGTTAGAGTTTCTTGACAAAACTTCAAAATATGATATTTACAATATGTTTCTATTTAGTGTAGATGCGTATCCTAAGTAACGTACGGTATACCTAAATTGTCGCATAGTATAATTTTATTGAAAAGATAATCATGTTGTCTTTGCCGTAAAATGACCAACCTCTCAGATTATACTAAATTTTGTAGCTTGCGAAGAAAAACAAACAACAAATGAGTCCAATTTTGTCGACAACTGAGAGTTACAATTTGATGAGGCTTTTACAACCTTAGAGCATGTTACAATCAATCTTCAATGTATGCCCGGTTTCAATTTAGTACTTACTAAACTGACGATACCGACATGATTTTTTATACAGTGAAATAAATCTAAGCGACAAAGGAGCGACTTTGATCTGTGCATTTTCTGCCAAGAACGTTTTGGCATTTAACTAGGAAGAGAACGAAAGATTACAAAATTCCTTGACAAAGCAATCGAAAATGCTATTTTAGATAGCAATCGATTTGCGCTGAATAAGGCAAATTTATGATAATTTGAGGACTGAAATCTCTAACATACCTGAATTCTTGAGTAATTATTGAAGTAACCTTCAGGCAAATGGGACACTAGAGTTGAACCACGGAACGGTCAGTGAAAATATTGTCGTCGTGAAAGCAGAGAGTGATTTGAACTCAAATGATATCGTTCAGTTCTTTGTTATGTGTAATGTAGTTACCGATTCAGCGGCCAAATATTTTGAGGGAGGGGCTTTATCCATTAGCGCGTACCAGTAGATTCGTATAGGATTACCAACCAACGGTGCTTTTAAAAGCCTTTTTTAATTTCAATGCGACATCTGTCAACTTAAAAGTTACGAAATTGAAAAGCTTTGTGATATATTGTTACTCAAATTTACTGTATTCCGCCGTGCTCGCGAGAAGCTGACTAGTCATGGGGAAACTTCCCGTACATCTGGTAAAGAACGGAACAGGAACTCGAGACACATTTTTTCAGATTAACGTAACAAAACTTAACTGTCACCATTGTCAGCATTTGGTGTAAAAGTTTATTTTAATAGGATTTGTAGGTTTGCCTTCTTGTCATTGCGTTCGCTGTCCTTCTGTTAAGTTGTTCAATTTCATGGGAAAGGAGCTGGGCTGTTGTATTAAAATGAAATTATGACATTTGAAGTGAAAACATCTGCTATAAAAACAAAACAAATTATTGTCCTAATATCACTAAAAATATAATTTGGACGCACTTTTAGCCACTCGGAAGCCATTTTGGCGCCATTAACTCTTTTGTTTTCTAAATAAAACGGCATATGTTAAAAATTTGTGTATTGGTCCGCTAATTGCTGGCGCTGTTAAGACCCTGTTCACATTCACGAAATACAGGGTTTTTAGTTCGTTGAAGGTAACGGCAATTCAATTTGCCGCTGTATTAGTAGTTATTTTACAATTGCCCAAGGCTTTGTTTCAAGGAAATGATGTTTGTAATGGATCGTAAGTCTCTTTGACTTGTTTATGGAAATGGAGGCAGGTGCAGTTTGTCAATGAGAGAGACAACTTCAAAGTGCCTCTGCGCCCACCCGTTATAATAACATTGAATAATTCTCCTGTGCTCTGGTTAAGTGCCCTGAGATGAGGCGTGTATGACTGACACTGCATTACCATGACAATCGCCACAAGCAAAGCTTTCAACAGCTTCGTCGCCAAATCAGTCTTTAAGTTCATCAATTTTAAGCCACTTTCTTTTGCTGTTGCGGTTTCGATAAAGTTATTATGTAGAGGTGTGGAAATTATGTGAAATATTATGACATGGTTAGAAAAAAAAAATTAGCTTACCTGCTTTTCTTTTGTAATTATCAAGAAACACGTACGTGTAGTTATAAACACTGATACCGTTCAGTTACTCTTCAGAACTATTTCAAATACACACCGTGGCTTGTATTGCATCTGTTTATTTCATCAAAGATATCTGTGTCAGATATTGAGCTTTAAGAGCTGAACAACCGGATTTATCTCATGAACGAGTACCACAAGTGATTGCAGAGTGAAAGGACGAAAAAGCCATATACTTGTGATTTTATTTTCAGCTTAGACTGTCGTCTGTCTTGTACCTTATCGCTTTAGGCGGCCTTCCTTTCCCCCTGATGGTTTCAATGAATAATAGAACCGTCTGGTACAACTGCAAGGGTGGGAAATGATTCTTCCAAATTAAAAACAAAACAAAACAAAACAAAAACAAGCGTCCAACAGAATTTCATTCAAATTTCTTGGGTTTCGCCATTTCTTTGCCAAAACCCGTGTTCATTTATCGTGTAAAGCTAATGGAAGTCTTAAGCCCCTTAAAAATATATTTGTCTCTTCGTCTGTACTAAGTCTCGAATTTAGGCGTTGTACATTTCAGTGGATAACGGCGCCAGTCTTTAAGTTGCACCGTGACAACTGCACCCGCGGCAACTAAACTATTGAACACAACAATAGCTGCGCCATTACGCCAAAACATTGTTACTGCTGCTTCCGTTCTGGAAAGCTGCACGTTTGTTGTGTACGAGTTCAGATAAGCATTGAAGTGCTAACATATCCTGTTACATTGTTCCAACTTCTACATTCACCCGGTTGCTGTGTTTTATTATTCTGCTATTGCGGCCAGCCAAGTCGTGACAAGTGCTGCTATAGATCGCGACTAGACTCCAGAAATCTTTTACAACTACCACCTATAATTGGAACAATTCACAGGCGGCGTAAACTCAAGCTAGTTGTGTGCAATGTTCATCTTGCTTGGCAATACTGTAAGACTTTGTGTAGGAATATTTACGATCGGTTTTATGTGGTAGAAATACTAGAAAACTCTATCTTACGAAAACCTAGGAAGCGATAACTGGATAAAATCGCTTCGAATCAGCAGAAAAAGTGAACAGACAAAAAAAATAGCCATTCATATGAAGATGTACCTCTTCGAAAATTTAGGTTTCTCTCTCTTGTGTCTAAAAGTGTCCAATTTTCACTGTTAGAACTCGAATCAAAATAGTTCGTACATCCATGCGAAAATGTTTCGTCGTCTTTGGCAAATTAAGAGAAGATACGTACGACACTTAAGCAAGCCTGGTTCTGTGGTGATTAGTTTATTAGAACTCCAGGTTTTATCGCATTTATGGACATATGCTCAGCTTTACCGTCTAAATCGTTGTCCACGCCGGGGTTTTACGAGGTTTTCTTTTCTTCTGGAGATTTGCAATAATGGGCATTTATTAGAAGAACCTTTAAGTAGACAGGGTACTAGAACTAAGGGCGGAATCGAGTCCGGAAGCGACGCCTTGTTGACCAGGAAGGTGAATCTTTGTTTAGCTAGTTATCTCTCCGGCAGATAACTCTGTTACTGCACATATAGCAGGGGTGTCATACAAGCCAATTGGAAATTAATTTCTGATCTTATTTATATCGCAGTTCTCAATTTAAAAGTGTTTTGTTTCTTTTAGATTCGAACCCTTTGGCTGTAAACAAACGCCTTGTCGGTTCAGGGTGAATTTTGAAGACGGGTGGTTTTATTCTAGTAATCGAGAAGTGTATTACTAAGTCAGTCATACCCGTTGCATTTAGCTTGCGCTAAAAGCAGCACGTGGTCAAGATATTTCCTTCATTTTGTCACGATTGTACGGCGTTCCCTTTGTTCGATTTTCATTGCGAAACAAAACACAAGAGTTGGAATGTTATTAGCAAGGGTTTACACTTCGAAGTAGTATTGAATTTCTCAGCGAAAAGCTCAAAAAAATATTCTTTTGTTACTCAAATTTTTCTGTCTTTACTCAAACATTTCAGTTTATGTTTAGAGACTACCATAAATTTACTTTGTTGTTAGTTTTGACAAATTTCTTGCTGCATCGAGACAATGTGTTATCCCAGCTGACAATTTTCCTCTTTTTAATCACCTGTCTCAGCCTTCATGAACTACTGTCATATTAACGAGAAGTTATTACATGGAGACATAAGTGATAACGTCTTAACCGTTTTCTTCGATAAACGAGCAAGAACAAGGTAAAACAAGCCAACCTTGGTAGTTTATGAAGTTTATAATTCAATTAAATTCTTTAATAACTTCCTTAAAACGCAAAAAATTCTCGACGTTAATAAAGTTATCAAAATGGGTCAATATTCGAAAACACATTTTCTTCGAACAGGAGAAGTTGAAGCGAATTTGTTCTCACGACAAACTGATAAATGTTAAGAGTTTTTTAAGCAAGGAATGGAGACAATTTTAACGAAATTGCGAACTTTTAATGACGCGATGCAATTTTTACTTAAAAGCAAACTTGTCATAATAAAACATGTGTACACCCTACGCAGTTTTTACTTTATTTTTCTTCTGTCAATATCTCTATATCCATAAGCGATATATTTTTCGTTTTTGGTCGGTTTAAGTAAACGCTTAAGGCAACCGGGAAATTGAAATATCCGGAAATTTAAGGCCATAAATCTTCTCCTGCGAGGTGAATTATTAAATGTGATAAACATCTTTAGTGTTCGGAGGCTTAACTACATGTCTGGATGACATGAGTTAACCCCTCCTGACTTTTGTTCTGGCTTAAGTAAAAACATGATAATTACTCGTAGGAAAATACAGCAGTTTTTGTTTGGTCACTGCATTAGGAACCAACACAATTTAAAACAATACCTGGGTAAACTGATGTGGCGTTCAGTCGAGTGCTCGTGTAAAACACCCTGACATTAAATGGGTTCGCTTCAAAATCGTCGCCTAAGAGAGGTTACCAAAATTAACTCGTTTAACCTGACAACGTTCAAAGCGTTCCAGTGGTCCTTGACATTCAAAGACCGTCAGAAAAATCCCTTTGAACAACTTCAAACTTTAAAGGAAAATCGATTTTCGGACTGGTTTTCGGGGATGCAAAAGCTGCGCTTTAATGAATTTCGCGTGCATGTGGTTTTAACGCATTACGAAACAGACGCGCAAAAGATAGAAAAATCTTCAGTAAGTCATTTTTAGGCGCCTAAAAGACGCCTTACCTTCTGGAGAAAGCACCCGAAAGAAAGATATTCGAACTATCTTTCGAATGAGGTAGACAATGTGTATTTTAAGTGGAGTGGTTGCTTTGAAAGCCGTCCAAAAATAATTTATAATGTATTTCTTTTCACAAAAGGTTGCAATTGAGTTTTAAATTTAATCTTTCTTGTGTACGGAGAAATCTCCATTTTATGATGCGTCTTGGGTATGTAAAGTTCAAGTTCTTTCCTAAAACAGAGTAAAACACAAGTTCAAGAAATCAAGGTTTTTTTATCACTCATTCAGCCCACATAACATGCAGTAGCTAGTAATCTTGATCACAGCCAGACATCTACATACAGTAATGCAAATTATCAGCTTCAATATTAAATTAAAAGAACTCTTTTGGGGGCAAACTGTGTACATTTTGGTGGGATGAGATGCGACAAAACGCCTAGAATAACACTTAACCATGCAGATATAGATCGAATCTTCAGACAGCGTTATAAATACGATGAAGTGAACGAAGAAAGAACACGCAAACTTCCAAGAAAACCTTTCACGGTAAATATCAGCCTGAAACGAGAGCTAGCAATTAATACTCGCGAGGGGATTATTAGAAATAATTTTTATTTAAACAGCTTTGCTTGTTGCCCCCGAGAAATACGAAAGTTTGTTTTCTCTTTTTTTCAAAAAAAATTGCTTACAAAGGAGCATTTCGAGTTGAGTACAAGCAGTGAATATGCGAGAAGAGTTTTCTCTGTTAAGACATCAAACTCATTCACAATGTTAAGAATGCCTGGTCGAGCGAAACCTCGAGAATCGCAAGTATTTGTAAAATGGTTGAGCAAAATTAACTTTATGCAAAATGCGCCTCTTTATTGTGATCCGCAAAAGTAATTGAAATTAGTACGTCGCATTGTCAACGGCTTAAACAACCATCGCTCGCCTATTGCCTTTCGTTTTATCGCGGATTTTGTTGTTTTCTTTCCGGCCTAGCAGCTAATTCTCAACGCGAGCAGATTAAGTACACATACATCGCCGCTTTATAGCAGAGCACAAATCATTTTATTACAAGAACTGTTATCTTGTTTAGAGATCCTTCATGATAACACTCACGAAAATTAATTATAAATTTTGACCACTCGACTTTTGAAAGCGACTTTACGCTAAAGAGCGAAAAGTAGCGCGCTTTATTCTGTTTGTGTTCCGATGCGCATAAAATCGTGGTAATCTAAGGCGTTGATTAGTCATATTGTGAGCTGTTTCCTTTATATTTACGCAAAACAAGCAAATTTCATGCGTAAATTTGTTGTTTAATTTTGTCACGATGGGACAACTGAAAGAATACAAACACAGTAAAGTAATGATTTTGAACAAAGACCGCCTTTGCAGCTCAGTCCAGCCGAACCGCTTAAAATGCAAGCGATTGGAAGGTTTACGGTCAGTTTCGCACGATCGCTAAACGAAATCGCAAGTTGCTTTTATTGATGGTGGCTGAGATACTTAATGGTGTGAAATATCGTCACATTTTGAATAGATAAGTTTACATTGCTTCTAGTCTTAACAGTAATATCTGAAAATGATTAATTCTCAATTGACTTTTGGCCATTTCTGCGGCTTTTAGCTCGGTTTTTATTGTCCTCTCAGCACGCAAACTTTATGCTGTCTTTTTGGGACTAAAATATACAGAAGTCACGAAATTCTGTTCTGCCGTGTTAGAAAGAACTCTTTTAAAAGTCCAAAAGTTAAATGTCAGACATGACATTTCAAATGTGTGCGATTTTAGTTTTTTTTTATGAAATGTACATGATAGAATTTTCAGGAAAACAGGATTTCGTTTATAATTGATAATTTAAAAAACTTAATCTGGCAATTATTGCAAATTATTTCTTCAGCAATTTGTAGCCGTTATTATCTCGCAAGGTCTTTGCAATTTTGTTGCGTAAAGTAAATCAACAGACTACAGGTGTACGAATAAACTATTTTCTATTCCAATTGGGTTGGAAGTGAAATAAATTTAAAATAGCTTTTCTAAAATCTTAGCTATGGTGTGCTTGGAATAAGAGCCACTTTGATCAAGTCGCTTTTCCTGAAATTTTGAACCAAGACAACTTGAGTCGAGACTTATCCAACCCCTTCGTCAAAAGGCAATTTCTAGAAAAACTACCATTTGCTAAATATTTATGAATGTGTAGTACTACAATTACAAAAAGTTGTACTTTGTTTTTCCCTCAAATAGGTTTGAAACTGATCAGTGGAAAGTACCTTGCTGTTCTGGTTAGAATCTACACCTTCTCTTTCTTCAACTCCCCTTGAATTGAATTAGCGACCGATGTACGTGCGTTCCGCTAAAACTTGAAATAAAAATAATGTCATTAATTGTACTCATTGCAGATGACGATCAAGATCATGATGAATCGATTGTAAAACGTCCTCACGCGCTAAGTCACGACATGGCAGGGGATTAATCGATTGAACAATTTTAGCTTACCTCTTTCAATAGCAGCTGCGCAGAAATCCCGCCAAATACCCAGTGAGAATAGAGATGCACACGCTAAAGGGATAAGAAAAATTGCACAGTGTTCATGTTTCGTTCACGCCGGGGCAAACGTACTGAATAGTCGATGTGTGTGGCTTTTAATACGTTCCCGCCTTATTAGACCGCTGGCTGGTTGGATGTAGTAACGTTGGCGCATTGATCTAAAACAGCGCTGTTAAGAATTCATCGTAAAGACTAATAGAGACAATAGGTATGAAAAGAGCCTTTAAAATGGCTAATCTTCGCTTGCTTGTTAATGCGTTACTTTGCTTGGCCGAGAACAGTAATGTCAACCTTAGAGCGAAATTTCATTAACTTCGGAAGCTGGATTTCTGTAATAATTGCTTTCTTAATAACTTAAGTAAGTTGATTGTCAGAGCTGTCGCGAAAGAGACAAAGTTTACGAGCAGGTGCCAAGAAGATGACAACTCATTCATTTCTATTCTAAATTTTACGAGTGTTTAACAAAAACGCGCGTTATCATTTTTTCATCGATCTAACACAGTTGCCTCGACGCGTGGTTTTGTTGCTACAGAATACTAGCCCTGCCTGTACCTGAATTTTATCTTCGCGGAAGTGAAGTTTGAAATTGAATTTACTGCATTCGCAGTTAAGTGCATACGGATATTTGATAGCTATTTGGCTTTTAAATATGCCCGTTTATGGCTCGGCTATTGTGTTTTTGTGTAAGTCCATTTTCGAAGTCATTCGAAACTCAGTTAAATCAGGTTAAAATGTCTGTTGTTCAGAGTGATGAAAACGTATTTTCTCCCTACGAACCCAATACATTGCCAAACAGACGGCTTATGAGAATAACGAAAATTATCAACTAGGAGATATTGACCTGATTTATAACCATATTCTCAGTATTAGCATTAACACAAATGTCTGAAAAACGGTAAGGGGAATTTACATTTCGAGCTTAGACTAAAACAGGTTCAAATTCACCTGTCTTTGTATCTGGAAACAAAAAGACTGAAGCGTCTCAACTGAATGTATATCTCCTATTTTTCTTTGATGTGATAATTACCTCAAATTAGCCCTCAGGGGTTTTAGAATTCGTCAAACTTGAAACTAAAACTGAGACGACAATAATTGCTCAGCACGTGGGCCAGAGCTTTCAGCTGACATTCGTTGTTCAGTTCTTGGAAAGTTTTCCACAGCGTTTTCGGTGTATTCGAATTTGTCTTTGGATATCAACCGCATCGACGAAACTAGCGTTCGTTTTGAAGATCTTTTGCAAATTTGGAAGCCGATTGAACAATGAGCCGGGAAATTTTTATTGATCAGTTACAGTTGAGTCTAGTCCGATAAGATAGGGGTAGAAAATTACGTTTATAAAAAAACAATAAGTCATTTTAAAACACTACGTTCAAAAGAAGATGCTAATAATTTAAGACGATTTCACCTCTTTATCTGCTATGTTTATAAAAAGCCTCTGTGCTGCTAGTATCGTTAAATATAAATTAAGACATAAATAAAGACCTGAGAGCCGACAGGCCTATATTACCACAGGCTTTGTAGAAGAAGGCGATGTGCGGTAGATATAAAAGAGAATATGTAATTAAAACTTGTAAATTAGAACCTTTTTTTCTGAATTCAAGGAAACCATATTGCCGAAGGGGTTTTAATTTTCCTACTTTGTAAACTAGAAAGCGGCATTCGCACCTTTTTAAAGACATTGTTAATACGAGTTAAACAAATGAACGATGAATGACCCAGTGTTGGAGTTTCTCGCCATACCAGTCAAACCTGAAATTTGGAAGTCGCAGAAATTATTGTAACATCAACATCTGTAAATTTGAAGTGATCTAAATATTCTCAAGTTAGGCATTGTGAAGAAAGGAGGAAAAATTGTGAAAAACGATAAATGATGACCAAGTTGAATTTAAGCATATAAAAAAATACTTCAAATCCGGAACGTTTTGTTTGGATCCGCAAATTGAAAATTATCGTTTGTTTAGTCAGTAAGAACTCTTTTAAAAATAATTTAATCCCTATGATATGATCTTCCGACAAACACATGTAATTTGATTGGTTTCTTTACGACATTTATTTCCCTTTACATAAATTTTCTCATAATGGTTTAAACGCAAAACAGTTTTCAATTTCTTTACGATGTTCTCAGGAACGGGCTAAATAAATGAGCTTATTCTTAGCCGATATCTTGTAAATACAAAGTGTCAATGGAATAATTGCCGTATTTCATGCCATGCGTGCGACACGAGAAATGTCACAAGCGAAATTGTAAAATTGCGTTTGTTCAGCTAAGGTGTAACGAAACAAAAGGTGTAAAATTGTTTCCACACTTTAAAAATTCAACAATAAAGCCCATTTAACAAAAGCAATAAAAATTCTTCCTAACTCCGCACTTATCACTCAATAAAGTTCCTGAAGATCGCCTTTGTCGTATGGAATTGACTGTTTTCTTTTTTCTCAGTTCCTGTTCAGAATAACCTGAGTGAATCGAAAAAAAGCGAACGACTCATGGCATGAAACAATAACATGACAGAGTGCTTCGTTTGAGTTCGGTAATCTTGATGAAGATTTGGTAGTTACATTGTAAGCCCTTTACATTGTCCGACATACACAATACAGTGACCCACGTGGTCCATTCGTGGTCTAAATTAAAGCCGGATAAAGTCAATAGTTATTCTCCTTTGACTGCAATGAAATACAATGCGTTGAATTCTTCCTACTCTTAATAGCTGGTTCATCACGTAGAATGGTTCTGAATTTCGAAATAATGAGTAACATTGAGCTTTTTCATTCGTACTGGGGCTGTATTTTGCAGTAACACTAATTTCGATTTAGAAACGGTGAATTCGCTTCCCATACTGTGTTAGTTTACCACATCATTGAATATTAGTTGTTTGTTTAGAAAAAGATATTAGTGTTTATTTAGCCGCCTTGTCTGGCTCCTTGTGTACATATTCATTTACAACTTCGGTCATGTAGCATGACGGAGAAGGGTGCAAGACGCCCTCAGCTGGATTTACTTTACGCAGATAGCTCTTCAGAACTTCACTTGGGAAACTTGAACGCTGTTCTAACCTGCATTCGGAACATCAAAGCTAAACTTCTCGTTACCTTATGCATGTTAATTATTACCTCGTTGCCTCTGAACAGGACTAAGGGAAGTTTTCAGAGTTACTAGATGTTCACAGTTTTGACCGTTTGAATTTCAAGGAGAGAAAAATTGTATCCTCTATTATAAGTCAGTAAGAAAGACGGCACATATTATCTCAAGATTCAGATTCTCCCAAGGTGAATTACACAGCTAGCTAAGCATGGTAAGGAGAACTTTCCTACTGATCCAGTAATTATAAATCATCAGAAAAATTATGCATCGTCGAAGAGGCTCAGCCAAGCGTACGCTGTGTCACTCAAAATCCTAACTGACCGTAAAGTTGTGGAGATTGCAAGGTACAGCCCGTTCTAGCAACTTGCGAAGAATCTGTTTTATGGGATAGGTCGATACTTGTTAAACAGTTACTCTCTCTTTAATAACAATACGGGGAGATTCAGTAGTTTTAAGTTTTATACCCAACATTTTGCTGTAGGCGCCAGATTCCGTCACAAAAACAAACTGGTACTGCCTGTAAAATGTAGTGAAACTGTCAAACAGTGTATCTTTGAAAAAAGAAAAACGACTTATAGATACGCAGGAAAAGTTGATAAGATAAAAGTAAACTGAACAGCATGTATGTACTGGTGGTGAAAACACATCGAAAGCAGAGAAAATAAACTGTCAGGCCTAGTGCCATATTCAAGGTATCTGAAGTCATAGTTTAGTAGGAGAACGTCACCTCAATCAGTAATTGAATGAGTCTCGTATGATTTTTTAGCTATCAATAAAAATGTAAAGGGCATTTTTGTCCTCAAACTAGTTCTTTAGCCCTTTATTTTAAAGCTGCCTGCATGTGTGTCAATTTCGTGACTGCCCAAGAGGTAAATCAAAACTATTTTAGATTTGCGTGTGGACACATTGCCACAATACATCACCAGTCTGAAGTGCGTTCATGCTTTACCACATTCTGTGGTTTGATTGTGCTGATTCTGTTTAACATAATCCAGTGGTTACAGTATTGTTTTCACACCAACTGTAACCAACCTGCTCCAGTCTTTAAATTGGTACCAGATATTGGAGAGTTGTGTTCTGCTTTCGTGGGTGGAAGGTTTTAGACATTAGATCAATGCCTGTCACACGCGAGAATTTCATTTAAAAGAATAATTGCTATAATATAGATTCGAATGGTTATACATTTGACTTTAACAAACTTTCGTGGGCGGAAGATTTAAGACATTAGATGAATTCCTGCCACACGCGAGAATTTCATTTAAAGGAGTAATTGATGTAATATATATAGGTTCCAATGGTTATACGTTTGACTTCAACAAACATAAAATTTCTCTTTCCCATATAAATTCATTCATTAACTAAGGGATATTTTATCGATGTGTAAAAATGTTGTCAAATTGACACCAATAGTAAAAAGTAACACTAGTGATAACGTGCAGAATTCATTTGCACAACTGTCCGTCTTTCAAAAAAAAGAAAAGAAAGCTACGGTTGAGTCACTGTGGTATTGCTGAGAACAATTTTATTTGCCAAAATTCCACTTATTCTTCAAAACCAAACATTGTCAACAAATTATGACTGCGTTCACATTGCCTTTAGCGTAGGGTCAAATAGCAGCGCTCTTTCCTGAAAAAACTTTCTGATGAATGCTCAGCCATTATATGGACTATTCCAGTACTGGAAAAATACAGAATACAAAATTATTCCCATTACGAGTTATCAAAATTGCAACATTTGAAGGGAAGTAGACTTTGCATGTTTGTTTTGAGCTGTCTGGTTCAGCATGCCATATTTAGTCTCAGGAAATGTAAATTCTGTTGAAGTTGAACCTCTATCTAGAGCATGCATGTTGGCGAAGCTAGTGCCTGCCACACCGTGCTTCAACCACAAAGTCTAAACAGGATGGCAATGGGCTTCGCCGCATCCCAATCATTTAACAGTACAGACTTAAGTTTCTTACACTTACACCTCTCTAAATCGTTCAGGTTGAGTTGAGCTACCTCAATCATTTAACAGTACCTTAACCTTTGAGAATGACCCCTCTTCTGAGCGAGCACGTGAACCAAGTTAATCCACGCCGAGTCTCAATCTTTCAACAGTAACTTAACTTTAAAACTGACCCTTCTCCTTAGCATGCACGTTGTCGACTAGGTTGGTCCCCGCTGAACCTCAATCACTTCCTGACAACAGTAAATTAACTGACACTGACATCTCTCCAAAGCTTGCACGTTGTCAAGAAGGTTGGTCCCGGCCGAACTTCAATCGTTTAACTGTAACTTCATTCTTTTTAAGATTGACACCACTCTTGACTACTCACGTGGTTTGGTGACTATCACATTTCAGTCGTTCTACTTGTCTCTGAGAAAGATACTTGGGTAAAACCATACTCAACAGACAAGCTTGAGCTGGGGTATAATAAACTTGTTTTTGATTGGACACTGAAAATAGCATGACTTTTTGTTACCTGTTTTGAAAGGTAAGCTATATCGAAGGTCAAGTTAATTTTGCATTTTTTCCACAGATGCAGCGAAATTAAAAAGAAAATCAAGTTTTCAGCGATGAGTGCTGCAAAGAAAACAAACGGGAAAGGGAGCGATGCTATTAATGATAGTATTTTGGAGGTGGACTGTGAAAAAAAAAAAAAATACAGCCAATACCAGGTAAATTAGGCACTTTCCTAAAATATGATGACGTTGACTTCATAATAAAAGAACTAAAACATAATTTCCTTCTGCCAAGGATGCAGAAAAAACAAACAAACAAACAAAACCATGGGAAATACTCCTTAAAATCCCCCATTTGGATTTAACATTTTGATCCAGGAACTTGCAAAATAATCGACTTCAGGTTTGATTCTGGGAGCGAAGGTACATGTACAGTTGGACTCGCGTTGGCCACTTCATTACAAGCTTATCAGGTTCCTTTCATAGTTGATATGATGTCTTCCTCAAGACTGACAATTCTGCTAACGTTCCTGAGCATATTTCTTAATATATCCTTGAATTTGTTTTTAAAAATCAATTCAAGCTTTGCTTTCCGTCGAATGCAACTCCATTTGAACTATAAGCAGGATACGAAAACCTGGAACTCGCATTTGTGGTATTATTTTGGGCATTACACGAGTTTTACACAAATCTACGTTAGAACTTTTTGTCGATTTGTAGTTGTAACTCTGATGCATTTACAGTTCTAAATAGAATGCCTGCAGGTAATTAAGAGAAATTCTGCTTTCCATGAAGAAACTCCTTACCATTCAGTCGCCAAAGCAGGCATCAGCCTCGCTAATAAATGCAATTCGAAACTCGAGCAGACAATTTCTTTTGTTGAGAGAAATCAAAATTACAAATTAGTATTGAAACCAGAAAACCAAACCTGTTTGGTCATAGTGTCTAAGTTACAGTCTCTATCTATGAATCAATTCATTACTGATTGAAATGTCAAAGCGAAATCTGTAATGAAAAGACGGCATTGATGGATTTTACAGCTCTAAATAGAATACCTGAAGCTCATTACGAGAAATTCTGCTCTGCACGAAGAAACTCCTTACAAATTGGTCACAAGCACAGGTATCTAATAATAGGCCTTGATAATAGCAGTTCGAAACTCCAGCAGACAATATCTTTTGTTGAGAGAATTCAAAATTACACATCAGTACTGAAACCATAACGCGACCTGCTTGGTTACAGCGTCTACGTTACAGTCTCTATCTATAAATCTATTCATTACTGAGTGGAATATGAAAGCGAAATCTGTAATGAAATGAAAGCACTGAAAAATAACAGAACAAAAGCAATTGAGCCATACATGTTATGAAATACATCTCAATCCAAACCATTTTGTATTGCAGTAAACACTACTTACAACTTTTCACTGCTTACTGAGAATTTTGAACTTATCCTTCCGAGATCTTAGAGCATATAAAATTTTCATAAAAAGCTATGATTTGAGGCCAAATTAGATTAAGTAGTTCTTATACAGCTACCATTAATTCTGTTGCGGTCGACGTAATATCCTCTTCAAAGCTTTACCTGCCTTAAGTTTTAACAGTCATGGTCACAAAGTATGAGCAGAATAAAAAGCGTTGTTGTTCTGAGCTATACTGCTTCACCATGCGTTATCAGCGAGGAAAAATCTCCTTTTCTTTGTTGTGTAGAATTTTCTTGTCTTTTTTCTCCGTTGTATACGCAGCTGAGCTGGTTTGTTTATAAATATCTATTTTATGATTTCCTCCTTTATTGTATGGGTGCAGGTACAATATGATTGATTAACTAACATACAACCAGAAACGCATTGAGAAACATTCAACTTTGAAGTCTCTACAGGCTTATCACCTGTGAGGGCTGATACCAAAGGCCGACATCGAGATTTGTCACACCTCCAATAAGTCGTATTTGAATTCACTTTGTGTTAACACAGCTGCAGTAATATATCAATTGTGCGGCCGGGATGTCTTTGACACCGTTATTACGGCACTGTGATTGCGTTTTGAAGTCGGTAAAAAGAATTTAATCATCATCCTTAACAGAGCTTTTGTTCCAATCATCAGTTCTTCTTCCTTGTTATCATGCATTTCTTTTAACGCTAATTCTGAGAATTTAGCGTTACATCAAGACAATATCCCGCAGCGTGAGTTTGATGATTTGTTTCGTATTCGCTTCACCTGTTTGTTTGACAGAGTATTGATATACAAATCAAAATATATTGTTTTGAATTAATTAAATGGTACAAAACTCCCTCAGAAAACACTAGTTGCCAATTTTTGATGATAGAAGAAAATTGTAATTGAAATATCATAAAACAAAGAAGAATTGCCGTTTATTATATGTACTGAGATTTACTCTAAACGAAGCAGTGAAAAAAAAACGGTATGTCAAAGAATAGAAACAATCTGATTGGTCATGCAATTTTTCTCACTGGTAAAACATATCTTATGACCAATCACAGGCCGTAAACGAAATTTCTCACTAATTAAAAGATCGTATTGGTTTTCCCGCCTTTCGGCGCGGCTTCCGAAAGTGAAGTTCACAACTTTCGCTGGCCTGCTTCCCCTGAATCATGTCTTCAAGGTCTGCAGTCATTCTTTCAGTTGAGCAATTTATCGAAGACCAAGAAAACGAAAATTCAAAACAGAAAACTCAACAATCAAACGTTGCTTTGCTTAAGGAATTTCTGACGCTGGAGCCGAGTCAAGACTTGAAGATTGAATTACCGCAAAGAAGCTGAATGCATGAATCAGCGAATTTACCATTTCGGTACGAAAGAAAAGAGCTTTATACTTTTCTTTGAACAGACTTTGTTATCTTTTTTAATAAGCTGTTTAAAAGTACAATTTCGCCTTTATAAGCATAATAGAATCCAGTCATTTAGGCGACTTAACAACGCGTACGATATTTATTCACTAGTTGTCGGAAGAATCGAAAAATCACTCATTCTTAGTTCTAGAATTGTATTTATGTACGTCACAGTTAAGTTTGGTAATGTTTTCAAATTTTAGAAGTTTCAACCTCATCAAAATAGGATTAGTATATGCATCAAAAGTACTTCTAGAAATTATCTTAATAATGACTAACTCGTTTCTAGATTACTACAAATAACCTATTACATAAAGTAATTCTGTGAAAATGGGAAATTTCTTTTCTCCACATAGTCTTTGAACTGATAGAATATTACCTGATCCTATGTTCAAATGACAGCTCTGTTGCTTGAAAATGACCTAACCTCGATCAGAATCTTCCAGTACGCTTTAATTTCTTTGCTACAATGATCTTAGTCTGTCATTAAACACCAAAGCATGGCAAGGAACCATCGTTCCTTTTAACGTTAGTTTGAAAATGCATATATCCCATACATGTGAAATTCTTGAAAAAGTGTACAGTTAGGAGATCGATATGTAGTACAAGCTGATTGTTCAATAATGTCAGAAGTCATTTTGGCTGCTGCCAAATAGAGATCCTCTCCTACTTCTCTCCCCAAATAATGTTGACAAATGGGAGAAGTGCTAAATATAGGCCTTTCCACGAATATTCGGATATTTAGAACTGTCCGAGGTATTTAGAAAATATTAAAATGTTTAGAAAATCTAGGGATATTTAGAAATATTCACAGCTTTTTTTGGCTGACCTCTGTGCTAAGTGATTCAAAATATGTTTACTTTTAAAACAAAACTAAAAGATATTTAGAGGGTTTTTCCAGATGTTTCGAAAACGTTTGCGATATTGAGAAATTTTTTGAGAATTTCCAGAAAGACATTTAGGCAATTTAACGTGATGTTTGGAATTTTTTTCAACTTGCACTGGCCTAAAGCTCTAAAGGCTCGTTTAATTTTAAGAGAATTTTTAAATATCACTCCAGTGTAAATCCTCGCATTCATACCATTACATATACTAATTTTCGTTCCAACTATTCACACTTTAAAGTAAGTTTCTTTATTGTAGAAAGTGAGACAATAGGTTCCTCGCCATCACAAGTTAACTTAGTAAATGGGATATTACATATATTATAGTCGTTTTCAGCCATTATTTGTTATGGGATGGGTAAATGCACCGAAAGGTAAATTTTGCAGTGAAAAGTTTGTTTTTTAACGCATATACGGCTTCAATAAATACTTTACTTTAGGAATTAACGAAGACAGGCCTTCCTGGTCTACCTTCACCAAAAAATGCAAAACTGAGACTCCAAATTAGCAGAGCAACGGAAGGACGTTTTGCTTTGTGTTCACTCTTGACGAAGCCAAATAATCGATAGAAGTTGAAGTCTGCTCTGTCAAAAAACTTGAAGATTTTTTAGCGCAACAGTAGCTTGTTCCTAAGGTACCTAAGCAGCTACTACTATACCTGCCTGACACCACTCTTACTCAAGGCCCAGGTCTCGTGTGTGTGTGATCTTGAGACAGGAAATTCCACAATCAATGTTCTTGAAACATGACGAAAACGTTGTCCGTCGTATTGATTGCTCATTTAAAATTAGAAAAACAAAGAGTTTTCTTTCAACGAAAATATATTGGGGTATGTAGTGACAATTTGAAGCGTTTGTATTCGGCTCTATTTGGAAACACTCGACTATCTGTGACCTTACTGAAAGTGTGAACACTTGCATACGACTATAATATTATTATTGCGTTTAAAGACGAATTTATTTTCGTTTCGTCTAGGATAATCGTAGTTGGCCGAGGAGGTTACCGTCGAGTTTTTAATTTTTATATCGTTCAGGCAGGAACGAGCAAACACGTCGAAAATTGCCACGTTGGCTTGTTGTCGTCAAGCATCATGGTATCGATCCTTATGAAAACCGCTCATTTGATACGCCAATCCTCCGATATACATGTAGAAAGATAACAAATGTTCAAAATACTGTGCTTTTGCGCAAATGTAAAAGTAAGGTAAAAACTTATGCTAAGTGGCAAATGTTTATTGAATTTACCCCGCCTATCGATCTTGATCCCTGCGAATGGCATTAACAGTAGAACGTAAATGTTTTTTTGAGATGTGAAGCTAACACAAATAATTATAGACTTTTTTGTATTATCATTATTGTAAAATTGACGCGCAGTCAGCCCAGAACCCGCAAAGGTAATTAGTTCACTAAAAATAATAGTTTACACACCTTTTTTGTTTAATTCCAGTTCAGTTCCTAGTACTTCTTGTAGTCTTGGATTTAACTCTTTTGACAAACAGTAACTTCACCTGCGGGTTCAAAGGGAAAATTGGAACTCACTAGATCAATTATTCATTCTCCACAGACACTGTACCTACTGCGTTAAAGTTTCGTGTGTGTTAAGAGTGGTTTTTGTCCAAATTTGGCTATATTTAAAGAATATAGACTGACATCTAGAAAGCGCTGCTCACTGAATCTTGTTGCTTGATCTTCCTCACCCCACTACGCCCACGCCTCATTCTACAGAGGTCTACAAACTTCACAATCTCACCTTCTCTTTCTACTTTTTTGCTTCACATTTATTAACAATTTTTCATAAACAAAACAAAAGTTAAGAGGTGGCCAATCGCGGATACTACAAATTATCAAACAACGAAGTACCTTCACTGTGTATAAATGAATCGACACGTCTTAGCGTTGCATGTAGTCTTGAGTAACTCTTTTTTAAAACACAGTTATACCACTGAAATGAGTTCCTTATTCAGCGTGCTACTTTGTGCTCAACATTTTCTTCACTACTTAATGTCTTCGGAAGGCATACTAATACACTCAAAAAGCTTTGCTGCCAACAAATCACGTCGATTCGTCCCTCTAAGCAGCACAAAATCCGACCGTCAAATTTATTTCGCTACATTTGTTACTCGTGTGATTCCACTTGTCAAAGAATCGTCTGCTCAGAAATCACGTCGATTCGTCCCTGTAAGAAGCACAAAAACCGACCTCCAAATTTGTGATATTTCGCTATATTTGTTACTCGTGTGATTCCACTTCTCAAAGAATCGTGTGCTCAGAAATCAAGTCGATTCGTTCCAAGAGCTAAGCACAAAAATCTACCTTCAAATTTTTGTTATTTCGATCCATTTTTTACTCGTGTGATTCAGCTTCTCACAGAATCGTCTTTAGAATAAATTAAACGGAACAGTCTTTGTAGCTTACAACCACAATTAAAGAATATTAGACTTATTACTTTTCCTTTTTTTTCATATAATAATCCTGTTCATCATTACTAATCGATATTCATTTCATTACTTGATCAGGAAAAACAAAAAAGCGAAAAGCAAACCCATTAAAAGTATCGCAGTTTACCTCAACTGTAGCTTGATTGTCTGATATTAGAAAATCTTGCTAGTCCAGTTTAAATGCTCGTTGGCTATGTTCACTGTTTTCACATTATCCACTGGCCGGCGATGAATTTTAAATATTTCGTGTATAAACTAAGCCAGTATTTCCTTTGTTCTTTTATTTGCTTCGCATTTTCACGAACGCGCGTGAAGCCATTGTTCTTTTCATTGGAGCTGACGCCTCTTGTTTGGTTAAAAGATGAAACAAAACCACTCTGTGTTTTTCAAGGAAAAACACAACTGCAATTTGCTCGAAAATCTCTGCGTAAACAGCATGACGAAATGTCCGTCAGTGAAGTGTTAAGAGGCATTTACTGGCATTGTTTTCAAGTTTGCTGAACATAAAATGATTGTTTTTCTTGATACCGAAGCCGTGGAAATTACCTAAAAACGTTTAAGTGACAGTGAAGTTCCTTATCTGTTACTCCATTATCGAAAATTGAATTTAATATTCATTGCTCTCAAGTGATACGGACTTTGAAGTGAGTGAATGAAAGTGCTTTGGACGGGGCTTCCTCAGCTGGGTTAACAAAGCTGATTTCTAAATTCGACATCTAATCTTGCTAAGGTAAAAACATATCGTTCTTTGTTTTCTTAAAGGGATGATTCAATGCAAATCTTGTCAAGTTAAGTCTAGGCAATCTTACAAACCAGTCAATGGAGCGTAAATTATTTCAACCTCTGTATATTTAACGACAACTCGTGATTAGTAAAACGTGTAATGTTCACTATTTCGTTTGGAGGAAAACACCAGTTGTAATTGATAAACGGTACATAAATACGCCACGCGTTACTTTTTAAACTTCGAATCGTTGCGTTTCTTTTAAACAAAAATTAATAATGAAAAAAGCAGAAAAGACCTGTTTTGATATAACTGAATATTTTCAGCATAATAAACCGTACTATACGAACATACTGCTTAACGGCTTAAAGTCATAAGTGAATGTTCCGAATTTCTAGTGAAAAGAAATTATTATAAATTATTTGTCCAATGTTATTGGGAAAAGGTTTGTATGGCGAAATCGTGGAACAATGCTCCTTACATTGTCCTTAATGCTAATAATTTTTGTGATCATTAAATTAATTCTCTTTACTTTAATACTTGTTTGTGTATTGGTTTAAAAAAGGGATACCGATCTTCCTACGGCTCACATAATCACCTAACTCAGATATTTCGTTGTTATAGGTAATTAAAGATTATGCCTGAAACAAGGCTGATTTCAAAACGAAAAGAAAACATGCGCTTATTTCTTTTAGCTTCTACGCAGACTCTATAATTTGCCAACCTTCTCATAACCACTTGTCTCAAAATATTTGTATTGGTTTGAATATTCTTCTCACGTCTGTTTGACTTCCATAGTTTTTTAAACTTCTCTTTCCCAAAAAATGGGACTGATAAATTTAATCTTGTGATATCTCAGAATACTTCCCAGCTCTATGCCTTATAACTGAGACCTTTTACACTGAATTAAACACGTGTTTTAGCCGTTATTTCAATTTTCAATTGCTGGCTTAAAAGGAGAATGTTCTTTTAGTTTTCAGAAGCTTTATTTTTTCATTCTTGTTAATTGCATTAAAGAATGAGATTTACGACGGTTTTGTTCGAAATCAATTTGCTTTCATTTTCTTTCAGTAAGTGAAGCGTGACGTTTTGAACGTGCTGGAAATTGAAAACGTAAAAAAACAACTTTAAGTCATCTGTGATTTTCTCATGCCTTTAAGATGCATTTGGCAAAATTATTTAATGTCTTAAAGTCACCTGGTGAAATAAGTGCATTTGGTGAAACCTGATAGAGGTTACAAGCCGGTTATTTCCCAGCAAGGCAGGCTGATAGCTGACATTTCAACTGGTTGTTTATTTTAAAGAAAAGAATAGCTGACTTGAAATCAGTTGTTTCCAAAGTATACTAAAGGCGAATTGAAGAACACAAAAGCAATAGGTATTGATGAGAAGTTTAGAAATCATTTTACGCAACTTTTCAAATAGATATTCCAAGAACGAGCAACATGTTATTTTCTCAGACAATATCAATAAAGATACGGTGGACAAGGAGAAAAACATCAGCTCCCCGCCACAAGAGAGGTTATTTTCTGGAAATTCTTAAGCTTACAAGGAACGAAATGTATAGTAATAAAAACGAACAATGAATATTCGAATTTTATTCTTACAGTCGTAAAGATAAGCGACAAGCTTGTTTTTTTTTTCCCAGTTAGTCTATCTTTGTAGATAATATTTGCTTATTGGTTTTAATCTAAGTTGGATATACAAAAGGTGGGAAAATTGGCAACGTTTTGACGGTGGATTTCACTGCAACAGTGAAGGGAAGATGAAGGCAGAGGTGAAGCTTTCTGGAATAAGGAAGCAGTTTCTGAATGAAGGTGCCTATTATACAGAAAGATTTAAATTTACACCACAACTGTAAGACTGAAAAAACGGAAATTACTGAGTAGAAACGAACATCATGGAATATACTACAACAATGTTATTGCTTTTTCCCCGAAAAAATTTACTAGAATCCAATCATTTTTATTCTTACATGTAATATCCCAAGGCATTCTATATGCAGTACCAGCGGGATACAAATATAGGATATGACAAATCGTGATTTTCGAATCCGAAGAGGCGGCACAATGGAATATTAGATTTAGCTTGTGAGTAAAGATAGAAGTTTAAGAATCTTGCGAATAGAATGTGAAGTAGCTTTGTGGTAACTACTTACAGAGTTCATTTCTGAAAGATTTTTATCTGATAACTTATTTCTTACGTTTGTTACATGTCGAAACTTGTAAATGAATTTAGCTCAAGTAACACATTGCAAATTAGTGGTTTTCACTTTTCAGAAATTTCTCCGTTTTGAATTCCATTTTTGTGCGATGAGCTCTAACAGAGCCATTCCAAATGCTTCATAAGGACGAAATAATTCAAGTACAGTTTTTTTTTTCAGATTTTCTTAAGAATGGTTGTGTTGACTGATTTACAAAGTCAGTAAGCGAAAATAACGGATTTTTACACTGCAGGTTTTCTTTAAATCATAACACGTAGTGTAATTTCAGCAACTCGTGCAATTCTTTTCTGTTGAAAATAATAATTTCAAAACTGATCTAAAATCTAAATTCAGTTCTGCTGATGAAGAAGAATAACTTACTGTGAATCGCGGGCCCACTTGCTTTAAAAGTGAAATAACGTCATACAACAGATGACTCAATTTGGCGGCTGGGATGCCCTCTGGTTTTTCGCCAGTGTTAAGGTCTTCCTTAAAGGCCTTCTTTTAACTAATTGCATCGAAATGATTAAGTAATACGTGAGTAAACACTTCTGTTTCACAACGGAAGTAAATAACTAGACGTTTCGCGAAGATTAAATAAGATTTGTTATTAATAGATAATATCGAAAATTAGCAACCTGTCTCTATACGTTATGTTGAAGGGAAGCGTTTCCGCCACTTGTTTGAATCCGTTTTGAAATATTCTAATAATATATTTGGAAGATCACTTTTTGAATTCTTTCATGTGGGTCGGAACGACGTGGAATAAATCTTTTTTCTTGCCTAAGAAAAAAAACATTTTGTTCATCGGTAAATTGGCTAAGCCGACTAGTTAAAGCGCAATTATTAAATATCGTCGCAAAACTAAAGAAGCGGAAAATAAGCTCTCAAACACCATCACGAGCATTTCCAAAATTGATTTTCTAACGCCGTTCGTCTTATTACAAGAGTAAATAAGAAAGCGCTTGGTAAATGAAAATATCCGAACGTTTTGTTTTCCTGACCGGAAAAACACGTTATCTGAACAAACGGTAATAACTTAAACGAGTAAGATGAATTAAATTGATTCAGTACTCCTCCGTAATTGCTCAAAAATCATTTGTAATTGTTTAATACGAATTATCTTAATACGAACTATACTTTGAAATTATCGACATTTTTGACGGCATAAAGCCAGCAGAGACATTGGAATCATGTGGTGTGAAAATTACGAAAGATTGAATTGGAGGCGCATCAAGCTTTAAGGAATAATATACGATTTGACAACGATATAGATAACAAAAGATTTCGCAGAAACAAATGCACGAGATGATTTAAAATTTAATTTAACTGAATCTCGGTTAAATCTCCAATTCATCTATAAGACGATTTACCGGAGTCACTGAGTATTAAAATATTAAAATAACTAGGTTTCATAAATGTATCAAAGAATATAGAACCGTTTACAATCAGGTTAACTCGTTGTAAAAGTAAAGAACGTGATATTAAAAATGAACACAACTGACGAGTTGGTTCCTAGCTTGTCATCGTGTTAGTATAAAAGAATTAAGAAAACATATCAGTTTCGTAGAATAGCTGGGTTTGAAATAACAGTAAATTTATACACTGTCACGAGTACTTATTTTATATGTTGAGGGAGATAATTCACTTAGTGTGTTCTTTTCAAATTCGACTGGAGAACAGAAATGTCTTCGCGGACCTGTATAGAACTGACAAAAACTGTAATAAATTATTGTTTCATAAACGTATAGGATTGCGAACTGAATTGTTGTTTATAGTCTTAAATGACCCAAATAATTAAAAAGCCAGTCAAGGCGCGAATGATATACGAGTTGAGAAAAAAAAACCCTGTTTTTACCATAACAAGCTATTGCAACTAAAATCTATTGTCAAAAAGAAACGCCATATTTTTATCGGTGCAAATGTCTCATGCCTGATACAAAAATACACAATCACAGATATAATAAGTGCAAGTTGTTGTTACCAACAGATACATTAGTAATGTATCTCAACTATTCACTAGGTGATATAAGATAATAAGATCCGAACTGCCACATAAAGTTACCAAAGGCGTGATCGTCAGAATTTTGTGTTGTGCTTTCTCGTAACGTAATTTTACTTACGCCTCACAGAAACAGACTCCCATAATTTTATTGCATTTCAGTAATGAGATCATCTGGCTTTATTGATGATAGATTGTTCGTAACGGTGTCTTTTTTTACGAACTTTGTTAGTATGAAATGTCAGGCTTGAATACATTTACTTCATAATAAAATCAAATAGGTAGAGACAGCTTAATAATAATCAGGGAAATTAATAACACAGGCCGTTTGCCTTCCGTAGCAAACAAACGATTTTGAAGTATCCGAAGTTTTCAAAAATTATTAGGAAACAATTTTACCCGATTTGAACATGATAATTAGCATAACGAGTTTAATTAAAAGTTACCATTAAATCAGCTACAAGAAGAATGCGGTTAACGGTTGACAATAACAAAATAAGGTTCAGTAGTCTCCAAATGTCTGTACCTTTATTTTGTAGTCTAGAGAAGACAGTGTTATTCACAGGTTCTTTACAACTTGCAGTTAACAAGAAAAAGGATACTTTGATTCGTGATAGACCTTGGAGATAAGTCAAGAGAGTAGTTGGGTTTGTAACAGAGAATGATTGCTTAAAGGAGCTACGTCATGGTTTGCTCATCTTGAAAAGTTTAGTCTAAGTTTTTAGTTTGTAATCCGTGTCAATCTTCTCCATCGTTAATCATCCTTGTTCCTTTATGGTTTATTATTATCTCTTTGGTGTTTTCCTATCTTAGTAAACTACTATTTTCAGGTTCCTTTGATTTAGAAGTCTTTTTGTACGTGGCCAAAATTAACTCATTTTGCTGTGACTGAACTCCTTTAAATTCTGATAGCACTTCTCATACACAACCGCACTAGTTATCATCCAAATCTCACTGTTCGAAATGCGGGAAAATTTGATTATCAAAACCCGTCATGTTCTATTGGTGTCTCACGAAATTAGCAATTAACGAACGATTCTGCCTTCAACAACGACAACCCACTGATAAATTATGACATTTTACACAAGCTCGTCCATTAATTGGTTCATGGAGCAGGTATTGTGAGCCCTAACTAAATGATAGAAAGCGTTTTTTCACAACAACGGCAGAAATTCTCGCGCGCTCTCTGGCTAATTTTCATACTCAATAAGCAGACAGACACATGAATATACAATTTCTGCCTTCTTGTAATCCTAAAAACACAAATTGATGTCAATTTGTTAATTCCAAAGGCATTCTAAAAAAGCAAGCTCCACATTTTAACATATCTGTTTCCATCTGACACCGGCCAACGATCGTTGTTATACAGTGTTCCTCATTTTGCTACCTTGCATGTTTGAGTCACATTTCGAGCATGCTTTTGCAAATCTCTTTTTTTGCTTTTAAAAGAATATGAGGCTTTTATAGGTAACTGAGGTTCAGTTTCGCTCAAGAGAGAGTTTTCACTCCCGTGGCAGACAGCCAGGCAAATTTATTGGACAAAAGAAATTGTTTGCACAAAAGAAAAGAGTTCAAATCGTACAGGATTGGTTTGGTACACCAACATGGCTGCTGTTTTATTGTTTTGGGACACCAACATGGCTGTCGTGACATCATGCGGAAACAGCCTCTCCGCCTTCAAAAACATCTTCAGCTTTCTCTCAGCTACCTTTGACCCCTACATGAGCAGATCTGAATCGGGCTGTCAGAATCCACACTGAAACGGATGTTAACCTCACGTAAGAGCCAGGACCCGAACACCATCTGAATAAGGCACGCTTGGACATGATCAATTCCAGAGCACAACCATAGCTTTGTTGTATTTATACTAGGATTGCCATCATGAAACAATAGGATGAAGCTTACATCAATCCTGTGTAATTTTAACTTTGACATTTGTCACCAATTTGGATAATAAATCGTGCGCAGTGCATGATGGGCATGGTTAACACGAACAGCTAACGTTTCTGGCCATCACTTCCGGCTAATCCTAACAGAGCATAAATTGACAAATTTTAATTAAAGTACGTTCTCAGTGGAAGTTTTTGAATGGTTACACATGTCTTGGTCAGTTGACGTCGTCTTCAATCATTCCATGAAAAGGTAAGCGCGCTTATTTTTCATAAAAACGACGAAGACGTTGACAACGTTTACTTATTTATTGGCCCAATACACCAATCAAAGTTTGGTTCCGTCGACAGCATTAGTTGATCATCTGTTTGATATAGATATTGAAACGTTTTCAAGTGACGTTCTTGAAACAATGTCGACTGCTTTTCGAAAAAGATTTTGCTATGGGTTGACCAAAATTTGATTAACTTTTCCAAATAACAATTTCTCTATTTCTGACTCAGTACTTTCTTCATTTCCTCGCGGACATTATCACCCACGGTGACGTGAAGTTTACGGAAGGACGAGAAAAAGCCTGCTTTTTTTATTTTGGAGTCTCACTCAATTTGTTGACTCGACAATTCATCAAAACAAACATATTTTATTACAGACCGCCGAAATTCTGATTATGTTGAATGAAAGTCTCCCAAGTTTCGATAGTGTGGTTTCGGTTCAAGTTTAGCACTTGTAATAAAGTTATTTTGCTAACATGAAATACTATATCAAAGATCGATTTAAAATAATGCCTGAAAACATGCAACGATTCGCCTTAAGCTTAACTCCATACTTATACATACTTCTTTTTATAGAGGTGATCCGATTTAGTACACAAACACTACCTGGTCATGATAGAGTAAATTATATTCTTCCCTTTGTAGTAGTTTTAAATAGCATTTATATATAATTATCATTCCCAAAAATTGAAAACAATGCGAAAATGTGACGACCTTTACAAAGAACGCGATCCGCCTTCACAAAGCTGTACACGCCGGTTCAGCTTACAGAAGTTTTGTTGTTTTAGAATAGATTGAGCCTGAGCGTAGAATACGTGAGTGGAAAAAATGAGATCTTTTCCTAGCAGAACTTTAGCAGTACTCCTACATGATACACGTATTCATAATTCATAAGCGGTTTTTCATTCAAACTCATGTAATCGTGATATCCCAAGTGTTCCACGTTGAATAGAATACGTCAAATGACCCGGCTTGGCCCGTTATGTTCCACCCTCGCACCTCACGTTCCATTCTTTTCCCTATTCATGATTTTAATCAATTGTGCAGTGTTGCTAAAAATAAAAATAAATGTCAAGATTGCTATCTCGCCATATCTCGCTGGATTTACGGTTCAACGAGACTTCGTGACTATGCTTTTCTTCACATTTTCGTATTTGGTTTTGTGGTTTCATTTTCGACAGTTGCATTAAAAGACTACAATGTAGTGCCAGCGTTTACAAAACACACCGACCCTCGGTTCACTGAGCTGCTCAGAAGCGCGGGTTCCTTTCGTAAATTGGGGGTCGGAAACAACAGTATACTTCCTACATTGCGTGTTGAAAAATGTTCGCACGCAATTTTCGTCATAAATTTCAGAAATTTGTTTGTAGTAAGAAGTTGCCTGACCCCCAAAAAATGGTCCCTGAAGCAACTTCCGTAACACGTTGAAATCATAAAACAGCTAAAGGAGTATGTCATAAATCATTTTGCATTTGGCAAAATTCCCAAAAACAAACGACTGTACATAAAGGTAATGCTCAAAAGATTGTATTTGAATTAAGTAAAGGTTTCATGGACGCGACGTTAAAGGTACAGCGGCAAAGTAAAACAGTTGCACATGAACGCAATGCTCGAGCGCTTTCTTTTGATCGTGAATAGTCAAACACTAGGTTTTCATCCACAAAAAGAACCACTTCGCACAGGATAATAAACAGTACAACATGATGGTACTGCTCAATAGCTTTCATTCGAATGCTCACACACTAGGGTTTCCTCCACGAACGTTAAAGCTAGAACCACTTTGTACACCGCGTAATTAACAGTAGCGCATAAAAGTAACACGCTTAACAGGCCGTACCCTTAGTGCCACGAAATAAACCGCAGCAGCACGTTTCGTTTTCGGGATGATCGCATAGACTTGAAGAGAATACCACATACAGAATATAATGACTTGTTCTAAACTGCATGTACATGAAATAATTTTCCATATGAATCAATTCTGACACACTTGGGTTTCATTCACTGTCTGTGAAAAAGTTACAACTACCGTCTTGTATAGTATGATAAACACTCTATGCCTTGTGAAAATACTGCTCGAGGGCTTTCATCTGAATGATCATGAACTAAAGATAAATCACCAGCCTTTAGCTTGGTTTGCTTCTCAGTGGGAATGAAAACTATTCAGAGAAAAGGAATTTAAATTTTATTGCTCTTCCCAAAGATTCGAGACTTTGAATTGGCGGAGATCCAGCTTGTGAAGTGGCGTTTCTATATGTCTGTGCAAATAATGAAGGTGGTTTACCACAGAACAACAGAATATCAATCCGTGTGGGTTACTTTTGAAACAAACATCAACGGGCTCCTTTGTTGTTGTTTTGTTATTGGCTTTGCAATGAGTCGTAGCGAGCGACGAAATCACTACGTCAGGTCACACCTATAAACATCTTTCCATTCAAAAACAGTTCCATGAAGGTGTACCAAGTACGTACACCAATTTCTTTCATTTCAAGATTTACATTTTGTAGTGTAATACAAACACTGCCACAAAAATACACTCATTCGTCAATGGTTTTAACAATACTATGCACGGTCATGCTGAAGAGGTTCATTCATGCAATGGTTCAGAAAGGGAGTGCCACCTTGTGCGGACTGTGCGCCAGCCCTAAAAGAAGATACTGTATTCTAGCGCTCATTTGGTTTGAGAACGATTCTTTACTTAATTATTATTCACAGGGTCAAACTGTCGGCCTACTACTTAAAGGTACTACTTAAAAACTATCGTTTGAATGGTCACATGCTATGGCATTATCCGCAAACTTAAAAGTTAGAAAAACCTAGTGCACTATGATAAACAGCACAGTGCAAAAGTAATACGCAATATCTTTCATTTAAATGGTAAAACACTAGGATTTCATTCACTGGCTTAAATGTTAGAACCACCTGGTACAGCATAACAAACAGTACCACATGAAAATACTGCTCAGTAGCTTTCATTTGAATGGTCACACACTAGGGTTTCATCCACAGACTTTAATGTTAGAACCACCTTGTACAGCACAATGATAAACAGTACCACATGAGAGTACCGCTCAGTAGCTTGCATTTCTATGGTTACCAACTAGGGTTTCATGCATCCAAGATCAACCCGCGGTAAGAATATTGTTTCGCAGTAGGGTTATAGTAGAGCTTCATCCCCGTGATGTAAGCATTAAAGCCGCCCATTGTAGCACAGCGAACAGTAACACGTAAAAGTAACTGCTCAGTAGCTTTTCTTTGAAAATTTCGCAGGTAGATTTTACATCTTCCGACATCAAAATTGGCATCTTGTGCAGACATGCAGGTCACAGTTCATGCTTTTATACGTTCATGGTTATATAAGTCTCAACGTCCTAGTAAGCAATTTAAGCTGAAGTGAATATATAGTCTAATTTGAGATACCCGAGAGCAGTTTAGTTCTCCGTTTATTTCAAAGTAGAACGACGACGGGTTCGCAGACCTACAGATGTGAAATTTGTTGCCCAACGCGACTAGCGACTCGGACTCTTTTCTGTGGAGCGCAATCTTGTTTAACACTAGCTGGCGAGGCTTCCGCGGGGAAATGTTATATAATGCATGTTTCGTTGACCATGCAATGGAATGCAACTAACCGATACATTCACCATCGCCATATTTTAGCGCCTTTAGCATAGTCTCTCTGAATCAAGGTAATGTTGAGTCAGTACTGAAAAACTTGCGCTAAAATCACTGGGTATCAAAGTTTCCGTGCCTTAATGCATAAATGTCACGCCTACTACTCACCAAAATCTCCCGCCTGTGGTCTCGAGTTTAAGGAATATAAATTTCTGGGAAATTATCTTCTGAAGGAAATGTTTGATATTGGTTTTCCATGCACGCGTGTGGAATCCCTGACCTCACGTACACTATTTGAACACGCAAATGTACACAATAATTGCGCGTGATCTTTTCCATTGAAGCGCATCTTTTCAAAGTAGATGATTTTTAACAAACAGATTTATGATTTTCGTGGTTTGTAGTTTCTATCATGTTGTTTCCCTTATAGAACAAAACTGTGATCAATTAAGCCGAAGATAACTTGATTTCCTTGCTGGCTTATGTTTAGCATTGCCGCAGGCTAGTTTCTTCATTGACCACTAGTGACCGAGCCAAGCGTGAAATAATCTCTGCAATATTAAGATGTTTTGGTTTGCAGATTATGAATGGTGTCTGCCCAGGGTCTTAATCATATTGTTGGTTCAGAGACAATTTGAACTTTGCTGCAGTTATATTTTAGGCATCTAAATGACAAAATGTAGTTTTGTGGGCGTAAGTTGATTATCCCACAGTAAGTTGTATAATTAAAATTTGCAAGCTAACATCTAAGGTCGAAAACTTGAAATAAAAACTTAAGCTCAGGTCAGACGAGACATAATAAAAGATAATGACCTAGGACTTGACTGAGAACATTTTGAAGACTGTTTGGCAATCCACACAAACAATAGGATACTGAACACGATGCGAAAGTAAATTTTCTTCTTGTTCTTTGAGTGTCCCAACTGAAAAGGAAGTGCTTACACTGTTACAAGCAACCTTGACTTAAACAAAGAGAAAGGCTTTGACAAATTACAAAAAGTTGTAAATAAAAGCTGTAAACTGGTTCACGGGCGATCACAGGCGTAACATTTTGGGTACAATTTGAATGCAAGCCCTTCGTAAACTCGAAGTAATTGAGTTTTCCTAAATATAATGTTAATTGTCATACATGTATGTTTTCTTGCCCATGTTTTGGTGCTGCAAGACATTCTGTCTTCGTTGCTAGACGTTCAATGACCTCAATATCATATTAGTAAATTCTAAAAGTAAACAATTGAAGGTGCTAAGGTAGCAATACATCAAAGCCACTACAAGGGAGGCGAGCGTAAAACATTTCCTTTGGAGAGCAGTATTCTTCAACATTTTTGGCTGACAGTAAAACCTAAAAAACCGGCATGTACATATTATTTTTAAATGTTGATGATATTTGGATTGTCCATAACGTAAGATATCACTTAACCATGCGATTACGTAACTGCGAAATGTTAAAGAAAAATTTAGTCCAGTCTAACACATATGCCGGCAGCAGTCGAACCTCACAATGCGGACAGTTTTACATTACGGCCAGACAGCTCAATTGGTTCCAGACTAATAAGCCAAAATTCTTGCAACCTCTACCTCAACAACAGTTAGGTCTGGATGAGAAATAAGGCGCTTTTAACGGCCAGCTGAGATTGTGAGATATGAAAAATTTACTGGTAGTTGAGAAGTAAACTGGAATTTTTGACTGATTGCTGTGACTTAGGCATGCACTTCCATGCCGACCCTCTAAGACAGTCACCTCCATTAAACGGAGAGTCAATTCAGGGCATCTTTAGTGTCCGTATTACAAAGAGGTTTGCAAGTACTACTGTTATCTGTGCATAATCTAAAAAGCTTTTCTGCACTTGTGTAAGATTAATTCTTAATCATGTGCATTTCCTGATCGCTTAAGACCACCTTGCAATGGAATTGAAATACTTATTTTTCTAAAAATAGGAACATTCCATGATATTTACGGGTTTCTCAAAAAACGCCAACAGACGGATATTTGAATTAGTAAAATCCTCGAGATAATATAAAACGAAAACAACAAGATAAAGAAACTAACAGTTAAATAAACAAATCTGGAAATATTCGGATTTAGTAACTAATCCATGTTCATAACTCAAGTTGATCATTCAAGAGATCTTGCTCTTAGCCACAGAAATGTTCCTAAAAAGGCTCGGAGGAAAAAATTTGCAATTTTTGCAGACACTCTGGATTGCTAATGACTTCTTGCGTAATCTTATATAGTTGCCATGGACATCGGTAAATGAGCAAATTTTTTTTTTTGTCCGGTAATATATATGGTTCTATAAAAGATATACTGAACTATGACGGAAATTTCTACCACAAAAAAAAAACCTCGGGAAATCTGTAATTTCTACAGAATCTGATGTTTCTTACGGTTGGTATGGCACAGTTCTTGCATACATATTTATACACCATAGACGAAAGTATAAATAGCGACTTTTATCGAATTATATTACCGATTCTACATAAGATATATCATGACGGAAAATCCGAGCGTTTTGTAGAAGTTTGTATGGATGTGAAATTCGATCGAAAGATAGCACAACTTTCCTTCAAAACGGTAAATTTAACTTGAAAATCGAAACCTGCAGCCCTGCTGCCGATAGCCAATAAAGCGCCAGAAAGATAGGAGAAATACAGAAGGTATCGTTTTGAATTTAAACAACGTAGTTTTTCGACGGAATAATGGCACATCTTTCGATTGAATTCCAAATCCATACAAACTCTTATAACACGCTTTGATAACCTGTGATGTAACTATGACAGGAATTTTATTAATGAATCTTGGCACTCTTTCAGCATGCCATTTTTCGATGGTGGTTTTCGCGCGGGCAAATATCGTCAAAATTTGAAACAACTAAATACGACTTTAAGGGTAAATATTTTTATTTGAGATCTGTGGCGGCCGCCGTGACTGGCAAGAATCATCCTGGCGGCAGATAAAAGTAGTTGGAGCATGTCTCGGCAAAATGTTACATAAGGTGCTAATAATATTGATCCAAAGTCGAACTGATAATTTATTGTGTGTTTATGACGGAAAATTTTTGTTAACTTTCAGTTGCAAAACAACGGGAAATATTAACTACCAAAGGGACCAGTAGAAACCTTTGAAATCACATCAATCGTGAACACAATATAATGCTATCTGCTTAAAGAATTGTAGAAGAATTTACTGTACGACTAGGTGGTAAACATTTCGGGAGTGCCGTTCACAAAATTTCCATGTTTTAGAAATTAGACGAACTTTGACGAAATTTTCAGTTAGGCATCCTCCTTCCCTAAAATAATACACTGGTGAAAGAGCTAGAATTGCGTGCTACAATGCGAAATATTATAATTTTTTTTGAAAAAAATTTCTCGAAGGGTGAAAGGGCTAATTATAACCTTGGTCTCCATGGCTGTTCTTTTGGAGTGCCGCCATTTTCATTTAATAATCTCTTTTGGGTCAGCCCCCTTGAAATGTAATGATGCGTGTACACACAAAACAGTTCTGTTGTGGCGCCCCATAAGAAAAAACGCAAAGGTTGAGCCCTTTTTTAATCTTCCAGCTGTCTGGAAATAATTTATTTTCCATTTAAGATGTAAATAGAAATACATAGTTTTATCAAGTCATTGATATGAAAACAAGGGTGTTGAAATTTGCATCAATCCATTGCATAGGTTCAAGGTTTAACCTGGCGTCACGTGTTTGTGATAAAGTAATACTTCAAACTTATAGTAACTTCTATGGAGACGGCTTATCGAAGATTATGAGATTTCCGTTTTTAGAACACGAACTGATATTAGTGTTTAGCCGCAGTTGTTTTTGGGATTCCGGGATTTGAGGTGGTGCAAACTGGTTCGTGCTAAACGTAGTAGTCTATTTTTGTTCTCCGCCTAGCCTCACGAAACCTTTTACACTACACTGAGTATTGAAAAAGGATTCATTTAGTCCAGTATTGATTGACATAAGACGAAATAAAGGGCTTAAGAATAATGGCACCTCTTATTGTAACCTTTACAAAAATGCATTCTCTTGTTGAATTTACAAAGCGAAGCACACAGCCAGAAACTGCCCCGAAGCGATTGTGTAGTCAAGCTCTGTCTAAGAAGTATTTCTCTCTAAATGCTTTAACGACATAGTTGAGTTATTTCTAGCCGACATACCAACAGCTGCAGGTCAATTAGACGCCAGCGAAGGGAAATATTAGAGCTTGAAATTCGCGGAATAGTTTTGCGATATCAATGTAACTGTTTTTGTTCGGTCAGTTTCTTCCGCGAAACCCAACAGGAAATAGAACTATGGCCCATTTCCGAATCACCGATGAAAGTGGCAATTCATTCACGTAATGTTTTATATTATCTCGGGTTTATCACAATTGAAGAGATAACGGATTTTGCGGGTTCTAAATACCCTTTATTAATATCAAAGGGAGCATTCTTTTCTTCTATGCGTGAGAAAGACGGGTTGAAACGCACAATCACACCATGATTCGCTACTGAAACCAAAACGATGCGACTTCAACGCGCGTTTCAAATATGCTACAATGGTGGGATAATATCTAAACCAAAACAAAACTCAAAAAGTGTTTACAGATCCGCAGTGGAAATATATGTCAAGGTTCACTGATTCACCCTCCACAGTACATGCTAACAATACGTGCAAAAGATTATATTTTTCTTCATGAAAATGAGGGACGGTTTTTCAATTGGAAACCCATCGAGAGATCAAATGCATTTTGAGAAAGTCTCATATCGAGTTTCTAACCATATCGTAACAACTTTGGTTTGTAGTAAATTAAAAATTGTGATTTCCACCGAAATGCCTCAGATTTACCCGTAACAATAGTAACATGTTTACAGGCTAATCTACATGAGAAAATCGAATTTTCGTGAAAACATGAAGCAAGAGTACAGGAATTATTTAGCTCGGGGTGCTGAATTTGCATTGCAAAGAAGACTATTAAAGGCAACAGCGAGTTGAATGGATCTTTCGGGCGACTTTGTAACGTGGCAAAGCTTAGCAATAATGAAAGTGGAAAATTTTGTTTCTTGTTTCAATTAAGATTGATTTGCTCTAAAATAACTGGTTGTAGCTTATAACGACGGGACGTCTTTAATAAAAGACCGATTCTAGCGAAATATGTAAACATGTAGCCTCTGCCACCAGCTGAAATGGAAATGTAATTTTTCGCGCGCTTTTTTCCAAGAGCGCAATTTGATCGGATATATCCTGCGCGCTGTGATATCGCCGTTCGAATCATCTGTTACTCTAAGTCGTTCTGATATCGCGTGATATCAGCATTCGTGGTTAATACTGGTCGTGGCAAATTTGAATACATTAGGTAGTACGAATCCATGTTTGTATTGTATACAAAAGGTGTGACGACAGCTTACGAAACAATGAAATCCCTTAATACAATGTAATTGTCGGCTTTTTGTTAGTCACCTAACAAGCGAATGTAGATCAACTCGTAAAAGTTTCGAAAACGGCTTGAAACACTGGCAAGTTCGAAACAACGAGACTTCGCGACTTCATTTGAAAGCTAAACTTTGATCTGAACGACGGCAAAGTGAACGCACAATTCAATACTCGGAGATTTCAGGTAAGCCTGCTAGCGGTTTACTTACAAGTTATGATTTATTAAGAGAGTTAATTTTGCGATCCCGATTTCTCTTCTGCAGCTATTAACACCCTTAAACACCTTTTTCGATAAGTGTTCGAGGTAATTTGCCCAATATGTTTCAAGGTTTTCCGAGTGCAACGATTTTCGCGTAACTGACATATCTTTCTCTTCAAGCTTGTTTATCTTGTAATCAAACATTACGTATTCAAATATAGAGTACATATTTACAAAGTTTACCCCGGTTTTGTCTTATATATCTTCTCGAAACAGTTATATGTGTCTATACGCTTCTAAGGTATCGAGTGCGTTTCATTTTCGACTATTCTTAGCAAAATCCTGCCTTCTGAAATTTCATTTTAGCGAAATGTAATCCAGTTTACACAGTCTTGAACAAGTGGCGACAAGTCAATAGTCGGTTGTGCTGCTTAAGGGGGCATTGACAACGGTTTACATCTTTCCCTGAATTAACAAATATTTTCTACCGACGGATTGATCGTAAAATTTGTGCCTCTTGTTTGTAAGCTCGAGTAGTTATTTCCACCAAAATAATGGAGTGTAGTGGAAAAGTAAAGCTTTATGCGTGCTCAAGCTTGCGTAACAAAATTGACTTGGTACGGAATCCACCTGCCGCGAGAAAAAGTTCGATTACAACTGAACGCCATCTAGAACACGCAGTCATTAGAAAATCACAAACAGGATTAAGCGCACAGCGACCCCGGATTACTAAGTTTTCTTTTTTTATTTCTTTGAAGAAAAAAGCTGGGGAATCTAAAAGGCTCTAACAAAGAAAATTGTTTTTGAAGCGACAGTTAAGCACACATGCGATTGATGAAAAACTCACGGGTGGCAAACGGGGTTAAGGGTTCTTCGCCCGGATTTACAGTTATAGCCAATTTCCGGGGCTGCGAAACAATTTCAACTTTACATCTGTGCCGCAAAAATAGAAAGTCTCGGCTACAAAAATAAATGCGCGCAAATGAAATTCCGAGGAAGAGACATATCAACAGCCGGTTCTCCTGTGTTTCGCCATCTTGAACGTTTGGTAGCGAGTGGTTAAGTTTCTAACCGAGGTCGCGTTGATTCTTTCGAAGAAAAACAGTTAAGTTAAACAATTTACAGCGAGGACCGCAGTTGCGTGACCTCCCGTGAAATGTTCCATTTATGAATGCCAATATATTAACGTGTTAACAACAGCCCGGGTCTAGTAAAAGACGAATTTACCGGCTTGGATAGAGTTATCAAAAACCATGGGTTAATAGTGATGTTCGCGCCGGATATATTTACCAAGGATCGAAAGCTTGCACAGTTTCAGACAAAGTCAAGCGGTTTATAAGTGAGTAACCTAGTGAGAAGGAAACGCTAAATAAAAGCTATTGTTCGAGTGATAATTTATTCGTGTTCTACTTTCAGGAGATGCATTGTTAATATCTCCATTTTCTTTAAAACCTGGTAAACGGTGGAAAGAAACCAAAGAGAGATGTGCTATGAATTTTTTCTCGTTTTGGTTTTCTTATTATTGAATTAGAGAAATTAAAACGCTTTTTAGTTCTGTCAGCGTTCTTTAAGAAACTTCCATCGACGTTTGCTCTGATGAAATCATTTTCCAGGATGATGGTAGCCGCGAGTTTTTGATTCAGTTGTCGAGTTTAAATTTATTTGTAGAAACTGCACCTAGATTCAGTAATTGCGTCCTGAAAATTGCTGAGTAGATTTTATGTGCTGTTTCATTCACCTCTGCATTTAACGCGCACACGTTAAAATGCTTTGCATGTTTAGGCGCATTTCGCTTGTTAATTAAACAATTTACGTGCGTTATTACAGCCTTTACGTGCTAATAACTGTTATAAGCGCGCTTGTGTTTTGTGTGGAGAGGGTGTGAAAATCCACCCAACAAACCTTAAAAATACAGTACACGGCTAACATCACGAACTCAACAAAACAGCTGTGTAAAGCTTGGTAAAACATCTTTTACTGGGTCTAAATAGCTTAATGTAAGCCTTTTCATGAAATGCAGTTTTTATCTTTAACCAAACCATTACGGACATTTTTGCTGAAAATAAATTTAAGATAACGGTGAACTCGACTTGTTCAATTCATTTTGAACCCGCTTGGTTTACTACAACTGCGCTACTGTAAGTTGAAAAAACCAAAAGTCAATTGTATTTGTATGTAGCGTGCTTTTTCTTCGAATTCAATATCTTTTTACATTTGCCCTGAACAATACAACATGTTTGCGTGGTTTCACAAACCAATCACTGGCCGTTACGTTATTGTTACCTGTTGAACACATTTCACCACATAAAAGAGAGTTCATTAGGGCTCTCTGGAGTGAAATAATAAGCTAACCGGCTGTTCAAACACAAATCAACCTGTTAATGGACTGGCTTCCACTGTTTCTGTCGGCGCCGCAATGTCGAGCTCGAAAAAGACCAAGTCGGCGCTGTCTGTGTTGTGCTGCGTATTAAATACTTCAGCGAGACTTTAACGATTATGATGCGAGACTCGTTGACCGGGAGATAAGTGGGATAATAAATCGTCATAACAGCCTTTTGTAATGATGACAAGTATGAAAAAATCGATCATATCTCGTAGTATTCTCAAACTGTTAAAGAGTACATTCAAGCCCTGAATGAGCGACATATTTAAGTTAAAATGCTTCGAAATAGCAATTAGCGTCACTGTAAGTCACAGTTTTTTTCTTCTTGGATGGAAACAATTTTAACTGAACTATCAGTGGCTGGATTTTCATGAATATAGTTTTCACTCGTTGCCTAGCAACCCTACTTGAAGAAAACATTTCGTTGTCTCGACATATTTTCATTTCAACAAAGGCTCTTTGACAACCATTGTTTTTAAAAAAACAACTCGTTATTTACGATCAATCTTTCGAGTAAATATGGTCGTTGATACAATTCTTGATTAACAACTCTCAAAATAATTTCAGCACTTAAAGTAGTGCGAAAGACTAGAAAATTAACAGAGTATGAAGCCACCAGTTTCACTGAAAAGTGGTTTCCTATCGCTAATAATTGGTTAATTATCTCGGGATTCTATTGGCTAAGCAAGTTTCTAAAGAGCTTGGATAGGTAGGGAATGGCACTTCTTTTTCGGTATTAACTGTTCATCACTGAAAAGGGTTTGTAGTTAAAATTTTTAGAACATTACATCTCATGTGGAGTCAGAGTTATTGCGTTTGTAGCCCAGTGGATATCGGACGTTATTCACTTCGCTGAATAACTTTTAACAGCTGCTATTTATTAACAAAGCACTCGTGAAGTTTTATTGCAGTATCACTTCTCGTAAACATGTGCACGAACAGAGTTTCTTTACGAAACATTGTGAAAAGTAACAGATTCGTTTACTTGCTTACTCGGCAAAGATGATTCCATAGGGATGCTATGTTTTTATTTTTTTTTCTTTCGTTTTGAACTGGAATTGTAAGAGCTCATTGTGCTAGCATGGAAAAACAGCCCGAGGCTTTGGTATTGTCAGTTTGTTGTTTTTATGAAAAAGTAATTAAGTTTGTGGTAAATTCATACGTCCCTTGGTTTTTCCCATGGATTAAGACTGCACACAATGCCTTGTACTTCAAGCCAATATCTGCTAAGAGAGTTCAGTTACGAGTCCATTCTACAGGGCGACACAAACAAATAAAGCCACAGTGCTGGTGACTGTAATGGAAAACGCAAACATATGTTTTGCGCCCTTCGTTAAGATTCAAATGCGATCGCCTCCAGATGGGGCTCAATTGATAGCTGAGAATTGGCCAAACGTTTTACTGTGAGCTCAGAGATGACGCATTTTTGTAACTAATAACTGAGATTTGAGGTCTGCAATATATACTGTGAACTGAAAAAAGGACTAAAATTTTAACTTTTAAAATCTTTAACTGATAACTAAAGAAATAAGCAAAAATTTAACTGATAATTGAGACTACAACAATCCCTTACTCTTTATCGATATTTGAGAGAATTTGACTGTACATCAAGACAATATCCCGATCCCTCAGTAGCTGCAGATCTGATGACTTTCTGTATTCTCACTACCTTTCTACCTGACCAAGTATTGACATCAAAAAAAGAAGCTAGATGTTATAAATCTTGAGGACTAAAGGTTTGAATTAATCTTTCAAAGGAAGACCTCGTGTGTTTTTGAGGTTTCGATCTTTGTAGATGATAATTCTCGTTCTTCTTTAAGTCAGTAAGAAAAGAAAAGAGGTAATTTCTGATTTGCACGGGAGTTTCTCGAAAATGACTCCAATTCTTACTGCAAACGAGACTTTTAAAAAGAAGACTTATTCAAATCAAAACTAATAGTGGTTTCGTCTCTGATAAACCAAAAACAATACAATATCTTTTATGGTCTCAATAAAATATTTAAGATGAGAACGGAAAACTAAAGCAAATGTAAGCAAGATCATTTTCTAAAGTCTTCATTAACTTCACTAACTAAATGTTATTGTTGACGAAGACTTTAAATCAGTTTCTTATGATATTCGGGGGTTTAGCTATTTTATTGTTTTCTTTTGTACCACGGTTTAGCGCAAATCCCAGCCTATATATAGGTTTTTAATGTGGTTTCTCGCTTGGATTCTCGCCTCACTTTATTTGTTTTACAAATGAAAACATTTAAACACACTTTTGTTTGAGTTATGGTTTAGACACCGCGGCTATAAACAAAGGATTAAAGTTCCGTGCAGGTAAATTGTTTAAATATGTCATTTTCTTTAGATCGAACTCGTTATTAGTCAAACATGAAATAAAAACGCCCTCAGAAGCAAGCTGCCCAACGGCACTGTTGCCTATTAAAACTAAAAATGCCCATATTAGCTCATCGGGTTATTACGGTGTTATTTGGAATTTTCCTAAATTTCCTTTTTTTTCAGACGCAAATAAAAAAACAACCAAAGAAAAAAAATCAGCAAATTCCTAGTTTACCTGTTCGCCGCCATGTTCGATGGAAATAACCAAATCTTTCAGTGGTTTAGAATTTTCTAACATTCCTTCTCCAACAGCGCTCATCCGCAAAGTTGTGCAAGTTATTTGACCTACGAGTCTGCAATTGCTAATATTTGACATTAATTTGTGTCTCACGCAAAAGCGAGTGATATCCAGCACTCTATCAGCATAAATTTAATGCAATACAGTTCATCAACCATTTCAGGTCCATTTGATATTGAGTGGCTATGGCCAAGGTCAAAATTGGAAAAACGCCAGATTTCAATATCTGAACATTGTAAAACAAATAACAAGGCATTAAAATACTGCTGGATATGTGGTTCTCTTTGGTAACATGGGATTATTTCACCGTTTTAATTTACTCGAGGTCTACCTCCTAGGAGTAAGATTATTGAATTAACTGGCCCTGACTCAGTCAACGCCCTTTCAGAGAGCTGATTACGCAATTATTTTTTTCTGGTCTCTCGCCGTATCGATTAAAGACTGAATAGCATTGTTCATTCACAGACTGCTCAATTAAATTGGCGCTCACTAACAACACAAACAAAGGAACTGACTGCTCTTAGCTTGTTTAACAGGGGCAATATTGAAATTCCAGCGGACTTATCAACGAAGTGATCAATGAGACAGCTGTATCCCATAAAGACTTCTAAATCAGGTCGACGTATTGACAGGTTATTCATATAAACTCCAACTGTTCGATTCTCCATACTCAGTGAATTTGCAAACGAGACTTTGAGCGCGATGCACAACGAGTTTGCTGTTAAATTCAGAGAGGTCTCTGAAGAGTCTCTTGGTCGAGACGAAGCGCCGCGTCAGGCTTGCCACGAACTATTTTTTCACAAGTATTTGACAATTCTTTATTGTATATATTTTTTGTTATGTTGTAAGGATCTGAGAGTTTTGTGGTCCGTTGAGTTAATTAATCAAGAGATCTGTTCTGGTTTCACCTGTTGGCATGAGCATCTCGCAGGGTCGATTGATCAAAAACTGCAATTTCAATCGATCAATTTTGTTTTCAAACGGCCATTTTTGTTATCAATTAAACAGAGTCGGCCAGGAATTTTGTAGATTCGGTATACAGGCGGACTTTGAATCTAGCATACGATATTTTGACGCCAAAATTGAGCTTTTGGGGGGGTATAAAGTATACCTTGTTTTTCCAAGTTTTGGTGTTTCGTATGAATTCGCCGGGAAATTTGGGTATGATGGGTTTTTATTTTCAGTTATATTGGTATACCACTACCCCCCCATGGCCGACCTTGACTAAAGAAGGACAAATGACTCACAATTGATGAAGCAGCCTAGATTCCTCAACCAACCCAATCCCCCCCCCCCCCCCTTCCAGCTCTCATTCACCTAAATTCGCTTCCGTATACGACCGGGTCTTAAAACCAAGTGGGCTGGCATTACGGCAAAGAGTGCAGTTAGTATTTGTCAACCAATATTTCAACTAGCAGGGCTAATTCTTCAGGGCCAAGGCCTCAATGAAAGGCAGAAAACCGTGTGAGATAAATTCTACTTATTTTGACCTCTCTTACTAATGATAAAGAATATTGCTCAGGTGGCGCTTATACAATTATAATCAAAACATACGAAATCGAACTTCTGTGAAAAGACGTTTTATTAACAGGCTTGGTTCCCACTTATCACCAATTTCCACAGGCTCGGAGTTTTTTTTTTTTCTTCTTACTAAACATTTCCCAGTTATAAACATCATATTATTCCTTAAAACAACGTGCAATAACAGTATTGACAGTGATCGACGGAAGAAAGTTGGGGGGGGGGGGGACTCTACCCTTTACACTTTAATCTTTAACTCCCAAATGTTTTCATCCCCACATTAATAAAACCCAGAATTTTAAAAAAGCCCTAAACGCTTCAAATTACTGCTCGATGTCTTTCATACCAAAGGTTAAATACTATAGTTTCGTCAGCGTTACAACCATTCTCAGTTCTGTACAATAAAAAAAAATGAATAATATGTGACTAAGTCCAAGCAGTCGCTCTGTTTTGAATGCTCTCTACGACCGAGGCTGGTGTCGTGCATAGATGCAGTAGGTAGAATCAAAAAAGAAAACTTCACGATTTTAATTTGACTCGAGGGAAGAGAGAGTATTAATATGTAATCAAATTTCTCTGTCAGAATGACATCATGCGGCGTTATAGCTGTTACCACGAGGTCTCAAACCTGCTTGTAAATAGCTGAAAACCTGAACAAAGAGATCGGGAGAGTGATAACATGAATGATTAATTGTTAATAGACAACAAATGAGTAAATATACATATTAAATTCGTAGAGCTGGGTATTCAAACTCTTGATTGATGAACTTTTTGTTGACTTCTGAATCAAAATCAATCGATCTGCCATTTCCAATTTCAATATCTTATTGCAATGTTAGCGGACAACTCCAAAAAAAAAAATGAACACAAAGTTTGCCTTGATCGTTTGTTCCTTTCATATTTAAAGTAGCTTGTGGTAACTAAAATCGTCTGTCAGTAGTCTATGATAACGATTGTCTTTAGCTCAGTAAGTGTCTCTTGAAACAGAGTTTACAAAAAAGCCTTCATGATGTCCGTTTTACACTGAGAAAAAAAAACTCAGTGGTGTCCGGGTGTCTGTTTTTGGAACAGAAGGTGATTCTTTTGATCTTCGCTACATAGCGCAAGACATTCTAGTCTATCATTTGGTCACTGCACACATATTTAGGTTTAACCCTGAATAACATAATTCTTGAACTTTTCTCAATCTTTTCCGTTATTGTATAGCAACTGACTCGTGTCATCTGTCTCAAGCTGTTTAACGCATATTTACACAGTTTAAAATACTACTTTAGTAGCCCCGGTTAGTAACGTGAATTCTTTCTTCATTTTATTGCAATTGAGAAAAAGGGAGACAGTATTCCTTGTAGGCTAAGATCACGAACAATCTCCAAGGCTTTGTTATTTTTATTTTGGCTTCGTTTAACTAACAAGATAGTTAACTATTTCAACACCTGAAACAAAAAAGCGAACATGGATTCTCCATGGTGCGGACACTCACAGCCTTTGTAATGAAAATCACCCCGGCCTATTTTTAATCAACTATGACCGCGGTCGTCTCGATACAGACAGCTTTGTAATTTTCACTCATTTCCTTAATACTTAGAGAGGAGTTTAAGCACATCAGCACCTGAGAAGTATAAACAAGTTTTCATTATCTGGAACACCCATGGAGTTTGTCGGCCGGTTTGTGTTAATTACTTCACTGATTGTGACGTCGTTGACTTCCAATCATGTAGCCAGCGCCAAGCGTCCCGGCTCACACGGCTAGCTGTCTTAATATTAATACCAAGCTCCCCACTCAACTGTGATATTAAAGGAAGTTTTACTAGCTATTTCAATACCGGAAATAATCGGCGAACTCCTACGGGGCATGTCTGTTGACTGAACAACCTGTAGTCATTTATTCATACGCTAGATTCAACAATACAATTGAAGAACCGTTTAACTACCGAGTGAAGTCGATCTGGTTTTTTAGTAAAAACTGTCACCTCTGCCTTTGCCTGCAATATTAAGTAAAACGAAAATGGAAACAGCGCTCAATCAAGGTAAATGTTAACCGTTCACTAGCTTATCTATAGTAACAGCATATCGGTTAAACCAATAGTTTTTTAGACTGCAATTATTATAGTTGTTTGTTTATTTGTTTTGTTTTTTTTTAATTCCTTTTTTTATATAGCCAGGTGCCGTAGTGTGAGGTAATATATTTACTGTTTTCTCAGTGCGTTAGTCGTGATAACTGAAGAAAAAAACGTACAAAACACACAAAAAAGCTGTTAACTTGCGGGCATATATCTTCAATATTAGAAGATATGCGATGATTAATACGAGACATTTTTTTGTGTTCCGAGTCGCCTGCAACGGTCCAAACTGACTTATATATCAGTTGACAAAACGCTTATTGCATGCATGGGTATCTCATCGCGAAATATACAGGTCCAACTGTTTCGTCGACAGCTGAAATGAAAGGATAAACAGAGGAACTTGATTATAGGAACCAAAGTCAGTCCGGAATCGCCAATGTATGAAATCATCAATTTATTCAGCCTTTATTTCGATTCACGTTCGCCAAATTGTGGGAACATTAGAAGAAAGCGTTATCATTTTGATCAATTCCAATTTTTAACTATTTTCTGGAAACTTCGGAGTACAACATGAAATAAACAATCAAAACAATGAAGTTCTTTTTCTTGAGCGTTTAATGTTTTTGATTAAAAACCACACAACAGAACATGGATGAACTTTTAATCCCGGTTTTGCGGCCGGGAGTATATATTTTGTTCATGTGTTTTTATCTGTTAGTAAACCAAGTTGTGTACGATTTTATCACTGCCAGGCACGGTCTTAGGTTGGCAGATTCTCATTTTTCCAATCTTAAATTTTAGAATAAAATGTCGCTGTATTCTAGCGGAGCTAAAATTTCATGATATTTGAAATAATTTGAGATTACCGCCACTATTGCAAGTTCTGTTTTTAAAAGGGAACTGTTTAATTCAGTCATGTTGTAATAACTTGTGTATATCTGCAAAGCAGATGCAACTGGATCACGAAATTGAGTCGAAACTTTCGGAAGCTCTTGGTAAGCTGTCCGAAATCTTCCAACGACTTTATGTTCGTGAAAAGTTTGTCTCTTTTAAAAAACGGCCAGGGTATAAAAATTTTTTTCCATACACGATTCCTTTGTTCCAGAGGAAATTGCAAGACAAAGACGAAATTTCTACCCACGACAAAAATGCCTTGGAAAATTACTTTTCTTTCCTAGAATCGTGTATAATTGCGGAGAAGTTGCTTTCTAATGGCGCCTTTCACATCGCGATAACCATCGGCGAATTCTCGATACGTTTAGAGGTTTCAAAATTACTTTAATTAGTCCTGACTCGTAAGAGATGGTAAGCGATCGTTATTTCAAAGCCGGCGTTATAAAAACCGATCAAGGTCTGAGTGGTTTGGAATACCCCCTGTACTTTTCAAATACACTTTTCTTTATCCGAATTTTTTTGTTGTTGTTGTTAATTTATTTCCCTAGTTTATTAATGACCGGGAAGAAAAAACAAAACACAAAACTGGAATTTTCGTTTTTCGTTTTTAATATAAGGAATAAATGGAGAAAGATAATAGATTTGTTTTCTTAGCGCGATCGAGAGGGTACAACAAAGTTGTTCGAGTGGGTGCCCTTTTCACGTCAAGCTACCACCTGTGATTGGTCTCCGCCGGCGGGAAAAAACGGAGGCAGTCTGTGCATATTGATTACAACTTGTTTAAACGGTCTTGAATGATGCATGCGTGTTGACTGAACTTAAGGTTGCTGACGGTCTCGCCAAAAGGCCATAAATTTCTATCAAAATGTTGCCACAGAGACGCGGTGTAATTGAAAACCGTTGAAAAACTTCTGTACGATGCCGGAGTCCGGTACGCCGATTTGTACCAACAATTGTTCCATTCAAAACTAACGTGAGCTGAGGTGTAAATGATATTTTATAACTCCCGTTTTCTGGCGGCGCAATTGAAAGTCGCATTCTTATTTCACCCTAAGTTTCCCTCTTTACGGAAATAACCGGCTCAGAAAATTATCTCACGTTATATTAGCACTTGCTCACACTTAATGTATCGCTTACACGCCCACGCGAAATAGAAATATATGCCTGATATCATTTTGGCTTTGGCAAACCCGATACTTACGGAAAAGGATGTTTTACGCAATACCTATATTTTTCTTTCAGTGGGTTAAAAAAAATATGTAACATATATGCAAGCCTTTTTATGCCATAAGCACGTTTCAAACGAAGTTGACTTTTACAACAGAAATTTGTGAAAATATTTCGATGAGCAGATTACCATTAAAAGTGTCTTCGTTATGGAAACTGTTAGCATGAAAGTCAATTCGTGTCTTACTCGTATTTTATCAGAGGTAGATCAGCAGAGATGGCGCCCCATAATTGTACAACAGCTTACGTGCTGATACGCACTCTGCACTCTGATTGGTCACGCACAAAGCAGCGCTGTGAGTGGTCGAAAATAAAGACAATGAAACCCTTTTAACATAATGTAATTGACAGTTGCATTGTCTGTCCTTTGTATGGTATTTTAGTTACCCAGGTAGTAAGAAAACGTGTTTCTACTTACAACACCTTAGGTGGCGGTTGGTTGGTTTTTATAGGAGTCAAAACGAACTCGCTAAACAGTAGGACAACACTGTGAACACTATCTAACTCCGCTCCAAATTTTGAGGTGAGATAAAACGGTCGTAATTTTTTACCTGTGAGTGGGAACTGTTTTCGGAGCAATTCTGTGTGATGATTTTATTCAGTGTTCTAGCTATGAATATGTAAGATTGCAACGTTGTTACTGATACTTTGCTTTGCTTTCGAATGAAAATTCGGCGCGAAGAATCGAGCAATCCGCAACTTAAATTTATACCTTTTTTTTTTTACTTGGTTGTATATTTTGTGTCTGTCTGTTGGCCAGTTCTTTAAAGAACTCAGCCAGCAAACTTTCCGTAGAGATCGAGAGAGAGAGAAAAAATAGCAATTTGAGTGAGTGAGTCTGTCGTTGTTATTTCAGTTTACCTTAAAAATCGTATGCCAGCGAATTCACAATGTGTGCTCCTCATGCAAAATAAGCGGCGATTTAAAATTTCGAATTTTTGCATTCTATAGATAAATTCCGCTTTGGAACAGCTTTGCAAAATAATTTGGCAAAGAAATATTTATTTTCGTGACTTTTTGGAGCGCGTTGATCTATCTGTTTAACCTCGAAGTGTACTCTTTTGTATAATGTTACGGTTAAAAGTAATCGAATATTCTGGGTCGTGGATCGTGGAATATGTACACTTAAAAACAGCTCGCTATTTTTAGCTGTCTGTGGCATGAAATTATGTTCACGCGAAAATCTTGGGCAGCTTTTCACAGCTTCGATAACTCGATATGTTGTTAAAGAGGTATCCGTTACTTTAGAATAAATTATTTACAGATCGAATTATCTATTTTCGTGTTGTTCCAACCTGGAAAACTTCAGTTGCTATTTTTGTAACACCCAAGAAATGATATGTAATCGAAGACGGCCCTGTTAACTCGATAAGCAACTTCCGACTAAATTGTACAGTACTGTTACTCGATGCGAACCAATACGGCCACTAGTTGATATGCATTTTTCTTCGCCCAGTGATTAACACACTGTTGCAATATGGCTTCGTATCTTGTAGAATTGTCTCTTTAGTAAATAATGCTCTCTTGGACAATAAAATTAGAAGAACTATTTTGGGTTTAACAGAGAGGAAGAAATCTGTATTAGTGAGGCTAAACCATCAAGTACGTATGGCCTTGGATTGTTATTGTTTTACGAAATTAAGAAAGAGCGAGTTTAATCGAAGAACATCACTACGAGCTATCGTTTGCCAGCGACTTGAGCAAAGTCCGCAAAGTGTGTGACTTTTTTGCCATCGCGTGTGCGTACAAAGGTACATCGCGTGGTCTTAGACCCATGTTCAGCCAAACGTGACCATTCGGCTGAAACCAATCGATCGCACTTGCATAGCACGGTGTCATCAGACCGGCCGCACGCGCTCAGAATTTCTGTTTCATCACGATTAAACAGGGCTCCGTAAGCTGTGCGACACACTGGCAGACTGTGTATCAAGTTAAAAGACGCAGGGCTTGTTTTGTTCGCAGGATACAGTACACAGCTGGCGCGGAGTTTTTATTACACGAAGAAGAAACGGTTTAATGCACTCGCGCGCGTGGGAAGCCCATTCAAAACCACCCTGCTGGATACCATTCAAAAACACTGTTAAGATATCACGTTCGCAACATTGTCGTTGAAACAACCAGTGAACGATTGCATAACGGAAAGGTTTCCTTGCGCGAAAGAATAACATTAGCCGTTTGTATAACGCAGTACGTGAGCATTCGATAAACTTTAGGACGTCGCAGGTCAAACCTTCAGATTATGAGGGTGTTGGCCGTAAGCCCGATATGTTAATACCGGATCTATTGGTTGTACTTTCTCTGTTCTTTCTTTAGCTGATGGCGTGTTACTTGAGCATACCCAAGAAAAATAAACAAGCACTGCCGAGAAGTGTAAACATTTACTTAGTCGATTATGTGTCAGACACTTTGTTAAGTACAAGATATGGCAGTCAGGTTTAATCTGCTGAAATATCCATGTACGTGAGCCGGATTAGAGTACGCGAAATAGGATCAGTTTCAGTGAGCATTGAACTCTCTTGTACTCCATGGTTTCTCTTTTGGAACTGAAAACAATTTTTCCTGAATACAACGCGTTGCTCGGTTACATCAGCTCCTTCTAATGTAACAAAAACGACCCGAAAACATTGTTTTCAGTCTTCTTAAAGTTCCTATTAAGAATTTTATCTCTTTTGCCCCGGAGGTAAGATTGAAAATTTGAAAGTCAAATTTTGGTCAAATGGTAGATACGCGCTTTAGCAAGTCGTAAATGCTTTACTATTTACATCAGCTGTCGTTTCAACACAATTTCGGTTAACTAGAGTGATCTGTGTTTTTTTTTCTAGAAGTGCTCTCTCTCTTAACTAGTCCATGGGGCAAAAGTAATAAAAGTGAGCGATTGAGCTCTCAATTTAATAGAAAGTCGCATCTACATCCATATGGGCAACCATTAACACAAAAACACAAAAGACTACTTCGCTACATGGGTAGGAAATGATATTCAGAGATACAGGCCGGGAAAATACAGTAATTAGCCTTCGAATAGGAATGAAACTGTATGTGAATTTATGATAGCTTTTTTAATTAAAACTCTTGGAATATTACTGTCGTGGCTTTTGAGATGGGTAAGTTTGTTTCATTTTATCGATCTCATTTCGAAACTGCGTCCTTGAAGGAAGGAATTGTTCCCTTTTGGAGAGTGTAACAAAGGTAAATTTCAAAGTTAAAATGAGTGTTCTGAACAAAAATGACATTGCGTGATCGACATGATAACAAGAAATTTCAATTTGGTGAATATTAAGGCAAGAATCCAAAACGTCTCGGAAGGAGGCTGTTAACATGAGCATTGTTAATTGTGCCGTGTTTAAGAGTTTTCAGCAACATTGAAACCACAAGCGAAAAGTCACGAGATTTTCCTGAATTTTTGATTTATGGGAGGCTGTACGTTAAATCTCAAAATATCAGGTTTTACTACGTAAAAAAATGTCAAATGTTTCAGTTTAAAACTGTGCCTGTTTAGGAAATAAAATTTCAATCCAAAAGAAGAAAATTGCTTGAAGATTGGCACCGAGGCGGTGTTGTTTAAAAACCAAACAGAACGCATTGATTTTGGTGAAGTCTGTAGAGAAGATCGTTTTTGTCAAAACAAGGCAATTTGTATTGATACCATAAACAGCTATTGTAGGTCGTCCTGTTCTTTGTAAAAGGTTCTTCCAAACATTTGGGACTCAGTCAGTTTATTTCAAAGCGCACTCCATTGAATCTAGCTGTTTAGTGATGACATTTAAGCGCTGGAACAACATAAAACTGCGAGATATTGATTTATGTAATGGAAGAAGTAATAATGTTTGGTATATTTAAGAGCCAAGTTTGTTGTTCTCGAAAGGTTTTGTAAAATATGTGTGCTTTCTTGTTGTTTCAATCTTGTTTTAGAATGTCAAAAGGACGTTTATTAACAACAAAAGCGCAAAGACATCTGTTTTTGCTTTAATAAAACCTCTGTGAATCAAAAACAGTTACGCGACGCGAAAACAAGATTCGCCAGGATTTAGCGCAAAATCTTACAACAATTACAAATTGTTGTCTTGGGAGAAATTTCGCGTATATTTTTAGATTGCAACGCTACCGAAATATATTTCAGGGGCTTAATATAACGCCCAAAACTGATTATAAAATCTTGTTTTTGTAGTGTGTGATGATTACAACGATTTTGGGTTCGATAAAAGGTCGTGTCATACAGAATAGATTTCATGAAACGGCCGGGAACACAATATGACACAAGAATGTCTCGTCAATCACGATCTACTTGGGAAAATATTTTTAAAGCTTGCTAAGTTTTCATCTTTTGTAGCTGCATCGATTCCGCATAGCGTTTTGAACAGTACAGGAAAACCATTCAATCGCTAGATGTTCTTAAAGGGTTTATACGTATAATTACCGCACGCGAGCATAGCGAAATATACATCAATACACCAATGAAACATTTCCGAAGCAAAAATGCCAGGAATTAGAAACATAGAGGTCGTCCACGAATTTGTTTTTCAAATGTCAGTCGCTAAGCAGATTGTAGATATTTAGCGTCACATTTTTTTTTTGATGTAATCAATGGGAAACATGTTTTGAAACTACCGTGGTATGACTCTCGACCTGCTCCGAAAACAACCGTTTCCGATGAAGGATTCGCTAACAGTTAATACTCTAAAGCATGCTTTATTTCCACGTTTGGATATTTTAGCATTTTCTCATAGGAAACAGGAAGAGATTAAACTGGAAACTTCGATGGACACTTTTTTTTTTCCCCTCAAAGCTCCGTATACTTTGAGGTCTTTTAAAGACTAGTTTGTATAATTTCCGATAACAGACGGATTTTTACGTTCTAAAAAAACTTTTAACAGTTCCTCTGTTACCTTTAAACTTGTATAGTAGACCAGTTAATTTTGAACTGCGTGTCAAGTCATATATGACTGGGATAAAGTGCGACGGATTTGAACGTTGCTCAACTCCACTGAAACGTAAAGCATTTGCACTAACCGAAGGCCGGGTTTTCAGTTATGCAACTCCAAACATGTACGCACATGTATCCAGTCTCTTCTGTATCATCTCAGAAATCTTTGAAATGTCAAGGACGTTTTGCGAGAATTAAATGACCTTTTAAAGCATTTAAAACGCTTAACAATATATATTCTTTGTCCAGTTATAACTTCGAGTATGTTTGGTATTTGTGCGGTTACGACACCAAATTTAGTTTCAAAATATCTTTAAAAAGCGACATTCGGTAAATTCCATCTACGTCCTATTATGAAATTAACAGAATGATGTAACATTTTCCTAGCCTCTTGGCCTTCTGTGTGTTTTTCCTGTGCTTTGCTGACTTGTTTTCTGAGACGTGCTACTTTGTTGGCAATATTTTTAGGAGGCAATGCTCCGCTTACCCCAACTATACGTCAATTCGTTCGGTTTTGACAATAACCTGGTCGGAATTCAAACAAAATCTATTTGATCTTATCAAAACATTGGGCTGAATAGCTTATATCTTCGGTTTACAATGACTTTTGTTATTAATTCTTACCTGTTTGTTCAGGTTTATAGTCCGATAAATTTTCTGCGATTATCGGATTGTTTCTTTTGTTTTGTTTTGTTTTGTTTTGTTGTTGTTGTTGTTTTTTATTGCCTTCTTGTATTCCGAGAAACTTCGGCAAATAACTAGAAAAGCATGAGGAACGGCGAAACGAAACGGGTCCCTCTGAGAACATAAAATAAGCAAAGAAAACAAGTCATCCTACATCATTAAAAGGTCATTCAAGACTTGGAGGTTTTTCGGCTGTAATAACAACCCTGGATGTATGTAAAGCGATCAAATTCAGTCAATCTTTTAAGCTGCAGTTGAAGACAAAAATACTTCAGATCTTTCCTAATATAGCTTTTTTAAACTCGATATTCGCAGACATTACAGTTCAGCTAATCTGCGCTAGCATACCTCCAGAATACAGTGCATGGTTAGTGTCGATAACGAATATGGCCAATTTTTAACTAATCTTCGTCCTGCTCGAAAGCTTGATTCTCTTGAGTTGTTATTGCCTTATATTAGTTTTAAGGATAGCTTTGAGTATTTGGAAGCGCGTGAAGAAAGCATTTCTTCATTGATTTTCATGGCATCTTTCCACTTCACAATGTGTTGTTAAGGGTGAAATTCAAAGATTTCCTTCGCTCCTCAAAGTTAAAGAATTAATATTTTCAAACAGGGTTATTTGGAAACCTAAAACCTTTCTCGTTTTCCTTGCACCAGGTCAGCGTGCCATTAAATAGCAAAATATGAATGTACAGAAAAATGTACCTTACAAACACAGAAAATGTGAATGATTTAAAACGTCCGTTTTTACTTGTGAACGCTTTTGTTAGGAAACAGTATAAGTTATTTGGGTATAGTGAAAATTGTTTTCCACATCAAAATGAATGGTTTAATCGCAGATAGAAAATTAAAGTCGAAAATTGAACTGAATATTCTTTCACGAGTTCGTTACATTCGTTTCAAAGCGAATGTGGAGTGAATTCAAGATTTAAGGTTTTAGTTCGCACGGCGAGTGAAACAACCAAAATACAACAGCTTCTGACTTCCTCTGCCATTTATAATTTTAGAGAACTTTATTTCTAGACAGTGCCGGAATAGAAAGACGTCTGGTTTTAAGAGCTTGTTAATCACTCCGCTTTATTGCGGTTCCCTTTGCAATTGATAATGTCTCGCTGAGCTTTTAAGAGGTTCGATGTTTTTGCTTTAGAAATTAATTTTTTAAAAACATGCTTTCCTTGTGATACCAAAGTCTTCCCGTTGAAGGCTAATTTAGCATCCCAGGATTAATTTGGTCTTTTAAAAATCTTTTCAACTCATATTCTAAGGCACTTGTCAAGCTACCGTCGGGACAATTTTGTGATTTCATATTTTTTATTTTGGAAGCAATTACCACGAAACTCTAACAGCTGACTTATATAATTTCATTTTTCAGGCGTGTGCCATGAAAAACGACAAATGAGAAAATACAAAGTGTTTTATACTTCTATCAGAGTGTTTTAATTCGCAATAATTGAAAAAAGGCCGCCCTTTATACCCCTTTCTTAATTAAGCTATTGCTGAGGGACACCTGCTTTTTATATATCTCAGTTTTGACTTAAGTCGAGCGCAAATTACAGCGAGTAAATTTCTATCAAGTCATATGAATAAATTTCCATGGTGTACTTTTGTTAATGGTTGGATCAAACTGCTCCGAATGGGCTAGCTTCCTTGAATAAAGGAAGTACTTTCTGAAATAAGTTATGAGGGTGTCCAAAAATACACAATGGTAGTACTTTATTTACTAGGCTGTCCTCGAAATCGAAGAGCAAAATATTGTAAAGGTAAATTAAGCAGTCAAGAATCTTATGGTCAAGTTTGTGTCCCCTGAAAAGACCACAACTGATTGGAGTAAACTAGACTAAATGATTAAAAAATGTCAGTGTCAAGTATAAAAATTAGCGATCTTATGCTATTGAGAAACTCGACGATTTCGTATAGTTATTGAGGGAATATGGAGATCGTATTGACAAACAGATAAACAGATTTGATATCCATATCGCGCTAGCCTAAACAAGGGTGTGGAAAAATGGTTAGCACCATTTAACCGTCCTTGAGTGAATGCAAGTGCCTCACAAAGAGGAAACGCGATTGTAGCAATTTTGCCAAAAAGCTTTCGCAACAGCTTTAATAAAGTAACCAACACAGCCCGTGATGACTTCCTTAGGGCGTGTTTTGAAGTAAATTCAGGCGTTTCCCAAACTGAGTAGTCCATTTGAAGCGGCCATTAAGGAAACTTTGAGTAGTCGTTTTACAAAATTGGCCACTTGAAATGAGTAGAATTATAATGCAAATCATACGCCTATGTATGAAATCAAGTAAGATTTGTTAAGCTTAAACTTGCATTGTTTTTTTTTCTTTTTGGCCAACGAATGAAGTATTTTGTACAACATGTGTTCGATTCCCATAGACACACATTGATATACATAGGTACATTGAAAACTGCATTTTTTAGTTTTCCGGATTCTCGCTTATTTTTGTAAATGTAAAATATATTTGACACCTCTACGTCTGCCCTCGAGCAATTGGCCTAAGTTCTACTCATTGTTTTTTTCGACTCAGTGGAAATACAAGATCTATTAAAAGAAAACGGCAAAAGCCTTTCTGGGGCAAATTTAACATTTGTAGGCTTAAGTTATCACTTAAATTTCTACTGATAGAAATCATATAAGATTAAAATAAAGCTTTTAATGATCAGAATTGTGTTGAAATGTATACTAAGCATCTTGTAACCTTGAAAACAAAACGAGAAAGAGTTTCTTTATGGTGAAACAAAACGATTAAATACACAAGAGCTTTTTGCGCGATTTGTTGAAGCAATTGATGAAAGTTATTTTACGGCGGGGTATTTCTCATAGAGCTGACAAGTACAATTTTAATGAGAAGTAAAATGAAAGAAACGGGTGTCAACTATTTTTCTTTAAGAGCGCAGAAGACAAATTAATGGGCAAAAAGAATATAATTAATAGATCAGCAAGCTGTTAAACTATTCCGTGTTCGGCTAAATTTAAAAATTAAGTACACCGTTTTGTTTTAGTGAAGTCTTTTTAACAAGGAATTTATGCCGCTTTGGCAAAATCGATCTCTACAGTTTGAATTGCGCATAAAGTTTTTGATTCAACTTTTGCCGTTTTGTTTTATGTTGGCAGCTCCGGAAAAAATACTGTTCATTACTTCGTAAAGAGACTTTTCTCGTATTTCCTGCTTTTACAATATCAATTGTTTACGTATTCATGGTGCGAGATCATGTATAAGTTATTTGAACGAAATATCAGTGCAAACCGCAGTCGCGAATGCTTGTTTCGTCGCCTGCAGGTCATTTTTTAAAACGAGCTGTTGTTTTCCTTTCTTAGGGTAAGAGATTCTGTTTCAACAACCGAGTTGTTACCTTACTCATCAAAGACCACTTTGGCAGTCGCATCGTTTGGCAAAATGTAAGTTGTAAGCTCTAATTTTTTCTCAGTTCATTCAGTTGTCCTTCTTCTAGTTATGTTTCTGACGGCATTTCCATAATATATTGGCATCGCCCATGTATGCCCGCCTGAGGTCGCGAGTTCCAATTCCTGTTAAAGCCATTTTTGCGAGTGTTTTCTTTGCAAAGTATCGACTTCAGTCTTTAATACTCGCGAGCTGATCTATTTCTTTGCCATTCCCGATCTATAATTTTCGTATGCGCTTGTAAATATCATACAATACTGATGCCATTATATTTATATTAGTCTTGGTAGGTAACTGCTCAAGGAATGTACAGAGTGTACCAAAACAGTAATCTATTTGTATTTTATAGTTTTGGCACAATCATGCAATATTTTAAATGGTCTTAGATACCCATGGAAATTTTCTGCTGTAAGATCATTTCACAAAGTACACGTTTTGAGTTACGTAAGTTGATGTCCCTCTCGCTACGTTGCTTTTTTATTGAAAGAACTTCAGCCAAATTTACTCTTCACATCGATCACTGATTCTCTTTTCGATGTCGGTATTACACGGCGTACGCAAGCCTAAACTAGATCACGATATTCATCGCATAAAAAAGCAATCGTAGACTAATGCAGCTCTAATTTCTCCATTTTGAAGCTAGTTAAGGGAGCTCAGCTCGGGAATGTGCGAATTTCAGTGTTAGTTCAGAAATCCCATAATAGAACATTTCCATTAAAAGACTTTTTCTGAAATATTCAAGTAGGACCAAAAAGATCTGTTGAAAAAAAAATACAGTTCACGTAGTCTTTTGTAGGGCAAAATCCTTAGGACAATATTTACAGACAAATGCATGGAAGTTAAATTGAAAACACTACTTTCCAGCACCAATTGAGGGCACTATACCTTACATCTTCTAGCGGAAACTCTGTGTTGAATGCGGTTTCTGAAATGTTCATGTAGTTGTATTGGAAAGCCCGAAGTCCATATGTTTTCTTTGTTGTTTTCGAGCTAGTCAAATGGTATTGTAATATTCACAGACACGCATTCAAAACAAGATCGAAAACACTTCTTGCCAGCTTAAATTGAAGTCAATATCCCCTACATGTAATAAGTGTTTTGCTGGATATGTTTCAAAGATTTCAAATATTTTAGAACACATTTTTAAGAAACATTGTAGTTCGTCTCATGGTTCCATTTGTAGAAACTGATCATCTCAACTTGATCGATAGTTTTCAAGTGACCGATTTATGCATTTAGGAAAATGATTTCTCTTGCTATTTAAGAGATAATCATTACAAAATATTGAGATGTTTACTGGAGTTTTTAGTGCTTTGAAAACTCTTATTATGCAATAAGCCTTAAAATCACTGATAACAAAGAACAACAACGAATCAAAAACTTCGCTTTTTTCATGTACAACTTAATCACACAGAGTAGGTAATAAAAGGTTTGCGTCGTTCAAATTCAAGAACTTTCTCTCGAAAACTTGGGCCATGACCGCGGCTTTCGGCGATGAAGTTGTTAAGCAACACGACGTCACACTCCCGTGGGCGCTGGCGTTATATTTGATTGGTCGGTAAGAACTCGGAAACCCTTCGAATGCTCCTACGAAGATTGACCAAAACCGGAACTCGTTCGCCCGACGGTTGACGTGATATTTCAGAACGGTGACAATATTAATATTATCTTCGTTCCGGTCTCACGTGCCTTAAGGATTTTCAATCAATTTTAAGACATCTCAATACTAATTTTTTTGCTCAAAATCAAGCTGTCAAAAAAAAGAAATGTATCAATCGCTTTAAGGTCCAAGCAAACTGGGTGCTCGTTCAACTTGAGTGAAACCGGCTTTTTTTTTTAAATGATTGACAACTTATTTCTCCTTTCAACCTCAACACAAAGTCAATGATACAGGTTATGACAATAAGAAATTTCATCAGTTCTTCGATGTTGTCGTTATGTACTACCAAATTCTCAGACCTAAAATTGAATGAAATATATGGCAACTTGTGCGGAGAATTTATAGTTGGATCGAGCTTGGGTTAGAGAATGACCTGACTGTGTAAAAATGTGTAAAGGCATTCAACGAGGCTTTTATTATATTTTACGCCGTTTTTTAGTTCCGCTCCCTACGGACTAAAATAGAAAAGAGGCTACTTGAATTCTTCCGACGATAAATTAGTAATTAATGTTGTCGCGTTCATATCTTATTAAGCCATGGCGCCGTTTCAGTCAGCCATCAGCACAAATCGTGACCACGAAAATGTACGTGTGTTAAGTTCCTCCAACGTAACGCTTATTTCAAATAATACGTGCAATTTTTTAATATGCGCCCACTTGCGCTATTAACGGTCGCCTCCCATTCTGTACGAAGTCTCGTATAACTTGTCCCACGCGTTAATATAACGACAAAGCATATATATATCTATATAGGTGGATTACGTTTGCCAGAAATCAAATTTCTCAATCGTTTTTTCCTTGGCTTATTTGCAGGATGAGTGAAATACTCCCTCAGGTACCCTCCCCTGGTAGCGCCTTGTACCACCGCATTCCAAAATGCGCGCGCTGCCGTAACCACGGTGCTCTGTCGTGGCTCAAGGGACACAAACACTACTGCAGATGGAGGGACTGTACTTGCTCCAAATGTCTTCTCATCGCTGAGCGCCAGCGAATAACGGCCGCTCGAGTGGCTCTTTTGCGACAACAGCGAAAAAACTCAGAAATGACGCATAAAATGGGACCCAAAGACAGCGACAAGGAACAAGTGGGAAAAGGTTTTGGAGAAGATGTTTATCAAAGACCTTCAATGGTGCTTAACTCGATGTCTACGATACATGGCAGGAACGACAGTGATACAGATTATGAAGGTAAGGTTTAGGTCCTTTATGAACTAGTGTGTCTATTCAGAAATTCTGAAAACAAAAGATCAGTCGATAGCTGGTTGATGATTTCAACCTTAATGGCCGATACAAATTTTAATCAATATCAGTTCTTAGATACCAAATATTAGAAATATTTCGGAGACTGTCGGAAACATTTTTCGACCTAGCGATGTTGTTCTGCAACCATTAGGTCACGGGTCGTTTATCATAAATCTTCGGGTCAACCTTCATCTACGAGTCTTCGGAATAATTTCGCTCTCGACGAATAAACAAAAACATCTTCTGTCAAAAGCAATCAGAATTCACCTTTATTGCATTCTATGAATTAATAATTAGAGATATTTATTTCTGTTTCTTTTGCAGACGAAGGTATTGATCAACAACTGTCTCCGACAGCATCCGAAGAAAACGCCAATTCTCAAACCGAACAGTCTTCCGAACCCGAACCGACGATAATCGACGGTGTACGAATTAAAACCGAACCGGAGAAAACGCCGGAAGAAGAGGAAGAAGGGAACACGATAGTCACACCGAGTGAAAACGGGACTCAACTTCACTCTCCGAAGAGGAAAATCAACGGCGAGACGCAACACGATGAAATCGATGTGCTCCGACTTCACCCGAAGATACCTCGAACTTCAGACAGCCCAAACGTGGGCAGAAAACTGCATCAGGATCCGCTCGTGTTGCTGATGCGAGCGTTTCCGAGTCAGTGCCGAAGTGTGCTCGAGTTAGTCCTTCAAGGCTGCGGCGGAAACGTGGTTCAAGCCATTGAGTGTTTGCTTCAAAATCAGGAGAAGAAGCAGTTCCCCTTACCGATGCCCGTCCCGGTGATTGGAGGCGTTGGGGGACCACCCGCCACAATTCATCCAGCCCTGCACTTCCAAGCACCTCCGCTCTTTCGCAAACCGGAGCCTTTTTCGCACAGTTTCGGTCACAGGCCCCCTCTGAGTCCAACCTGTGCATACCCGCCGCCGCCGCCATTACTCAAACCCAAACCACAGGTCAGCGGTTATCCTTTCTCGATGGAAGCCGTCTTGGCTTCATCGCCGAACAATGTTAGTGCGGGCTCAGGATCTCCCAAGGGGGAAGAAAAATCGGTGATGGTACATTTTTGCACAAAGTGCGGCCGAAAGGCGAATTGCGATGACAATTTTTGTGCCTTCTGCGGGCAAAAACTCCACAAATAACATAAAAATGACGTATAACTATTTCTTTAAGTGGGTATGTGTAAATGTATCTTTAAGTATCCATGAGGTATTCCGTAAAGAGAAAGTACATTAACCCTCAAAGTCGAGTGTTCAACGTGAAATTTCTCCTTACAAATTTAATAGAAGTTATGAGACGTGTCAGATCGCCCCACCTAATTTTTCTTTTGACAGTTCAACATGTATTGTCATCTTTTACGAGGAGAAAATTTTAAACCGTTGCGGAGATTTGAATGTTGAACATTGGAGCTCAAAGGGTTAATTTATCTAAACGCAAAGGCTTTGCTGATTTACTGTTCTACTTAACGAAGGGGAGTGAAATTTTGTCGGGTATGACTGTAGACAATAAGAAAGAAACTTCCTCGGATGAAAATATGGAAAGAAAACAAATCGCGTGGTTATAAACTCCGATCGACTGCCAGAGTTTCACATTCTTTTTTGTTCATCGTCGAGGACGATGTAAAGATTTCTTTGTATATGACGATAACGGAGCAGAACTGAAAAACGGTTTATCCGTGAGAAAAAAAACCGCCATGCGTTCAAAGAAGTGATAAAAGATACTTTTGCATTTTAAGCTGTCATTGACGCGGGTTTTCTGAAAAACAAGGCAACAGAACCCGAGATACATAAGGCTCGTGAAATTTGCTCGCTCGTGTGTTTGTCAGTATAATAATATTTATTATTATCACAAATATATATATAGTTAATCGCTTTGATCTCTGAGAGGCACTATCAATCTTATCCTTAAAAAGTTTCGTTCATTTTCTGTGGAATTGGTTTATAATCAAGACTAGAGAAAATTATGAATTCTAATTAAAGTAGGAGAGTAAGGAATTAAGCTTATCGTGTGTGTTTGTTAGCCTACAAGTCTGCAGTATACGGAATTGTGAAAGAAGACTCAATCTAATTTCATTCAATGCTCAATAATACCGTTATTTCCTTCGGTTGTGGGTCTTTCGTTTAAGAGCTCTTTCATCAAAATCGTTTATACAAGCTTTGCTTTTCAAGTCCGACTCATTTCTTACACCGAAAGTTCTTAAAATAAACAAGAGTATATCTCTTAAAAGCGCGGATCAATTAATTGTTTTTCGAGCTTACAGGCCACAAAGTGAGCATTTCGACCCCATATTTAATAGTTCTAATTAATATTATCCTGACCGAATATTTAGAATAGAATAGTTAAATCATATTTCAAATTTATATTCACCAGCAGAAAACGTGGAAAAAGTGAATTTAGAGTTGAGTTCACTGTAATCTTGGCCATTCCCGTTTTGTGCTTGTAATGTTTTGTAGAATGTGACAAAAAAATAGATACTTTATTGCGCGACATTCATACTTTTATATGTACCTTAAGGAAATAAGCATGCAGAAATGTTAAAATAGAGATGCCATGATTTCGTTTGCTGCATGGTACAGCTGTAAAAGATGTACGACGACATTAGATACATGATCTTGTACGTGTGTGAAAACATGAATGAATATTATAGCCTCTTTTCAAAATTTAAATTATATACGTTAGTCCGTATTTGTAAAAGTTCGTTTTTACAAGAAGGCGAAAAAATAAAATAAAAATATGCTAACTGCAAAATTTAAAAAATGCTTGTTTGTTACTGATCCCTCCTTGTCAATTGGGTGTCATAAAATTTTCTTAATTCCTAAATTGTATGTGTAAAATCTGGATAGAACTAGTTGGGATATATTGAAAAACAAACCCTACGTTTTCCTGGTTCACTGACTAAATTCCAAAACGTTGTTTAATGAATGGTGGGGGTCCCCCAGCCTCGCGGTTGTGTTGTTTTGGATAACACAAGAATTAGCTGGATGCGTTAGAATTTTCAGACCATCATAACATTGAAATGGGGGTACTAGAGGACAAGGGAGAGTCTTTGATGCAGTTTGATTACATCTTAGTATCGTGGGCGTCATTCTTCGTAGGAAAAAGGTGGCTACTGGTACATTTACCCATAATTCTTATCGCACGAAAACGTAACAACGCTCATTATGATGTAGAGAAGAGTTCTAAAATCTTCAAATCTAAAATACACAGTCATTAGCACAAAGACAAATATTGCAAAAGAATGGCTTTCCTTGTACTTTATATATAGGCTGTGTAAGGTTCGCGTGCTATTGTGGTTTTTTTTTTTTTTTTTTTCTTTTTGTTTTGAATAAGTACAGTGAAACCTCGATTAAACTTCAAGGCTATCTCGGTCAGGTTAACACTCTAGTGCCAGTGGATTTGGTGGAGCGTAGAACGCTTTCAAGGAATGACTTGCAAATTGCGAAGCAAGTGTGTAATCTATTGTTGTTATAGGAACGCTTGAGATCTTTCACTATCCGCTTGGCGTAATTAAGTAAACAAGTTAGTTCCTTACCCGCCCACCCAAATCAAAATTCAATTGACTGGCTCACGGCTGTCACACTTTTTCCAGAGAGGGCGTAAATATATTAATCATCAAGAATGTTTGCCATGTTTTTCTCAAGTATTATTTATCTTGCTATCTTTATAAAGGGATTGATCATCTGCGCGTATAAGTGTCGAAATTAGCCGTGAAACTGTATCACTTCACTGTTGCCTTCTTTTTTTTTTATCTGTCAGCTTTAACTTGTCGTTTTAAATGCATTTGTAGACATCAACAACAAAAAGAGACCAAGAAGTCTTCCGTGCTAACTTACGGGTGTAAATATCGCTACAGGAGCGTGAACCGTGCGTTGTCTCGTGAAGCGTGGCATGAAAAAATGTGAATTGCGATTTTTAGTGTGATCTAAAGCGTGAACCGTGGATCACCCAACAATTACCTTGAAACTTAAGGTTGTTATTTTTTTCAGGGATAACCAGATTTAAGGATCTGGAGACTGATTACGGTAATCTCGATTTAAACTCTCCATCTTTTGAAATTAAACAAGAAATTAGAGTTGTTATTTAATGATTTTTCATGCCGTATTGCCGATCTTCTAATAAAGTTGCAGCAAAATTAATAGTGACACCAAACTCCAAGGAAGTGATGCGTTTGAATCCGCAAACAATGCGATAACTAAAACAACCTATCTACTGTCATCTGTAGCATTCTGTTTTCGCTGAAGCATAAATGTCTTCACTGATGCAAAGAAGCAATTTCAAACAGTTTTCTCAGTCATGCATAATAAACATTAACCGGGTCACACGCTTCTGAGGTTTTACGTCCAAACTAAGGTAAATCTCGTTTGGTAGAAAGCTACCTCGGAGGTAATTCAAGAAACTTGAAATCTTTACGCATTGTGCTACATTCGTGTGTCGCCACTAAGCTTCAAAGCAATTTCTCGTATCGGTAACGACTTACGGAATGGCTTCACTATGAATTCCGTTTAGGAGCAGGCTTTTACAGATCAAGATAACAGTGTGGCGTGGAGTTGTTTTCGTTCTGGGCGAAGGAAGCTGCGATATCTTGCGATGGTTTCGCGGCAAAGCAAAAAGGGAGATGGGCAAGCTATTTGGTGTCTATGTACTCTACCTATTATTATTTTCCCCTTTATTGTCATTTTTCTGCTCCATCGGAGTTTTTCTGCCGACGAGTTTCTTCAGCATTCTGGATTTAAAGGCAACACGCCTGCAATGGCATTTAGGAAAGACATGCGCTTGCTCAAAGAGCAAAATGAGTTTTTCGAAACATTGCTGAACATGACAAAAGCTCCTGCTACCAAGCGGTCCACAGTTGCCGACGTTGTTTTCGCCGTTGACTCGGGGAGGCGAGATCCACCCGCCGACTCAGATCCGATCGAATTACACAGAGACGAAGAATCTTCGGATCACGACGGAAAAGTCGTAATCGTAACCCCCGAACCTGACACTGGAAAAACAGGTAAAGTAACTTTTGCTCCCAGAGAAGACGAAATCACTGGACATGCGTTGCTGTCGGCATTTTTCGAGCAAGTTGTTCCCGATAACATGGCTGGAAAGCTAAACGTTCATACATGGCAAGGGATTTGCGGACCATACGTTGAACAACTTCGACATTCTCCACTGTTTCCTCGTTTTCCTTATATGCGAAAGTTTTTGAATCAGTTCAAATCGCAGCAGGAAGAAAGCGACTTCGGAGAGAGAATATTCGGTTTTATTCACCCCGAAAAGCAGGGCTTTCACGAGTTCGCGATTACTTCCGATGATACCTCGGAGCTGTGGTTGAGCTCCGACAGCAACCCGAAGAAATCACGATTGATCGCCGCCGTGTATTCGGCCAGTGGCGCAGCCTGGACAACTCCTTATAATTTCAAAAAGTATCCAATCCAAGTTTCTAGGAAAATTGCACTCAAATCTTCTAGAAAATATTACATTGAGGCGCTCCACAAACAGTCTAAGGGAAGAAGCCATGTTCAAGTATTCTGGAAAGAACCAGGTTCTCAGACGTTCAGAATAATTCGGGGTAAACACTTATCTCTCTTTGTTGATGATAGAGACATGCATGAGGAAGGAATTATGGAGGACATTGATTTTCATAGTTATGCACCGCCTGGAATACCAAGCCACTCCAAGCGGAAACTGGACTCCAGCGTTAAGAAATTTCTTTATAAGTGCTAGGAGACGTGCTGCGATCATGCACTCCAGAATGAGCCCGCAGCTTACCTGTCGAAGTTGCTTAGCAACTGATCGAACCGTATTGGCGTGAAAACTCTCGGAGTATTGTACTCCCGTGGGCTTGCGATTTTCTGTGATTGAATAATTAAAAATCGCGAACTCTACGAGTGCGCCAAAGAAGATTAGCCTAACATTGTACCTGTATATATAAACAATAGCCTTTATTGGCGCGAAAAAATGCACGGATATTTGTCCGCGGACATTATCTGTTTGGAGAAGCGAACAGTTTTCCGAGAACGTAGTTCGAGGAAAACTGTGAGGAACAGTTTATTATTATTTTTCAAACATTTTTTGTAAAACGCGCATTTTTTAAAAATGATGGATTAGAATGTGTTATCAAGAAAAAAAATCTGACACAACTGTATTATTGGCAAAGAAAATTCAAAATATATGCATAACAGCAAGTTGTGAGAAATTTAAAAAGGCTTTTTTTTACAAGGTCGGAGTGCGTTCTTTCTCAAATTACGCAGAATCTGAAAATCAGAAAGAAACGCCTTTTTTTATTTTCATCGTTCGCACATTTTCCTTATCCCTATGGAGCGCGATACTGGCGACTGCAGCTGTTTGTTTTGTCTGTCCAGGGGCAGTGTCGCGGAATTGGTATCTTCAAATGCCTGGTATACATCACAACTGCTTCCGCTCAGTTCTTTTATGACAGTGTTTCGTGTGACGTGCGCGACACTTGATGCCTGAGAATTGAGAAGGATTTTCCGTGAAAGAGGTGAAAGAATAAAAGAACAGGTGGATTATCTGTCGGCTTTCACGGGCTCCCAGGGGCGGTACTCTAACAAAGTTTTATATGATTAGGCTCCGCTTAGAGTTCCAACCCCTTACTCTTTTGTATACCATTCTGACTGAAAAGGTTCCCGTCTAGTATACCTTCCTTAGCTTCGAAAAAAGGTATTTCTTTTGTATACCTACTTAAGAACATTGCATCTCTTTTCTAAACCCTTGAAATGAAGTTAAGATGTAAAGCTTAATAAACAGTCCATTTCCGAATTACCTTCTGCCTCCGTTCTAAAACCAGTCCTCGTGCAAAACCTTTCATATGAAAACGACTTTGATTTAGATGAAAATGAACCTGTACGTAGCGGGAACCATATGAATTGTTTCGAAAGAAGTCTCGTTTTGACACAAAAGGCAAAAGGCAACTCGGTTTTGGCCTATTAGATGATGCAACCGTAAGGTGCGTCTGTTCGAAATATTTTGATTTAAATCCTTTTCAAATACCTCAATGACAGATTTCACTACCCTTTCATATACCTCAACTTGTGAAACTCCTACCCTTTTATATGCCTGAAGCCTGAAAAAGGTACCCCTTTCGAGCTACTATTCTGCAACAACGTATTGGATTGTTTTGCTTGAACACAAATCTCCCAGGTTGATAATCTATTGCATAACTAGACTGTGAGCAGTCTCTCATGTCCTCTTTTGCTCAAAATCCGTGAAGAAGAACGCAAGGAAGAACGCCAAACAATTTGAGCGTGCGAGCGTAACATGCGAAGCAGTGGGCCGTAAGTAGCGCGGGCGTCGGACGCCCACGCGTTGGACCCCACGCTACTCGCAGCTCTCGTGGAGCTCTCATGTCACGCTCGCACGCTCACTTGTTTTGCTTTCTTCCCCAGGGATTTTCGAGCAAAAGAGAGACTGCTCGCTGTCTATTGCATAACTGTACATGTATCCCCTGTGGAATCCTTGCACATCGCTACCCTGGTTAAATGTTACCAAACAAAGGGTAGATTTGGAGAGGTGACTCCCAAAAACGCATTTTTCGGACATTTTGGAGGTTTTCAGCCTGGACATGAACCAAATTACCTCTGATCTACTCAAAAAGGCATTTGCAACATGACCGCATGCCTTTCTTTCCCCTAGCATCGCGTTTTACTACATTTTTGCTGGGCATGAGCAGAAGTCAAAATTTGCTTACGTCTTTAGGCTTTTCGGTTTTTATAATTTTTTTTCCGCCATTCCTTTTTCTGCTTTTCTTATCTTTTTGCGGCAGTGATTGACCTTCTACTGGGCTTGCTTCGAGTTCTAAGATTTCTGAGAAAGTATTATCGAGATGGGCAATTTTTACCTTGGAGTAACTAAGTGTAATCGCAGGAAATTTTGCTGTGAGTTTTTCACTCAAATTTCTGAGTATTTTCGTGCATATTTCAGGTTTCATTGAGCCGATCACTCTGATCTGGGTATCATCGAAAAGATCTTTTCCTCCTGCAGAACCTGAGTATAGATGATGCCAATTTTGCTCAAAGGCGATGAAGTCAGAAGTGGCACAAAGGCCAACGCTCGTCACGGCCGGTTACGGGCGGTACCGAAGTCAATTGGTTAAACAGATTCCTATTGCAACAAAGGGGATTTAAAATAGACGGAGGCAAAATTCTGGCCCGAAGTGACATCTATATTCCTTGAATTGGGACCCTCTAGAAACCGGAAAACCGCTCAATTTTGTTTTTCAAAACGCAAAAAATCGCCATAAATATTACTCAAAACCTAAACACCATTGCTCATAATGATGAAAAGCACTCAGTGCAAATTCAAAATTTGACGTGTACTTTTCCTTAATAATATCAATAAGACATTTCATTTGAAATCATAGCACTACATTTTTAGCCTATATGCGCTATTAACCCTTCAACTGCTAGATATTTTCCCAAAAACGGCAATAAATGTTACAAACGGGCCCCCTAGGCAATAACTTCATTTAACCATACAAACTAACATTCCCCTTCACTAAGAGGCATAGAGAAGATGATTCTAACTAACATTTTTTCTGATTCGTGTAGAACACTATTGCAGTGGCGGATCTAAGGGAAGGGGCCCGGGGGGCCCGGGCCCCCTCCTTATTTTGGGTAAAAAAGAAATATTCTCGATTTTCGACTTCTGTGTGATGCTGTCTGACCACCCGAGGGAAATAGAGAACACTAGGAACTAGGACATAAAAACCGAAAAGCGACTGCTGAAAAAGAAAATAAAGACGAAAACTTCAACAGAAACCAAAACCGAAAAACTGGATATTTTAATGCCTTTCTTTGCAAAAAGCGAAATTCTTTTGCACTGAAATAATGACCAAAACTGAAAAACCGAAAACCCGGCCAACGGACCCCTCTTCATCGAATGTTTTGTTAAGTTGTCTTCACTAAAATTCTCTTGCTGTAAGCCAGTTATAAACTTCCTGAGGGTCTTTGGGTGCTCTTATTGAATGGTTTAGTCATTTCAAAGCAGACATCTTTATTTCACTGGCTAATAGGTTGCTATGACAAAGAATAGACGTCACCCAACTTCGGTTGACTTGGGTTGGGTGGCCAAACGGTGAAAAACGTCCGTTGACTTGCGTGCCAATTTGATCTCGACAAAGGTGAGCGCAAGTCATCGCAAGTGCACGCCAGGCCTGGCCAAACGGAGTCGCAAGTATAGACCGAAGTTTTCAACTTGCGTCTACTTGCAAGTCCGTCCTCTGGCGGCGAAAACGGAGTTTTTCAAAGAGAGCTTCGACTTGTTCAATCCATATTCAGAAAAATAAACCATTTAGACAACATTCTTACACTACTTTCATATTTTCTTTTTGGTCAAATGCCCGATCAAACTGATCAGAGATAGGAAAGATTGATGCCCAGTCCCTGCTTGAGAGAAAGCAAGTACAAGTGCAAGTGTAACTCGCATGACCCTAAAAAGCAATCCGCTGACCTAATGCCATGCTTTGTAACGGTGATTCGGCAAATCAGCCAAATCGTTCGTCTTTTTACCCTACATTGATAAAAGTTTTCATCTGTTCCTACGTTATGCTCACTTAGAAGAAGGAACAGTTTAGCAAGTGATCGTCTAAAGATCACCAATTGAAAGTTATGTTGGACTTCAAGCCGCAAAAGGAAATCGTTTACAATCGTTTTTTACCCTACAAAGACAGGCTAGATGAAGAGTCCAATAAGTTTCTTTCCGAGATTAAATACAGTCTTGGTCGAGCTGTGGTTTTCAAAGAGACCAGCCCTGGAATTCTGTACTGGAGCAATCGACTGACAAAGTAAGTTGTTTGGAAAAAGGGATTAATGTTGAATTTTGACTAAGAAAAAGTAAAAGGGGGACCTTAAAAATATGAGCTTAATTGAAGAGTTTTAATTTGATCGATCATTGTTTTCTAACTAAAAGCTACTTCCTGTGTAATTCTCTTTCGACCTCAGCAGGAGCAAAATGTTGTTTTAGTTGATTTTTGATTGGGAAAATGAAAAAGTTATTTGGTGGAAAGAATTTTCAAGTTTCTTCTGGTAGTTGTTAGCGAAGATTCTTATTTCTGCGTTAAAAAAATAACAGCTGAACTTCTTGAAGTAACATCACGACAGCTGAAAGATTAGCAACAGTCTAGTTTCGCTGATGAGAAATTTTGTAAAGGCACGCAGGTTGCACAGAAAACCTATTTTCAAGCTTGAACTTTGGGCAAGCTAATTTAAACTACAGTTGAACCTCGATATAACGAAGGGCCAAGGAACAGGCAAAATTTGTTTGCTATAACAAGGTTTTGTTATATTGGGGTTCTTTTCCATATATTTTGCTTTTACTACGGCTAAGAATATTGTTGGTTATGTCGAGGACTTTGTTAAATTGAGGTACCACTGTATGATGTACTGGGCCGAGAGTCGTCCGCACTACCCCCACCCCTACCCCAACCCTGAAAAAAATTCTTAATACATGTAGTATGATTGATTGACTCAAAATTAAACCAATTCAATAACTGCATCTCTAAGGACAGTTTTAAGGTCATTCCCCAGTATTGCATTGCACATCCCTAATGCGCATAATTTCACGCGTGATTAGCACACGTACATTAAAAAATGGCGGCTTTTTCTTTACAGCTGGACCTCGCCATAGAGGTAAATCGTCATTTTCTCGCAAACAAGTATGGTGACCTATCATTTTTTTCTGTTGTTTTGAACTGAGTAATAAATTTCTCTGTGTAAAATAAATATGGACCAATTCTCAGTGCAGAGCAAAAAGCAATCGTCAGAAACGTGAATTTAGCAAGCAATCATAACTACAATCATGGTGCTATTATAAGGATTTATATGGGTATAAACTAGGTGCTTTTGCTCCTAAACGAACATGGGGACCCCTCATTTTTATTTCAAAATTTAAGTTCCTATAATATAAACAATCGATAGGCAAAGTTTCACAAAAATCTCAGTGCAGGGTCTATTTCAGTGGAATGACCTTAAATGAGTGTCGTTAGACCAAAACCAAAGTACTGTAATCACTCTAGCCAATTACAAAGGACCCAGACAACCCAATGAACCAATCAAAAATCATAGTAAATCATTGCACATGTAACTGATGCAAGACATAGGAAGACATGCGCAAGGTATTAGCGATTGGTTTCAGTTTTAATTCTGATTGGGTTAAAAAGTGGCGCAAGTTTTTTAAGCCAATCATGAAACCTAGTATTGCAAAACCAATTACTTTTCCACACTCAAGTGAAAACCACTTTAATAAGAACTTCCTCAAAGATTTTCCCAATTTAATCTTCTCTTGCCCGTAGGGCAAGTGAGAGATAGAATCAACTAGCCCGACTGCATTGTCCACTAGCCCCAGGGTATCGGACACAGCCATCTTTGCACCGTGGGATACAAATCTGTTCATGTCAAGTGAATTGAAATCAAATCGTTATTGACACTATTTTGCATGGAGGAAAAAATACAGAGTATAGTTTTGCTTACCAAAGAGGCAATATCATACATTTAACACAGTAAGGCTGTCTCACTTTTGCTGTGCATGATTGGTTAAAAAATTGACATTTACATTGTGGCACTGAAATGGGTTGCTCTCATATTCTTCAAATTTCAGAATGTAGTGATAAATCACTGATTACATTTATATTTTATTTCTTGCCTTATGAGCAGTTCAAACAACTTTAACTGCATGCAGTTTGTGAGTCACCGTGTAAGCTGTCTAAACTGTCTAAACTGTTTAAACTGTCTACAACTCCGAGCTTGTTTTAAGTCAAAGACACCAGAATTTTGCTAGTTTTAGTATGCATAATTATTATTTCCCTTTTATCATATCTGTCAGTTAGTATGCACGCTGTGATTGGTCAGTTTAGCGGGCCGTAATCTACTGTGCGGCCCGCTAAAATTTAAAGCTGTTTTTGTGACCAAAATGTTTCGTAGTTTATTAACAAGTGTTCTTAACTTTTTTAGCAAGTAAAAGAACAAAATTGTGTGTTGAAACCTACTAATGATTTCAAACGATCAGTTCAAATTGAGTTGTTTTGCTTTTGAGGCGTGTTAGAAATTTGAAGCCGTTCTGGGTAAATAGAAACTGTTCCCGAGCCATCAGACACACAGTAGAGATATATCAAATATCTCACTAACCTCTTTTTCTTGGTCTGTACTGTAAGTTACAGATCCTCATTTTTCCCCTTCGATTTATGGCCCGTGCGCTTCGCGCTTGGGCCATAACTCGATGGGGAAAAACTCAGTCCATAACTTACAGTACGGCCCTCGAACTGGGTTAGTAAGAGGTATTTATCTTCAAATTGCGGAGCAAATTCACCCATTGATGCTTTGGAAAAAAAAAAAAATAATAATGTTTTGCATTCATGTAAGAGCTCACTTTAAATATGTCAAAATTATGAGCAGATCCACCTGGATTTGAATTATGATAAAGTCTTTTCAAGGCGACTGAGTGGTGCCAATTTTGTGGTCCAAATTGCAGCAAAACTTATCTCTACAAGTGTAGTTCTAACTTAAATGTTTTCCAGGGTTCATGCCCCTGGGCTCCCCGAGCTTTGCATATAGAATAAATCGTCAACAAAGGAAGTCTTCTTGTCATTTCATGTAGTGTGTGTATCTCATATCCTGATGCCCTTGTGTCAAAAATCTTATTGAAACCCTTGATCTCATTCAGAAGAGGAAATCTCAGAAAGGACCTTTGTTTTACTTGTACAGTGGAACCTCTATTTAATATAAGCAGCCACCTATTGAGCAGCCATCCCTTATTAGTGGCCAGTTGTCAAAGTCCCAAAATTATTGTCAGTAAAATACTGTAAATATAACCTCTCTTAACCGGCCACCTCTATTAAGCAGCCATGGCCACCTTTTGGTCTTCCTGGTGAGGGTTTTTCTATAGTCTTTACCCCTATTAAAGGGCAACCCAGAATTAAATGCACGGACTAAATTTACTTTGTTTTGGAAAAGGCTATGGCAGATAAGAGTCGGATATAAGTGACGAGTGATTAAAAACATTCAAACACACTTTTATCAAGGCTGTCTTGAAGTGACTCCATGTTCATTAAGAAATTAACCTGATGTTGACAATATTCAAGGTAAACAAACCCCTGTTAAGTGGCCACCTTTCATTTCCCCAAGGGTGGCTGGTTAATACAGGTTTGACTTTACTTGTCCATGTATAAGCTACGAAAACAGGTTTTAACTGGGGGGGGGGGGGGATGGAGAACTTTACAAACTTTTATATGGGAGGGGTCTGATTGGCTAATTCTAGGGCATTATTCTCCCATAAGGTCAATATGGCAAGGTCATGGTTTGAGATTTTCCTGTAAAGACCTCATTCTCAGTTAATAAGTTGTTTATAAATGTAGATCCAGAGTTTCAATAGATGCTTGCACGGTATACTGCCAGTATATTGGAAATGACTTTTGAAACAGCCTGCTAACTTGTACAGTAACTGTATACATGTATATCACTTGTTTAAATAATTTTTTACTTTTTCAGCTATATAAAGCTCTATGGAAGAAAGTTTTCAAAGGAGGACCATCTGAATTTTATACAGATCTTCTTTGAACTAACAACAGCTCCTAATCTTGATCCTCAGTACGTGATTTCCTTTGGCCATGTATTGATTCTGCTACTCAAGTAAGTGTATAAATTCATTTCATTACATTCTTTACACACACAGCATAATTTATCAATTTATTATTAGTGGAGCTCCTATCCACCAAATGCCCCATACCTTAGAAAATTTGGTAAACCATCCAGCTAAAACAATTTGGTGGTCAGGTGATTGTCCATACTGTACATCTATACATATGTCCATATGCCACTTGGACTGTGCATGCATGTGCAAGCTGAGCCCCATACATGTACCTTGAAAAAAAAAGAGTGGCACCATAATCATAGGTGCATGTACATCTTTGATATGGGACATCCATGTTCAATAGCATTCTATCCAGAAGGGAGGAGAAATACTCCAATTCACTTCAGGCAACAGACAGAGAGTTATGGTGTAAGTGTTGGCCATACTGGCCCCTACATATTGTAGCTGAATGTTCACAGGCCTTGCATGATGCTATTGATTACTGAGATTCACATCGTGTCTCTGACTTGGTTGGTGCTCACTTGTAATAAATTCAAAGCCAAGTGACAACTTATAACATCCGTGAAGGTATACATGTACATCATGTAACTTCTTTACTTTCTATCAATTCCCTTTAGGAAGCGAGAACTAATATCAAGAGATGACCTTCTTCTGCCATGGCGACCTCTTTATGACCTGGTGAACTTTACATTTCATTCGAAATACGAAGTGGCTGGACTGAAGAAACATCCCATGTAAGTTTTGAAACCTGTGAGCTTTTCTTGTGCATTTCAAGACAATAATTTGTACTGTAGTTTAATAAAAGGCATGTGCATATAATTATATATACCATTATATATAATGCAATGCACGCCTGTATATGTGTGTAAATGTAGCTTTGATTCTGACACAATGCAAATTAGTTGATTATAAGAGAATACATATCAGTAATTAGTATAAATCTACTAGCATTATATCACAAATGCCATTCTTTGATTGGCTATGCTACTCACTATGTATTCTGTGATAGATGGTGTGTAGTGTAGCAGTGTGCCCTTGTCAACAAAATGATGGCTGCTTCTTGGCATTTTTGAAGTGTCTTTGAAGAGGATTTAAATGAAGTTTTGAATGACTTGTAGATTTATACTGCTACAATTATTAGATTATTTGATCTCTCTTTCTATGCGTGAGCAGCCCTTGTCAACTGTCACGCAAAAGACATTTTGAGCTCATAATCCAATTGTTTAATATAAGACTTTCAACAGTTCCTGTATGTGAAATTTTGATAGAGGGGATTTTCAATACTAGTTAAAGATTTTAGCTCTTGAAACTTTTACAAAATTGTGATGCCCCTGTTCATACATGTAATATCATGCCACAGACCCCCTAGATAGTGGGCAATGAAGTGGGGCTTGGGCCATGACCCAAAAACATTTGATTTTCTTTGTCTACAGTATGTTAAATACTATACATGTGCATTTTAAAGTTAATAACACAAGTGAAAGTTCAAGCAAAAATATTGAAATTTTATTATGATAGTAATAAAAGTGAACATTACTTGGTTAACAACTTGCCAGGAGGTCTTTCACAGTCTGTAGTGTGCCAGTGTTATGTGTATGACACATGAACAATAACAAACTTTTTTTATATGTTCTATCATCTACCAGAAAACTTGAAGAGACAGTGAAGCATGTGGTCCGTGTATCAAGAGTGTAAGTAGCACAAACTGCACATATATACTAGTTATGCAATGTTGTTGAAGGATATACCATGGTTTGCACACAAGATTTTTAGGCAAGTTTGTATACCAAGAAAATACAAGTGGCAAGTGGGATATTTTGTAGTACAGGTATACCAAAGAAAGTGTTTTGTAACTATTATTTTTATACCATGCCACAGGAAATACAGTGGCTAACACAATTAACTCAGCACATGCTGGGAATTAAGTTAGATGTATTACTGTTGAGTATACAACATCTTTCCTCTCTTCTGATTGGCGCTAGTTTTTATGGCATGGTATAAATGTACAAGTTTATATACAGAATGTAGCAGTTGTACATGTACCATATTACTGTGGAACGATTTTACATGGACACAAACTCTGTCTAATCAACATGTATCTTTAGTTAACTGCAAAACTGTTTAATCAAGAAACAGGGATTTTAAATGACCCGTTAATTGACCCATATGTCAAATCATAGTACATATTAATTAAGCACTGGACAGTCTGAGTTCGAATACCAAGACACTTAGTCAAGTGTATGAATAGGTACTACCAGAGTGCCCTGTCTGCTGAAGACAACCACAAAAATTGCAGGGGACTAGATGTGATGGAGTAGCATCCCATTTTAGTTGGGAGTGTGACTGTATAGTGGTAATTATAGTCCAGATTCGAGTTAATTGAGACTGCTGAATAAAAAGAGTCACAACATCATCTGACTGTATGTACTGAGTTTGTCTGTGGCCATGTACAAAATTACCTTTAAATTGAAGGAAACCTGAAAATAAAAGTTTACTAGCTAACAGATAGAAAAACACCAAAGAGCTAGTAATAAACAATAAAGAAATGGAGAAGATTGACACAAATTACAGACAACGAACTTGAAAAATTTAAGCTTAACCTTTTGATGTACAAACCATGACATAGGTCCTTTAATCTGAAGTGAATTATCCACAAAATACCTTCACCAAAGTGATGAAGTGTAAGAGTACACAGATTTGCCCTTAGTTCATGCTCTCACCCATATTAATTTGCAAATATTTCACTTCAGATGGAGACAACTGTACAGATACATCTTTAGTCTTGTTATTCAGCAGCCTTGGTTAACTTTAAAGTGGACTATTTTCCCAGGTGCACTGCATATTACCAAAACCAGAGTAAAATCGTAGTGCTGGTGGGTTACTCAAACCCTCTTATGTACCAGTTGGATCAGAAAAACATTGAACTTGGCAGTCTTATTTTCAGGTATTTTTCTGAAGACTCCACCCAGGAGATGCTTGATGAGTGGCGGCCATTAATGTGTCCTTATGATGTTACATTTAGCAAAGCAATGTTTTACTTTTCCCTGTTTTTGCCAACAACACTCTCGCCTGACAAGCACAGCAAAGGGTTCAAGTAGGTAATTTGTTTATTGATCATAAATGCCGTCATCAGGTGCTTTATTAAGGGCCAGGCACTGTACAAATTGACTGGCTTTAAGGATGATTTTGCCTACCTGGTTTGATTATCTAGGTAAAGACTGTTTTCTTATAAAGAAGTTCAATGCGAATAGTTTTACCAGCCTGTGAAAACGAAACCCCTGAGTTGTATATTAACTTTATTCATTTTCCAGTTTTTGCTTTTTTGTGTATAACTTGGAACTGTTGTTCATTTAAAATGCTTGGTGAAAGTAATAATTATTGGTATTGTTAGCTTGAACTGTAATTTCAAATTCTGTGATTAATATGACTGCATGTAGACTACATGTGCAAGACAAATTTTGTTCATGTTTGTTGCACATGTTATAATGGCTGAGATCCAATGACTGTTAAACCAGCTAAAACTCTGGAAGTACAAAAATTAGTGTACATTATACTCAATGTTGCAGTTTTGATATAGCTAGCTACATGTTCATGCAGTTGTACAGTATCTATATAATAGTAAATGGTAATCAGAGTTGTTACAAAGTTTTCAGTTAGGTGGCTTTGTTTCTTGGGATAGGCGACTGAGACTAAAGGACTAGAAATAAGTCAGCTGAGTCATTAGATCATGACTTTGTCACAGCCGCCTGCTTAAAACAACCTTGCCATGGGTACTTCTCAAACCTGCGTACAAGCCCATGTGTATTGTAAACAGTTGTTGGCCATTTGGCTTTCAGTATAGCCAGTGACTGTACATGACATCTGTATGAAAATGTCTACAGGTAATTGATGTTCATGTACTATGGGTATTGTACAGTCATGTAGTTATCAGCGCTTTCATTTAGTTTTGAGTCACCTGTAACTTTGTATTCCACACCCGAAGCAAACATATGACTTTGTGGGTCAATTTTATCAACAACAGGCCATTTCACCCATAGCATCAAGGCAAAATCTAGCATACTCACAGTCAGTTCTGTTAGTACAATGAACAGGACATAGATCAAACTTATTGGAGAGAACTTTCATGTCATTTTATTTGAAACTCATTGCATAGCTTTGTGATTGCTTTCCTCCAGGCTGTGGTTTGATGAGCTGTTAGGGATTTGGCAGTCATGTACCAACAGCCCAAGATGGGAAGAGGTATGAGCCATGACCTACATGTACATGTCAACAGAAATTTTAACGAAGGTTCCTACTATTTCATGTACATAAAGTTGAACATCGCTCTCAATAGCCAAGCAGTGCTAGTCTCTGACCTAAGTCAAGGCCGAAGCCATAAAAGAACTATGACTGAGGCAATCTCTGGACATGAAAAAATAATCACCTAGGCAATGTGCATGCTGTAAGTCTTCTTTTTCTGCTCTTTGTTCATGAGCGCTTGCAGAGCAGATGGTCAAATATAACTTTCAAAACTTCTTGTATGTTTATCAATTTCTTTCTGGCTCAGATTGTGAGTGGAAAATCAAATTGTACTCTCTAGTCTTGTAATTGGACACCCTGAAAAAGGTTTAATATGATTAATACAAAGAATTTTCAGTTCTGTATTTTTTGAAAAGAAATCAAAACAAAAACACCAGTCAACAATAACAGCAATGGCAATAGCAGCATCCTGCACATAAATTATATATGTATGGGATCTATGATGCCTCATAAGCATTGTTGGAAATGACGTTTGTTACAGACCCTTGGAAAGTTTTCTTACACTGTATATCTCCTTTTGTGCACTTCTTGCCCCCAGGATTTCGTGCAAACATTTTTTTTCTTGCAGTTTTGTTTTGCTTCACTCATGACCAACTAAGCAAAAGAGGTACTAGCTACATGTACATAGTACAGTAGTACATGTTTAGTGCATGGGCTCCCTTGTAGCTACAAGTAAGTTTGTGGCCATGCACCTTTTTTGCCAGCTTGGCGAAAATTTTTCTGAGATGTTTTGAATGAATTACATGTATCTCCTCTACCAGTAATTTTAGAAATGTAATTAATTTTATCATCACTTTTCCAGGACTGCTTAAAGTTGTTTGCCAGGCTTGCAAAAAATAACATTGGATTTGTTGATTGGAGTCCATACCTTGCAACTGTGAGTAATACATTGTAAATTAACCCATAAATTTAGTTTACCCAATTATTTCATGAAATGCCATGGAACCATCACTAAACTGCAGGTGTTCCTGTTTTATGATCTTCAGGTATTTACACGGATTTTAAGGAATTTTCATCTTCCTGTTGGCGGCAATACTCCTATTAGCAGCCTCAAAGATTATTCAAGCATAATTAGCTCATTTGTTATCTGGATTATCAATTCAATGGTAGGCCTGTAATGTTGCTGGTTTTTTTTTTTAACATGTAGGTAACAGATAAATAAATACATGTACAGTGGAACCCAATTGATCTGGTCACCAACAGGCCACAAAAATCTGGCCGTATTAACAGGGTGGCCATCTTAAAGGGGTTCTTTAAATCAGAAAATGACTGACTGAACCTTTGTTCAGGGCAGAATAAAGTGGCTGTAATGAGGTGGCCGCAAGGGGGGTTTCCACTGTACAGTCACATAGCATGGCTTGAAAACTTGAAAAGATCTTAAATTCCACCTTGCTGTTGTAGCTCTCAAATTTTGCTTGCCCTGGGCAAGTCTTAGTTTACTGACTTTGTTTTGAATTAGTTGGCGGACGACTTGCCTGGGCCCTTGACCATTGGCAAGTGAGAATGAAAAGTAACTTGCCTGGCAGCAAAACCTAGTTGTCCAGGATGACCGGGTGACCTTTTTTTTTGAGCCCTGAAATGGGGATTTTTGAAAGTCAGTGTAAACAAACAATGGAACATACACTGTACATGTCTTCAGCCATGTATTTTACAAATGTACACAGGGCCTGACAAGGATTATTTTTTGAGACTGTCGCAAGACATACATTCTTTAGAATTTAATACTGTAGCTGTTAGCAATTAATAATAATAAATATTATTATTTCGAAATCTGTAATTTCATTGAAATTGCTTTTCAGAGTAGCTCCAGTTCGACTCAAGAACATCTCTGCAAATTGTTCAAAGCACTGGAATCTTTTTACCATCCTTCAAACAATGGACGTTACTCAGTGAGAACTTGTACATTGTATAGTCAGAATGAAACTGCATTTTACTTTAGTATGGTTATTGAAGGTCACGGGCTCCTGAAGTTATAAATTAAGTTATGAATCAATTGAATTAAGGTGCGCCGGTGCAAAGTTACTATTGATCCCAGACGTCTGTTGAAATGGAATTTTTTTCAGGTCGTTGCATGCACCGTTGGTTTAAGTTGGGGATTAAAAATGAACATGTGATGACAAGCATCTCTTGGCTACAGTTTGCAGTACAGCTGTCACAAATTCCTCAAAAGTAGCCAGTTCAACTCAAATCTTATCCGTGTGATGGGTGTGCATCATTCAAACTCTTCTCTGTATTATAAAGTTGTGCGATACTCAACAAACTTGCAAACAAACTGTGAAGCACCTTCCCCGACGGCAGGAGATTCACTCATCACTCAATCATGAAATTCGTCATCACATGATCACTTTTTTTGAATCATGAATCAATAGTGTGTACATTTGTACAGTTTCACCTCTCATAAGCTGTTACAGGCCTTTGGAACCAGTTCAAAAGTTTGATGCTGGTTTGAAACATTTTGTACTTATTCAGAACCGTGGGCAAAAATTGAACTACAAGGTACATGTCCACGTGTATACATGTACATCGTAGACCTCTGTGCATGTAAATGATGGTAATTGTAATGGTCTGTATTGCAAAATCAGACTGCTAACAGTTGTAGGGAGCCAGTCACAATGCATGGACCAGCTTACCTTTGTTACGTACATGTATGTATGGACATACACGTGTAATGTGCATCACTATTAATTTTCTTCTTCTCTGTCACAGGGTAAGCTCCAGAGGTTTCTTTACAACTTGCCCAAAGAAATGATCAAGAGGCTTCACAGGTAATAAAACATTGAATACAGATAATTAATTGATGATATTAATTATCTTTTACTGTGGGCAGAATGATTAATGTCATACCTGAATGGTGACAAAGTACAAACATGTATACAGTGGAAGAAAGGTGTCTGTCTTCCCTATACTGTTAGTAAGAGTACGTGTACACCAAGAGAATTTTGAAGTTCTCGTAGCAACTGGAGAACTTCTTTTACATGTGTGTGTACAAGCCCTACAAAAAGCCTTTTTGAACCTGTCCAAGCCCATGGCTTATTGGAATTTTATGGTCAGATATCACACTACACGTACTTGTTTGTACATAATTTACATGTTGATGATTTACGTGACTGTAATTTCTTCTTGCTACAGCGGCATGTATATGATAGTTATACTTACATGTAACTATATTAAACTTACACGTACCACCTTAAATTGTTTTGTTTTTTCATTAGAGAGAGATTTCCAAAGAATTCTTGGGAGACCCCCATTCCAGAAGAATCCAAGCTGAAGGATGATGACCTGACAGCATTTGTAGAGTGCCTCAAGCCTGCCGTCATGCTAGCAGTGTTTAACAAGAGTGGAAGCTTTGATGCTGCTGGGGCACTGCAAAATCTGGCTCTGATCAAACCAGACATAGTCCTTCCAACTCTATTAGACAAGTAAGGTTTACATGTGTAGTTGGCCAAAATGTAATATTTTAGTACATTATTTTACAGTAATCACTTTTGTGCTTATCCCATAATTATTTTAGCCTCCCCTGGACCTTCCTAAAATGGGCAACGGTGAACCCCTTGAAAAATATGATCAATTTGTGGACAAAGCATTTCATACCTCTCCTTAAAAAACAGTTAATGAATTCATGAAGATTGCTTAGGATTGTTTTGCCTTAATGCTGTTTTAGTCAAGGAGGTTGGCAAGCCACACATGTAGACATGACATTTGAAATTCAGTCGAGTAAATTCTATCTTTAACATCCTCCTGTACAGACCCCCTTTTTTCTGTAAGTAACATACTGTAAGTTGGTTGTACGTGATTTGTAGATTGTAATGTGTAGATACGTATGCCATAGACTTTTTTTTTTTAACTGTAGTGTAAGTTTAGTTGCAATTGTTGTAATTGTTCGAGCAAATTAAAAAAAAAATCCTTCTGTAGAGAACAATAACATCAGAGTGTGTACTTTCTTGTCAAAGGTTATATGTGGCTTTGGGTACCCTGACAGAACCTCATCAGTTGACTGCCACCTTAAACTGTGTGACGTCTGTAGCCAGGGCACTTGTCAGGCCAGATGAATCATACCCTGCTGGCCGCAGCCATGTTCTACCATTGTTACAGCTGGTGCTTCCTGGAATTGACCCTAATGACTTCAGAAAGGCTTTGGTGAGTGCAGACATCTGCAGTAATTGAGATCAGCAGGTCAAGCTTGTGGTTTGTGTGAGGAAAGACATTGCTTATCACTAACTGGGAAACATACTGACAAGTTTACTTTGTGCAAGGCTTCTTGAATCCGTTAAGGACCATCTCTAACAGTAACTCGTTTCTGTTGGGTTGAATCATGTTATTTTTCAGTCTTTCACCATGGGGGTTACAGGTCTGTCTCACTCTTGTTTTCCTTGATCCCTACTATCTTAAACTTAAACAAAGTATGACTCACTGTGGGAAAATGCTATTAAACTCCCATTAAAACACTGCACTGTAGAAAAGAAATTTCTCTTTAATCGGTGTTAAAGATTGAATCCTTCAGTGATGGTGTTCATCCAGCCCACTGCATATATACCTTCATCAATTTTCAGTTTCACTTGAAAGTTTAGGTACAAAATGTAGTAGTAGTAGTCCTCTGCCTTCTCTACTCTATTATGCTTGTTCATGTGGTGAATTTGATGGCTTTAAGTGAGTGCACTTTGTATTTCAGTGCAGCACCAGTAACAATGCACTGTACACATACTTAGTAATGATGCTCACTTGATTATTTTTGTAGGGAACGTTTATGTTCATTTCCACCGTTGTTTGTCTGGTGCCCGTTGTGGACTGTTCAGAGGCTGTGGGAGTTGTAGAAATGACAGAGGTTACAGTAACGTTTTGCGTGTTCTTTGTTGCTTACATTAATTTTATTACAATTACATGTATGCTACAAGTTGCAGTTTTATCCTACATGAATCCATATCAAGGTATCATGAAATTCTTCTTAACATTTTGCAGGATGAGAAAGAGTTGTGTCTTGCAACGGCTCAGTTCGAAGACTTTGTGCTACAATTTATGGACAGGTAAATTCTTAAACTGATGACATTAGACCTACAGTACTTTAGGCTTCTCATTTTGTGTAAGATCTGTAGGATTCTTTGCAGAACGGTCCAAGAAACAATGTTTACATATTTATACTTAATACAGCTGATCATCTTGTAATAAACAACTTCTGTAGACAGCCTTAGTCACAGCCCCAGCTACCCGCACATACAATCACTACATACTGTTGAAGCAGGAGCAGGCACCTCTCCTAAATGTATAGTGGAACCCTGTTAGTCTGTATTAACAGGGTGGCGGTATTAAAAGAGTTCAGTAAAAAGAAAATGACTGACTCAGCTCTTCTTCAGGCTGTATTAACGAGGTGCCCGGAAGGTGGGATTCCACAGTACAACAAGTTTCCAATTCCCAAGGGTGTTCATTTATGGGAGGTTTTTTAAAACTTGCCAAGATGAATGTACATTTTAATATACTCTTATCTTGTCAACGCTTATCGGTTTTTTTAAGGCACAGGGGTGCATCTATCCCATGGTTAGCATAAAAGACTTCTGACTGTTGAAAGCTCCTCTGTCGCGACTGTTTGGGTACAAATTCGAGTTCAGTGCTCAACATCTTACCACCCACATGAAATGGTTTACAATTATTGCTGTGACCCTTATCCAATACTAACTAAAAAGTTGTTGTGAAGCACTAACATCCAACATCCATCCTTGTGGAGGCATGATGGCCTCATGGTTAGTGCACTCGCCTCCGGATCAAGAGGTGCAGGTTTGAGCCCTGGCTGGGGGCATTGTGTTCTGTTCTTAGGCAAAACACTTTACTTTGACAGTGCCTCTCTCCACCCAGGTGTATAAATGGGTACCGGCGAATTTAATGCTGGGGGTCACTCTGCAATAGACCAGCATCCCATCCAGGGAGAGTGGAAATACTCCTGGTTGTTTCATGCCAGAGAAACCGGAGATAAGCACTGGTCTGATGGGCCATTTGGCTCGTATGCAGACTTTACTACTAACGTCCGAACAAAGGCTCTGTCAGAGTTATTTTTGGATAATCCTAATCATGAAGTAAATCCTTAGTGACAACAATCACAATGTTTGCCTCAACAGCATTTTGTTAAACTATATCTGGGGCTGTTGTAATGTTTTTTGGTTCTGTTTCACAGATGTTTTGCAATGATTGACAACTCATCGTTTGAGAACACGTCAGAGCTAGACAGTACCACGATGAAAGCTGACCAGCGTCACTCCCTGGAGGGCATGATGGGAATGGGCGTGGCCTCGACATTTCACGCTATTCTGATGCAGAGCTCGCCCAAGATTTTCCAGGTAAAGTTCTGTTTTGTACAACCGCAATAACTAGTCTTATAATTTCCAGTTGATTATGTTTCCATAGTAATATCATGGGTGACAAATTACTCCTTAATTTTGGCGCGAAATTTCTGCGTTAAATTATAAAATTACATCACATCATCACAGTGGTCAAAATGTTGTGAACTCACAAGGTGCAGCCGAGTGAGTCCACAACAAATTTTGACCACTGTGATGATGCGTACTTGTTGTCGATAGGAGTACAGACCACGCTAAACTACATTTCGATTTGTTTTTTACCACAATATCAACGTCCAAGAAAATGTTTTTTCAGAGCGCAAGCTGAAAAAGGCATTGCGCAACACATTGACGGGAGCAGCGTGGTATGGACTCTTATCAACAATGGCAAATTAGCCAATCAGATTGCGAGATTAGCAGCAATTGTGGTAACAGAAACAATTCAAAAAGCCATGATTGCAGGCGTAATTTGTCACCCATGATTATTGAAAGGTAATCAAATCTTGTCACCATTTGATTACCCATACAAGTTTCATAAGCCAGGATTTGAAATGTGGGCATCCATACGAATGTTCTACTAAGGAGTTTTTGTAGGCGTTTCAATTTTTTATCCAATGTTGTATTGAACTGGCTTGTTTTATTTGGTCTGTATCGGAGAATATTGGTCTCTTTGCGATCCATAACTCAGCTAACATTTCCCAGTATGGACCGCGTTCAGTGTCATATACATTGTATTTACTCACTATGCATGTATTCAGTCGTTGTCGCTGTTGTTGTTTTTTTTTCAGTGTGCTCTTGATCAGCTATTTGCGTTTTGTACCAGCAAAGTACTTGAAACAAAGGTGGCAGGAAAGATGGCATCAGACATGTGCCGGGCGGCTGCAAGGGTGAGTTTCAAAAAAATACCAGCTGCTTGGTTAAATGATAAGTCACTTTATTAAGTGTGATGGTATTTATATGAAGCACTGCTGTGCTGGGGAGACTAAATCGAGAAACAAATATTGTAAGTAGAACTGAAAACGTGTTTAAAATCCCAACTGGTTGGAGGCTGACCAGTTGGTTATTTACAAGACGAGGGGAGTTGAATTAATTTTGGTACAACCGAACACAAATCCATCTAGTGGCAGGGAGAGGGATTTGAACCCAAGACCTCCGGATTACAAATCTAGTGCCCTAACCATCAGGCCATGCCGCCTCTTTGGTTGGTGTAGAGTCTATTTCTCAAAGAAATTACTAGGTTCAATTTCAGCTTTGTATTTACAGTGTACGGTGCTGGAGATTGACTGGTCACAATTATTGTAAACTGGAAAAAAATTTAGAGGAAATTATTATTATATCCACACTGTGTGAGCTTATTATAGATTGGAATGCAAGACACCTTCCTAGTAAAAACCGAAGTAATGACTGTGGCAAATCCTGTGCCGGGGACACAAACAATCCAGCGAACCAATCAAAACTCAGCAAATTCATGCAGCCGACGCAGAGAACAGGAAAACGTGAGCGCGACGATTGGTTTTGGTTGCGCTTCTGATTGGATGACAAAGTGGCACGAGATTTTTAGCCAATCATGTAACGTATTAATGCAAACCCAAAATTGCGAAAATGCAAATTACTTTTTACACTAGTGACAACCGCTCTGTTACATGGCAAGTAAACCCTGATCAGTTAATTAGTGCCTGTAGTTGCCTGTAGTTGCCTGTAGTGCCTGTGACATCATGTAGATGCAGGTTATACAGTAATCATGTCAAGGACACTCAAGGTCATGGGTAATCGTGTCGTGTATAACCGTGGTGCATGATTTCTAAGGGTAATCATGTCAAGTTCACGCGATTTGTGTTGCTTGCCGTCAGCCAAGAAGCAAAAACATGACTTCCATTTTCTCTTCGTTCAGTGTACATGTACAATAAAACAATTATTAGATTCGGTTTTTGTGATATCCAGAATAATCAAGGTCTCGGTAAGGTTTATCAGCCTCAACCTTCAGCTTCGGCTGATAACCCCTACCTCGACTTTGATTATTCTGGATATCACAAAGACCTCATCGAATAATTGTTTATAATTACCGTTATGTTTGAATTATATACCGGTACTTGGGATTTTCGCGAATTTCTTATCGGGAATTTCCATTTCATTTGATTTTCCTCTCGGAATTTTCGGTTGAACGGCGCGCTTTTCGGAAATTGTACAATTTCGGATTTTCTGGAAACTTTGCCGGGAAATTTCCATACCATTTGTCTGTGTTTCGAAATTTTCAGTTTTTGGCTCAATGGAAAGTGTCCCATATTTCCAAGATTTTTGTACACAATAGCATCTGATCTTCATCTGATTTCTGTGGAATGTGCCACTTCAAATTCCTTCAAATTACTTTTTACACTCTATTGACAACCGCTCTGTTACATGGCAAGTAAACCCTGATCGGTTAATTAGTGGGGGTTGTGTCTTCTGTGTTATGGACTCTATAATTAATGTACATGTTAAATTACGTTTACCCTTTAGGAATGTGTTTTCCCTTTCTTTATTGTATTTCTTTTATTTTACTCAGACAAATGCAACAGCAACTCTGAAGAAATTTGTACCTCACTGTTGTTCTGTTATTGAACACTTAACCTCTGGTAAGTAACTGAACTCTACTCGGGTAGATATTCTGTCAAGAGGATTGTGTAATTCTATATCTTTAAACTGCCCATTGCATTTGAAGAGAAACTAGAGACAATCATACATGTATTTTCCCTAGAATAACTGTTGAATGAGTGCTTCAGCTTCGAAAACGCAGCCAGAATGTTTTAATCTCTTCTTTTACAATCTGTCTTTGATCTTTTCCAATCGTAACCATTGTTTGGTGTTTTTTACTCTTAAGCTTGTTTCCTTCGATATGGAAATTTTTTGCGCATCACATACTGTCAATTACCTATGATGTTGCGGCATAGCTCTTTGAAATTCTGAGGCAGATCAGATACAGTACCATCAGAGATAGGCAAACCAAAATATTCGCATTGAAAACGCATTCTTAGAAACATTCAGAACCTGTGTATCCTATGTGCTGTGGCAAATTTTCAGGCAGCTATTTTACTAAGATTTGTGCGCCTGTCTAGGTCTTGGGTTTGTATAACTGTCTCAAATTCTCATAACCCCCTCGCGTTTAAATGAGGCTACGTAGGCTATGTAAAAAAGTCCCCGTTTTTGGAACAAAATTTTAGTCAAATCGGGCCAAAAAATGGTAGCGTGTAAGTGTGGCCTTTAGTTTGTGGTACCACGGTGTACTTGGATATGCAAGTGCTTAAAACTATTCACTGTAGTTGAAACTGGAGGACTTTCTCGTTGCATGAGTCAGATAACATGACCATGATGATCTTTTTGTAATGGGCACGTTTGAGGACATGTTCCATGTTCCATTGAAACAAAAGCTGCATATTGTTAATATTATTTTCAATATTTTCTTTAGTGGAAGGGGTCGCAGAAGAAGAGGAAGTTGATGATCAGCTGTTATGGAATCTTCAGATTTTATCGGAGGTTCGTATGTACTTGTTTTATATTTTCACTCTTTGCAGACATTTTGAGTGTTTGTACAATACCCCAGGCAAGGAGCAAATGTTTGATTGCCAAACATACACATGTTACAGTCTGTTTGTTAATCAAACTTTCTTAACAAGAAAGAATGATTGTGATGACATGACAAACAGAATTATCTGCTGGTAATGATTTATTTTTCTCTGTAAAAAAAGAAACATGTGTGGAAATGGCGGCAATGTTGATGCACCTAACCAATCCTGTGGGAGTTGAACTCTTTTCTTATGTAAACGCTTTCCAATAAATGTGCATTACTGTTGGCCACACGAGTGAAAACTTTTTTTTGGTTCTGACTAGTTGTCATTATTATGGTGTTTTATTGCATTCTCAACACTTAGCACTAAACACACGTGGTGTCCGTTGTATCCATTATTTGCCGGGTTGCCGTACAAACACAGAGACAAGTCTTCATGTAATCTTCATGTAATGACCCATGTAATCGAACCTAGTGGGTGCACAAGAGACTAGAAGTACTAATAACCAAACATTCTGATGTTCAGCAAATCTTTCTCAACAATTACAAAGTTTTAGCCTCTGTTAATTTACAATATGAAGCAGTGATCCTGTCCTATTCTTGCCGCATGTGGATATCTGCCTTCATGATCAATGCCATTGGAAAATGCAAGTTTGTAAAACCCAACACTTACATCATAGTATTCGAACACTGGCTTTGTGCGTCACTGCAATGCAAAACATTGAAACTTACAGTGCACTCAGGAGAAACGAGAAAAGTCTTGAATGAGACGAGACGCATCTCGAGAGACAGTGGTAACTTACTTTTCAGCGGTACTGTAAGCTTTGACCAATGCTAAAAAGGAATCCTAGTACAGTCTTTCAACAAATTTTCTTCTTGCTGAGCTCAGCGGCAATATGTCTCATGTGTTTTAACTTGTTTCCCTCAGGTTGTGCGTTCCAGTGGATCATTGCATTATAAAGATAAACTCATTTCGGCAATTAAATCAACCATTCACCTCAAGTGTAAAGAAGCAGCTACTCTGGGGGCCATAGTTAGTAGAATTTATTCCATTGTATTTGCCAATATTACATGTTATTATATGTTGTACTCACTATCTCTTTTCTGATTGGCCGAAAGCATACAGTGAATTTTTCGAAACCAGCACCTGTGACATCATCTAGCTGCAGATTATACAGTAATCATGTCAAGGACACTCAAGGTCATGGGTAATCGTGTCATGTATAACCGCGGTGCATGATTTCTAAGGGTAATCATGTCAAGTTCACGCGATTTGTGTTGCTTGCCGTCAGCCAAGAAGCAAAAACATGACTTCCATTTTCTCTTCGTTCAGTGTACATGTACAATAAAACAATTATTAGATTCGGTTTTTGTGATATCCAGAATAATCAAGGTCTCGGTAAGGGTTATCAGCCTCAACCTTCAGCTTTGGCTGATAACCCCTACCTCGACCTTGATTATTCTGGATATCACAAAGACCTCATCGAATAATTGTTTATAATTACCGTTATGTTTGAATTATATACCGGTACTTGGGATTTTCGCAAATTTCTTATCGGGCATTTCCATTTCATTTGATTTTCCTCTCGGAATTTTCGGTTGAACGGCGCGCTTTTCGGAAATTGTACAATTTCGGATGTTCTGGAAACTTTGCCGGGAAATTTCCATACCATTTGTCCGTGTTTCGAAATTTTCAGAGTTTTTGGCTGAATGGAAAGTGTCCCATATTTCCAAGATTTTTGTACACAATAGCATCTGATCTTCATCTGATTTCTGTGGAATGTGCCACTTCAAATTCCTATTTTTTTTTTTCTATTTTATTTATCTGATCAGCATTTCTCTTGTTTCCCTGCAGCTCCTGGAGCACATGCTACGGCCGCTGGCTAAGATTTACCCCATGGAGTGGAGGAGCGTGTTGGTTGACTTTGGAACACCACCGACAGAGCATCTGTTTATAAGGGTGAGGTTTTGTACACGTTTAACATGTGTTAGTCAGGTTAGAATAACTTCAATAAGTCCGTATCACTAGTTGACACTAGTTATTCGAGAGCCTAATCATCATACCTATCGCTAACGGTTTCTTTTCCTGATAATCCTAAATAATTCACACAAAAGTAGACAAACGTCTCCTTCTATTTACTGCAAACAGAACATAAATTCTCACTCTACTGTACAAACAGCTGAAAAAAAAAGACGGGAAAGGTTTTAATCCTTATTTAAATCATACAAAAGTAGATAAACGCCTCCTACATGTATTCACCGCAAATACAAATATTTTCACTCTACTGTACAAAACAGCTGAAGATAGACGGCAGCAGTTTCATTTTTGTCGTTTACCGTTTACCATTTGCCGTTTGCCGTTTGCCATTTGCCATGAACATAATTCGTTACATCTCCAATAGGACTTGTGTGACCGTGGGGAGCACAGTAGCATTGTAAGGTAGCTGGGTTGTTTACAGCCTCGTAGATAACATGTAAAATAATGTTTCAGACATAGTGTTTTATGGTAAAGAAGAACATCAACCTTTCCCGACTTGTCGCTCGCTGAATATTGCTGTCTTGACAGCTTACAACTCGGCTGTAGTTATCATCAGCATTTTGATATGGTACCTCGGATCTGCTCATGTAAAAACGCAGAATCAATGCTAGATTGGACAACAACATCAGAAGTTCTTTGGCTTTGTGTATCTTGACATAAATTATGATAAGTTTTGTCACTGTAGATATACACAAATTTACGCCCTGAGAGTAAATTGTACGGTTTACCTAACCAAAGGCAAAGAAACAGCACATCAGACAGGATTAGCCTACTCTCAGGCTAATCAGACAGGGAAAATGTTTTGCATTTTTTCAAAAAAAAAAATGTCACGAATGTGTTCTAGAGAATACCATATCCTCCAAAGAATGTGGTTTGGTTTTGGACACCCCCCCTCCCTCCCCCTGATACTAATTCAACTGGAAATTCTAGTTTGGATTTATAGTTTTTTTCAAAGTTACTTTTGGCTTTTGGACCCCTCCCCACTGGAATTTCCAATCATCATCCTTAAGCCCCGGCCAAACGATTGCAACATAATGCAACATTGTTGCGCAACATATTGCACGCATTTGGCAACTCTGTTGGGACATGTTCGTACATGTTGGGTGTTGTTGGCTCAAGTTTGAAAATGGTAAACTTTTTCATGCAGCAAGTCATTTGGGGATGTTGCATGATGTTGTACTCGTTTCGCCAGGTTCGTGCAACAATGTTGCGCCAGGGCATGCGTGCTAGTTTGATTTGTAACACCCAACGTGTCACAACACGTCACAACTGGGTTACCAAACGCGCGTACAGCATGTTGAGCCCAACAAGGTTGCGATATGTTGCGTTTAAACGATGCGATCATTTGGCCGGGGCTTTAGGGTCACGGTGGATATGGATTTTCTTATGGAAATAGATTCCTGGTTGATTTAGCAATTTCTGGCTGAAGATCGTTTGAACTATTACAAGTTTCTTATGACTGAAATCAATCTTCCAATCATTCTGCAGTTACAGTGTTGGTCACGTTGAAACAACCACATGCACACAAAGAGTCGAGCTTGCTCAATACCCACTTAAGTTATTGTAGTAAAATTAACGTGTATTTTTTCATGTCACGTATAGGACTGGGGAAAGCCAGGGGATCTTTTTAACCTGAACATTCAATGGCACATACCATCCGAGGAGGAGAAGCTTTTAGCAAAGGAATTGTTGGACACGTTTTTACAACCAGTGCTGACGAGGCTGGAAAAATTCCTGGAAGAATCGTTGACGCTCTCAAGGTAAATCAAATTCCTCCAGCATATTGACAAAATTGATTGCTCCAAACTTCATATACATGTATAGTGGTCTCCTTTTACACTGCCGTTTGCAGTGACAAAATTGTTTTTTACATTATGATCGAACATCACGTCCGAGAACCAAATTGACTTAGTTTAGTTTTCGTGAAGATATTATCTGCAAACCATGTTTGCTCTGCAACATGTTAAGAAATCACCTCGCGGAACTGTTATGCTTCGTCATCATCATCACCATAAAGATTTACCCTCAAATTTACAGAGCAGCATTGCTGCTAATTTGTTTGAGCTACTTAATGTAAGTAAAGAAATAAGAAATATGAAAGAAAAATTAGAACAAAGTAGATAAATGTATGCAATATTACAGGACAAAATTCATTTGCAGAAGGTGTTAAAGTTTGTAATTGTACCATATTGATTTGGCAGTGCGTTCCAGGATTTGGCCTGGAACGCACTTCTGGTAACAGAATTAAGGCCATAAGAAGTTGTACATATTTTAGGTAGGGATATAATATCAGTTCCTATTAAGGAAGAAGTGCTGGATTACAGAGTAAATAAATCTTCCAAGTATTCAGGGTATTTACCAAAGTGAAGACATTGAAAAACAGAAATCAAAGGATGATATTTTGCATGCGTTTGCAAGTTGTAATTTGTAGTGGTACTCTCCAAACTTCCCATCTGTATCATAGCTCGAAGATGCTCAGCTAAAAACATGAATTAATTGTCAACTGTGCTAGTATCCTACCCAGGGAGAGTAGAGTGCTTTGTGTTAAAGAACTTTTATGGCATAGGCCAGTTAAGCCATAGAGCTCTGCTTTTCACTAGGAGTGAAGTAGGCTGTTCACAACCGCTCTATTTGTATGCCAAAGAACACGTGAGCGAAGCGAGCGCGGAGCACGAGGAGGTGAGGGCAGTAGGCAAGCTAAGCGAGCCAAACAGAGATGATTTCTAACCCCCTACCCCGTGAACTCTCCGGTTTTGTACTGGTGTCCAGTTTTCCCGCGATTCTATCGGCCAGTTTTAAGATCGAATAAACATACGAGAAAACAGAGGGCTGTGGACAGTCTAAGAGTAAAGAAGAGGTAAACATGCACTTACTAGAGTGAGAGAAAGACGGGTTATATAATCTGAAACCTAACATGATCTGCGATTTTACGTCTTCAGGGAGGAGCTTCAGCAGTGTCTAAACATCATCTGTGGGTGTCTGTCTGGAGCTGCCATTCTCTTACCAGACTGGAACAGACCTCCACTGGAAAACTTGTAAGGACTGTCTGGTCTTCTATCTTACCACTTACTTAATCCTCTTGGTGCGTGTTATTATCTAATTAAAATAAACACAATAAATGCAAGTTCTGTATTCCTTTACAGAGGCCTCAAGACCCTTGTGAGCCGAGGAAGATTTCAGAACACCGTCTCGATGGAACCAGGTATTGTTTGAATTCAGGATTTTAGCAATTAAATTTTTTTAACTTGCGTTCCGTTATACGGTATGGGTACCTTGTGACCGCACTTCATTAAAATCCGTTCTTTTTACTCACTGACTCAAACCCTTTCATCTCGTTGGGGAGCATAGGCCTTTAACAAAGTCTCTCCATTCCACTCTATATTGTGACTGTCTCTCCAACTGTTTCCATCACCCCCTCCAGTGACCATCGCCAGCTGTTCCCTGGGCTCCCTCTCTTCCGTTTCCCCCGTGGGTTCCATCTCAAGGCCTGCTTGGTGGTGTTGGTATTTAGTTGGCACAGAGTGTGACCCAGCCAATTTAAGTGTTCTTTTTAATTGCAGTACAATTCTTTCACAACTTGCACTCGAAGTCAACTCAACATCTAGTGTATTATTATCTTTTTCAGAAGTGTCAATGGGTGAACACAATTCACGAGCCCGGATAGCAGAGCTGATTCACAGACTGTTAGGTAAGGCAGTGTACCTCCAGGCCCGGGTTGTTCGAAAGGTGAATAGCGCTATCCACCGGATAAATCACTATCCAGCGGATAGCGAGGTTTGTTTTGTTAACACTTATCCACTGCATAGCGATTTATCCGGTGGACTGGATAGCGTTATTCAGCCTTCGAACAACTGGGGCCAGATCTTAATTAAGTAATCAATGCAATGCGCATTTTACTGAAAAGCGTGGGAAATGAACTTTGAGGAACTTTGTCATCAGCTTTGTGAAAGAGAGAAGCCCGGTTGTTGAGAGCACGATAGATCTAATGCAAGAGCGTGATTTTTTTATTCTAGTTTAGAATTGTAGACGAAAATTCGAAAAAATTAGCCGTCGTGGCTCACGTTTTCCAAACTACACAGAACTTGGTCACTTCACATTCTTGTTTCGCAGAGAACGGCTACGAAATGTACAAGATTTATAACACACGTGCACAGCCATTGTTCTCCTCATTAAACCTTTTGTTTGGTGGCGTTCTCGTTGCCATCGTGGTTTGCTTAAGCTCCCTAGTGACGACAACAGGGCGCCGAAAACGGGTGGACAGAAATGAACTAGTGTGCACGGGGCTTGAATCTGGTCTACACAATGGAGGTGTCTTAACTTAAAAGTACTTTCCCAGAGCGAAGCTGAAAAGATTACTTTTGTCCCCAGAGCACTTGTGTGTAAACTACATTCAATTATTTTTTTGTTTCTTGTAGATCATCTCCTTTGTCATCACGAGGATGACACTAAAGCTCTTTTGATAATTTTAAAGGTAGGAAACGTGTGTTTTTCTCTCGCTGGTGATTGTGTGCATGAAACTGTCGTGGTGAAACTTGGAAAAAATTGCTGTCAGGGCTTAAGTGTGATGGAATAACTCCTCTGAAGAATTGCAGAGATAATCGTGTAACAGAATTTTAAGAAAACCGACAGCTGTGTAGAAATTCCCATCGATATTCGTTGAAAAATAATTCCTATTTGAAGCTGTCAAATAGAAGTTTGTACATTGGTTATCATAATTGTATTTGTCGGCTATTTTACCATTATGACTTCAAATTTTGTAATGGAATCTGCACTCAGGTTTGAGTATTTTCAAGCGAATCATTAAATGGCAAATCAATCAATGTTCGCGGACATTTGTCTAGCCTATGAGCAGGCTCGCATTTGAGTTACGCGCGCAAGTGGAGAGCAAAGCGATCCAGCGGGAAGGACTCTAGTCTCGCGGCTTCGCCGCTCGATTTCGCGCTCGCAGCGCACGCTTGTGCTCCAACGTAAGCCTGCTCACAGACTACTATTTATCTTAAAGTAAAGCACTCCTCGCGCAAAGAACCGAGAATAGCATGTCAGATCGTGGCTTACAAGACTATACCACGTAATTTTCGATATTTTTAAAGGGACAATGACTTGGAGTTCTCTGTTCTAATTCCCATATCCTGTCAAATGCCACAAAAAAGAGAGACAAAGATTCTACAAAGCAAAATAGAACAAGTGTATTGAGAAAGAGGTACACATAACAAAGATGGAAGAGGACTACAGATCAAAAAATTTGTTTTTGTGACAGTATGTCAAAAAATCAAAATTACCATTCTAGCGAAATTTTAAATGTTTTGATCATATTATTTTTTTTTAGTTGATATTTCTTTGGTTTCAACATATGATTTTTCTATTGCAAGATAATAAAGCATGTTTATAGCAAGCTCCTAGTATATCAGCCTGGACAGCTGTAAATTTAATGGCTTGTTGTGTCATTTTGTTTGCACTTAACAGATCTATGATCTCTTAATGCTCCATGTTGGAGGCCAGAGAGACGAGTTTGATAGCAGGTAATGTATTATTCATCTTGTTTTTCAAGAAAGACGTAAAATGTCTTCTTGCAATCTTGGTTTTCGTACCTATTGCGAAGCTCTTTCTATACATGTGTGTCAGTTTTTGTCTGCAAGAGGGAGCTGTAATGGTTTGATGGTTTGTGCACTGGGCTCCAGTTGCAGTCATTTGGATTAAATACTGTGTTCGGGGACAAGACGCTTTGCTCGGACGGTGTCTCTCTCTACCCTAGAGTATTGTCAAAGCCATCTACAAAATACTGTTGGAGGATGGGGGGTGGTGGTGGGGGGTGGGGGGGGGGCGGCAGTGGTACCTTTGCATTTCCAGAAGTGTTAAAGTAACCTTGATCCATGTTACCACACACAGCATATAACAAGCCTTGTGTAAACAAGAATGGATAAGTGCTGTTTCAGATGAACTACAGGGGCAAATGTTTTTTTCTTTCTTGCACAGAAGCTTGTTATTGTCCCTAAATTTTAAACAGAATGAGTTTTCTTTTTAGTTTACAATTCTTTATTTGTGTTTTCCTTCAGATGGCGCAGTGCAAGTGCTGTGAAGAGAGCTATGGAAGACAAAGTATGTTGCACGTACCAAGGATGTGCGTAGGCTCGATTTCCAGCCGCTGTTCGGGGAAAAGAGCCCGCGCTCCTCCCCTGGAGAGGAACTAAGACCCGACGCGAGAGAGCGGCGGGAATAGAGCCTTATGTTTGCGGGGACAGAGAGACTTTGCCCATTTGCGTTCCGAACTTGACACTGCACCTTCAAGTTCAAATTCGACTAAGCTGATTCAGATGTTGTACATGACAGTAATATATATATATCTTATTAGATGTTTTGGTATGTAGTATCGCTGTATATTTTTACGAGTTGCGTCGTATTTTGATGAGTCCGTAGGGCGAGTCAAAATACAAACAATGAGTAAAAATATAAAGCGATACTACACTCCAGAACATCTAATAAGAGATTATTATCCAACTGCTGTAGTCAAGAAATTTATCAATGAAAAGCGAGAGAGTGTGACAGTTTTGCATGCACGCGCCGACCTGTACCGCAAACAGGTTTCCTACTGTACAAATAACTGTACAATATTGCTGTATATTTGTACTGTTATTTGGATGGTATTCACTGCAGTTGGATAATAACTTCATTTATGTCGGCGTCTCTCATAACGACATTACCAACCACCTGTGAATTGAGTTATTACTCCAGAGAAACCATCGTGTTGTGTAATCTTCAAGGCAATTCAAGGGTAATTATTTGCTAGAAGTTAAACTTAAAACGGAATCAGCTACTCGCAATTTTAAGCAAGAAGCTCATATTCCCAATCAGACAATGGCTGTTTTCGTTGACCAACCATTGGAGTTCTAATAAGTTTGTAAAAGTAATAATAAGTGGAAAATATCCAAATAGGCCATTTCCGAGTTACCTTGTGCCTCTGCTTCAAAGTGAGTCTTCATGCAAAACCTTTCATGTGAAAATGAGTTTGATTTGCATGAAAATGAACCTGTAGGCGGAACACATTTTCATATGAATGATTTCGTACAAAGACTCATTTTGACACAGAGTTAAAAGGCAACTTGCAGATGGCCAATTTCCACTCTATTATTGGACTACATAATTAATTATTTTGGTTATTCAGCTTGCAGGAAAGAAGAAACATGTCCGACCGTTGCTTATTGAAAGAGTCCAGCTACAACATGAGGTGCGCTCAAAAAATGTACTTTTCCAACCAACCACGCCTTACCATATCTTCTTCAATGTCCTGCAAATAGTTTACTTTCTTCCCACTTCTTTCTCCCGAGTCTGAGTTTCGCAAAATGCTCATACATTCCTGTGCTATAAAAATAATGTTCCTCGGTAGTTAAAAATAAGACACAGATGCCTATAGTTGTTTTCATGAGTGCTACTCCAATGTTTGCTCTTGCGAAAGACATTTCTTCAAACTTCACAACGACAAGTCGCTGAATATATGATCAACTGACAGCAGCTTTCGAAATTCAATTTTGGAAAGCTTGTGTTGAAATTTTATTGAAAGGTGTGGTAATATTGGTATAGGATGAAGTTAAATCGTTTTTAAAATAAACTATTCGTAGATTGTTAGTCAAACACAAGATTGTACTGATTAGTGCAACTTTGTGACAAAACTATACATATAAATCTCATTTCAGATGCGAATCCTGAACCGAATTTCAAACCAGTTAACAACATTACATAAAGTGTTGTTGGACGATTTGTTTAAACTCGCGACAACAGTTTACACAGAGGTAAGTCTTATTACTTTCCACTGTTTTTCTATATACAACAACAACAATCTATATTTGTACTCGTTAGATTTACAGATAAGTCGCCCACTGAGAAATGGCAAATGGTAGTGACTGCCATGCGTAAGTGTAAAAAAAAACAAAGAAGAATTAGGGAAAAAAACTAGGATGCCTACAGAAGTATATAGACACAGAATAAAAAAAATGAGCAAAGAGCTGTGCACTGATTAACTAAAATTCGAAGTACGTCAATGTACGGGACCAGTCAATAGTTGAAAAAGATAGATTCGTTCAGGAGAATCCGAGATTTTTGAAACACATACTGCTGTTACTTTTGTCAGTTTGTTTACAATAATAATTATCATTTACCTCTAGAATCATGTCACGAGCTTTCTTTATCCCTAGGTTCGTATCAAGGCTCAAAGAGTGTTATCGTCTTGCATCGATGTGTTTGATTACTTTGCTCGAACCTTGGTACCACCAACGTTATCTAAACTTCAAAACAGCCCAGACATCTCCCATGAAGAATTCAAGGTTTGTGCAAACGTGCAGTCACTGCTAAATCTTATATTTGTTGTGTATTGAGTACCTTCTTTCCAAACTACAAATTAATCGTCTCACACTTTGACTGGCAACTGAATAGAAAATTTGCCAAGTACACACGTAAAGTTGGCATACACTATAGGGGAAATCTCATGAACGAAATGAACGCAGAATATCTTTGTGAAGCGATATTGTGCTTTTTTTTCTCCCTCATTTTCTGATGTTGTTTTTGTGTTATTTTCAGGGTGCGCTTTACGTGTTGCTTAATAACCGCATGTTGTTCTTGATAGTACATTACTGGGAGGTCATGGTTGATGTGTGGCCTGTTATTGTCCAGGTAGGCATCTCGACGTTAAGAACTTTTTCCAAACAACATAAAATCCCCGCGGGCTTGCCACAGGTCAGGAAATGGTCAGGGAAAAATTAAAACTCTTCAAGTTCACGGAAGTGTTAGGGAATTTTATTTTGAGTGAAGGGAAATTGACATTTTGAGAGACAGTCAGGGAGAATTGAAATTATGACAACATCGATGCAATACCATTGAGATCACTGTGATCTCATAATGTTTTTTTCTTAGCGAAAAAGGCAAATTTGTTGAAAACGTATCAGTCCATGCTGTAAGGGAGGCAGGAGACCACTGCTATAATTATTTGGTCAGGGAAATTGTATAATATACAATTATTTATTAGGGAAAAGTCAGGAAATTTTACTTTACTCCAACCTCGTTCCCAGGGTCTGGAGTGACCAAGACTCTCGCAGTGCCTCTTTCCACCCATGTGTATAAATGGGTACCAACAACCTGACAAAAATGTGGATGGGGGAGGGGAGGGTAACCCTGCGATGGACTAGCATCTCATTCAGGGGAGAGTAGAAATACTCTTTGTCGCTTCATGCAGTAGAAACCGTGGTGAAGGCGCTTGGCTCGTCAAAACATCGTCTTTGAGAACGATGCTACAACTGGCAAACCAAATGCCTTAACTTGAAGCTTTCGATGAGGACAGTTGGACGTATTTTGAGAGTCTTAAATAATTTAAAAACGTCACAGTGATCTGTTAAAACTAGTTCGTTGCTGTTACTACAGACTCAACCATTAATATATTCTACAGACTCGATACAATATTAAGCAATCTTGTCCAGGGTCCTTTAATTTTTCCCGATAGAGATTTGACTACCCCTTAACACTTCAATACAATCGCAAGCCTGTGAGTCAATAGAAAACAAGAACTGATCGCGGAAGACATAACTCATATTCTCCATACTAATGTTATAAGCGTTGTATGAAACCTGGTGAGGAGAATCTTTTTTTTATCTGTGAACGTTTGCAGGCTGACCACTCTGAAAAGCCTTCCATTATCAACTTGATGACAATGCTCGCCGAGAAAATGGTGAAGAAGTATGATACGGTGGCTGTTAGCAGAATGGTAAGAGAGACATTTTGCCCCTGCAAAATGTTGCATAAAATTCAGCTGGTTTGAATTCTTGCATCATGAATCAGGACAAAATGACCTCAGTTTTCAACGTAGCCTTGTGTGCACTGCTCTTGCAAACTCTCCCCACTACAACACAGAAATGAACCAATATCCGCTTCATGTGCACCAGCTTGAGTACTGTTCCAGCACCCTTGTTCCCGATACGCACACACGAAGGGACTTGTACTCACTTCACTTTCCCTCAACGTGTTCCCTTATGTGTGCCGAAATTAATGACGTTTGACTTCTCGTATTCATAGGTTACCGATTCTGCAGTTGAACAAGCTAAGCGGCTCTTAACTTCAACGGGTCCCGTGCCGCAAAGCCATCTTAAACCAATCTCAAGTCCTACAGCAACAGCTCTTCCAAGCGACTTAGAACTCAAAGAGAGCAAGGA
>NC_138159.1:7554700-7592200 GCF_964199315.1 Orbicella franksi
CTTTCAGGTCCTGTTGAAACGTCCAACTTTACATGTGCCCAACCATGGCCGAACCTTATACCCATTTGGGTCGACTCAAATGATTGAGTTCGACAGTTGATTCAGACGTGGAACTTAATGGAGTCGAACTTAATTGCTAATTCAACACAAAACCTTGAAAGTAAAATATAAATTATATTATGTATCCGTAATGTATGCATTAGATTCGGCACATGTTAAATTCATGTCTGAATCAAAGTCGAACTTTTGCTGTTCTATTCGACTGCCGCAGTTAATTTTGTAGGCTACTCTTTGGGTAAGTTGGAGACATTGTGTTGTAGTGTAAAGCCCTTTTTTGGAGCAACTACTAGTCAAGCAGCAAATCCGCTAGCCTGGAGCTGTCGAAGGGAACGTCCAAATAATGGATTACGTAGTCTAGGCAGGGAGAAAAACATAAAGGTAATAAAAAAAACTACTAATAATCAGGGATGACCAAAACTTGAGGAAGTCGGTGAACATGAAAAATGTGTAAATTCAGATCAACGGGAGTATTTTTGTAGAGTGTTTTTGATGTCCCCAGTGATTAGCTGCTAAGTGTAGTTGCCATTTTTAAGAGTAGTATAGGTAATCGTATGAATTCGAATCCTATTGTGGGTTAACACTACCTGTGATTTTTGAAAATTGTCTTAAAATTACACGAGACTTAGGGCGAGTGCAATCTGACAAAATTTTTAAATATCACGAGTAGCGTAAATCCTTAATTGCTCTCACATTTTAACGATTACTCGTTCATTATATGAGGGAGAAAATTATGAACGCGCGTGTGTTAATTTTCACCGCAGTACAAATTAAGAATTAACGATAAATTCGTCTGCTCTCAGCCAATCACAATGAAGTAATTTTCTTAGTCATATGATAAATAGCGTAATACACAGTCTATTCTTGTTCTGTCTTCAGCTGGTCTACCAGAGCCCACGACAACAGTTATTCAGCCCGGTGATCGGGAAGATAACAGATGGTAAGATATGACTTTTAGATACCTGATATAGAGTTGATAAATATACATACTTTCTGGTGAAATAAATCTCTATTTTTTCCTGTTCATTCTGCAGGTTGCAATATTCGTCTAGTGATCTCCCCAAGACCAAAAATGAGTGGGAAGGCTGTGTTTTCATCGATAAAACTCACTGGGGCTACTATACATGGCCAAAGTAAGTATTTGAATAAACAGTAGAACTATGGTATAGAGTGTTTTCACTCACGTGGCCAGCAACCGTGCAAATTGTTTGGACCTTCTAACGCCTCCAAACAACCAGAATGCAAGCCTTAGGGTGTTTCTAGTCAAACGCTTAGCGCCTGCACATGAAGTTATGACTTGATTTCTCACAAGATGAGATAGTTTATTAATCTTCTAACTGCAGACCACTCAGTGTGGTCGGGCATTTGTTCACAGAAACGAAGTGTGTCACAGTTAGACGCGTCTTGTATTGTAGGATAAACAAAAGTCTATTATTTCTTCTTGTAAAATTCTGTAAAAGAAACCTTCCCGCACGCTTCACTAAGTAAACAAATTTAACATGTGCCTGTGCATGCTTTGTCTAGAAAACTGCTGACCTATGCTCCCGCAGACCAACAGCCAATTCTAGGGAGAACACGTGACCAACTTTCGGAGGTAAGTAAAATATATGTATTGTTGGGTTGTGTTTTATTATGTACATACACGGTCATCTATTTAAGAATTATTAGAGCTGTAGGTACAAGAGTATAAGTGTGGGAGTTTGGCGTTAATTCATATAGTATTTGCAGTAATTCTTTTCACAACATGGGAATCCCTTCGAGGTCATAAAGTTCTTATTCCTATAAAACAGGGTAAATACACTGTTCATTTAAGTCTTATATAGGGGGCGGGAGATGACTGACATTTCAGGCTAAGTCGTATACTCTAATGAAAATCTTTGTTCGCCTGACAAAAGTTACTCTTCCCACTCTCCCTGGAGAAGCATTCCGAAGCATGACCACCCCAGAAAGGCCGCAAAGGTTACAATCCTTGCTTTGTTCGTGTCCTCTTTGACTGGTGCCCCGAGTGACTTGTTTTGCTGTTGTTTTTGTTTTTTTCAGGAGGAGCAGCCAATTTACGATGCCTTTAGTCAGGAAGAATTTATGTCAAAATTCATCTCGTTTCTATCCTTGGAAGATAGGAAAGGCAAAGATAAATTCAACGTTCATCGCTTTGTGTTGTTCAAGGTCAGAGAAAAGATTTCTGTCGTTAGTTGTGTCGTAAATAAGAAATAAAGAATAACTAAATAAAACCCATGAAATTTCGCTCATCACACTTGATGGTAGAAATTTTATTGGTCATTTTTTGAGCAATGGATGCGAAACTTGTTGGAAAATTGACCGGTCATAGAATTCTAACCAGTGAACACTAGAGAACGTTTGATTTGTATCGTTCTCTCGATTTTCCCGACCAGTGACTGATAATCGAGCCTAACGCTAGAGTTGCTTCGAAAATCAACCGAACCATGCATTTGGACGTCGTACGACAAATCTGGATGATGTCGCTGGTCTTAAAAGTAGCAGTCACCAATAATCTCTCTACATAACCCAGAGGGGCTGGGAAAGTCGAAATGCTCATTTCTGTAACTGAGCTGATTAAAAAATTATTAACCAATTCGCGCCAGTATTCGCGCGCCCAAAGTGGCGGGAAAAAATCGGCGCACGTATCAGCTAATCACAAAACTTTTCATTTGCGTGTGTTCAGACAGTGGCGGGAAAAGTCAGAATGGGGTCCCCGCCACGAATTGGCAGTCGGTAGTAATCGGTTTTGTAACTGGTAAGAACTGGCGCAGTATCTTTCTTACTAATCAGTGTTGTATATTTTTTCTCAACAGGGTCTATTTAGAAACTTTGACGACACATTTGTAGATGTAATAAAGCCTCATCTTGAACGACTTTGTATAGACCCACAGGTAAGGTAAACAGTGTACATGTAACTTCGTGTTCCTCGCACTGATCTCTTCTTTAGACGCTATGTGGCTCGGCATGAAATGCCTCAGCTCTTTTAATATAACCCGTTTGTGTATTTGTTTTTTATTCTTTTGTAGGAGAGCAGTCAAAGGTGCGCTGTAGAAATCATCGCCGCTGTTATCCGCGGGTGCAAACACTGGAAATTTGAAAAGGTATAGACAAACAAGTGAGGCGTTTCGTAGGTATTAATCTACCTTTGGACACCCATATCTCTAGTTACATAAACCAGAATCAAGAGTTTTCACTTGAGTGTCGAAAGTAATTTGCGTTTGCTTTGGTTTTACATTGCGACGCTAAGCGATCGGCTTAAAAAGAACTCGTGCTACTTTGTCAGCCAATCAGACGTAATACCAAAATCAATCTTGACTCGCTCACACACGTTTTCCCGCGCTTTGCGTCAGCTACATGTACTTGCTTCGAGTTCTGATTGGTTCACTGGATTGTTTAAGTCCTTTGTGATTGGCGAGAGTGGTTGCTTTGGTTTCAGTTCTACGACCCTCAAATGAAAACCGTTCCCTCGCACTGAATATTCCAATCACGAATTAGGAGTGGAAGATGTGTTATAATGACGCCTCGTGGCAGCGGATTGACGACCATTTCGCCACATTGCTGCCTCGTAAGCTTCTTACAATCTAACAAAAAAACTGTAGCGAGAACCTCCCTCAGGAGAACTGTTTATTTGCTTTTCTTTTCTAAAGCTTAATATTCTTTGTTCTGCTCAAGTTGTGTATATAACTGCGATGATCAATCATGTCTTCACATTCTTCATTCTCTTGTTTATATGTTTGTTTGTTTGCTTGTTCCCGAGTTTGATCAGTTTTTCATATTTTTAGGTTGAAAATCTGTGGGACTTTCTAGTGCCTCTTCTGAGAAAGGCCCTATCGGCCGTGAACGTGGAGACCTTAGAGGATTGGGGTACTTGCATGGCTACTGCTGTGGTGAGCTTCTGCTATTATGGACCAAATGACCTTTCACAGTAAAATGTTGATAATTAGCGCCCTTGTTAGGAACATGTCCTAACAAAAACCGCTTCTTAAAGGAGCTGCGTCACCGTTTGAACAGCTTGAAAAGTTTAGCCTAAATTTTTCAAGTTCTTCGTTTATGATCCGTGTCAATCTTCTCCATCCTTAACCATCCTTGTTCTTTTATGGTTTATTATTATCTCTTTGGTGTTTTTCTATCTTGTTGAAGTACTATTTTCAGGTTTTCTTCAATTTAAGGTAATCTTATCCGTGGCCAAAATAACTCAAAATACCGTGACTGAGCTCATTTAAGACTGGTTCTCCCTGGCGCGTAAGCGTAAGCATAAGCAACATAGTCAAAGACAATTAAGTAGGGTCTTATGTCAGAGACATTTTCTAACAGATGCGCTAATCATCAGTGACTGCGTGTTCCTCATGCTTATAATGTGAAAACCAGCCTTAAAAGACACCGTAATCTATGTACGTTGTATGCTTATCCTTATGCGCTTGCAAAACCAGCCTTAAGCAAACGCAGTGTACAGATAGGGAAGCAATAGAGTTAAACTACTGGTAAAAGTCAACTTTGGGAGGTTTGTCTTTGATAGCAAATCATAAATTATTCGAGCTTGTCTCGAAACAAAGATAAATTTAACAAGCTGCCGTCGTACAACTGAAAGCTAGTAGAATCTCTTGATCGAGGAAGCTCGATTTTAGCTCACGATATTTACACTGTCTCCAATTAAGGACGTTCGCGCGAACATTTTCCAACATTGATTTTTTTCTGAAACGTTCACCACTGTAAGATGATGAGTTAGTTATGTCAGAAATGTAAAAAAATGGGGGGTCACCGACTTCGTTTTGGAGAGAACATGCCCGGAAGAACACCCTAAAATGAAAAATTCCCCTTCGTTAGCGAATAAGGCCACAGTGTCTGTAAGCCCAAAAATATTGCAATTAGATCTTGGAAGTGAAATGTTCTCTGCCAAATATTGTTTTTAAGTGGACCTATTAAGTGAATTTAGTCAACTGGTGAGGTTCCTTAAAGAACAAGTTCGCATTTGGCGACCATAGTTTCACGCCCCTTGCAGCCGCAAGATGGTAGGATTCGATGTCCCGGGGACAGAAATCTTGAAATTTTTTTAACTTCCCACATTGATTTTTTGTTCATTTTTGAACAATGTGGAGATAATTGTAAATAAAGTCTGTTTCTGGAAAGAAAAGTACGGGTCACCGAACGTCCAAGATCGTAAAATCCAGGCAAAGCTATAGCAATGGCCATCTGCCCTGTCATTGTTTATTTTAGTACTTAGTGCGCGCTCTCATGCATGAAGTGGCGTGTGAATTTGCGTGCGCAGTAAGGATGCGCAGAAACAATAAGCGCGAACGTCCTTAAAACACATAACAATTGGCGCGAACGTCCTTAAAACACTTAAGTTAGGATAAATACTTCAAAATATTTCAATGAACTTCATCGGGGATTTTTTGTTGCAGGAGAGTCGGGATCCACGTCGCATTCATCGTTTTCTAGAATTGTTGTTGGAAGAACCTTTGGACGATCAACGCAGCTCATTCTCTGACTCAAGGTGAGTTTAGTCCAGTTCTTAACAGTGATCACATGTAATTTCTCCGTACAACATCATTATATTGTCAAGCGGACATGTAATGAGGAGAAAGAAAGCCATCACATTGTGGTGTCTTCAGGTGAAGAACTGTTTTTGCAATTCCTTGGTGATAATATAATACGGTACATTAAAGATCCAGTATTGACCATTATGCTTATCGCGCGTCTCTTGTTTTCCAGTGCTGCACGGTGCGCAATGCATTCTGGTCAAAACTGGGTCTTTGAGTTATCGCTACGTTAGCTGCTTTTTTTTACCTATAGTTGCAATTTTGTACGTGAATTCTTGTGCTTTGCATTTAAGTTTTGCTCGTTATATACTTTAATTATGGCTGCGTTATGAACTCTCGTGTTCTTTCCTTAAATTCGTGAAAGTTGTTTGCGTTACTTATACTTACGTAGCATGAAGTCTATGCTTTTCCCTTGAATGCACGAAAGTCGCGTTGTGTTACTTATAGCTACGTTACGTGAAATCTAGTGCTGTTCGGTTTAATACGTGATAGATGCGTTGCGTTACTTATAACTACGTTTTGTTATGTGACTTCTAGCGCAGTTCCCCGCTTGAAAATAGCATTTGCGTTGTGCTACTCTTTTAATTTTGTGTAGAATTTTAACGTTTAAAGCCCTATTTCTGACCTCTGTGTTGTTCCTTTTTCAGTCGTTTGTACTTCATTCAAGGAGCGCTTTGTCAGCAGGAATGGCGAGTCCCTGAACTGCTTCACCGGTTGATGGCTGTAGCTGAGACCCATCTGAACCATCCGTACAAGAACGTACGAGATCGACTTGGAAGGTTTGTATGCAGTGCAGGGCTGCAAGTGGTAGATGACTTACACATAAGGGTTAAACTGAGTCTGTTCCAACATTTTTTGGAAATAACCTGGTGGGAGTAATGCTACTTTCTATTGCAATGTGATGGTCTGTGACAGGTAGTCGCCAGATCCCCCACCTTCCTTCTAATGTTAGGCGCAACATTCATGGGCACGCGTGGAACGAGTACTTTCTCGCGCAGGTCTAGTGCAATTCGCGCTCTGTGCTTACTCTTTTGCGTGCTTCTGATTTCCTCGTTTTATTTCTTTGCCAAACACCGCCAGATACGAAGGCATGGTTTCGCTAGCAATCTGCCACGAATGATTACAAAACGCAAAAACAAAATGCGCTTCTTACAGGGGCGCCCAAGTCTTTTATGTATTTAAAACGATTTGTTTTCTTTGCTCTTTTTCAAATTATACGAGCTAACAGCTTCATCTTGTTTCCTTGGCAGTGTTCTTTGTAGCGTGTTGATGTACGACCTTAAACTGCGCAACAGTGCGCCGACACGCTCCCCAAACCGGAAGCAGTTTGTCAGCAAGGTACTTCCGCAACTGGCAGGATTACAGGAATTGGCGCGCGAAAAGGAGATGGGTGGAAGTGACGTCAGTGTAGCAAATGTCGGAGTTATCGAGAAAGACGTGGTAAAAGATGAGTCACGTGATAGTGACGACAGAAAAGAAGCCATCAAACGGTTGAAGACAAGTGAGTAGTTTCATCTTGAAGTTAATGGGGTACGTCACGCTGTTTTAGCTAATTTTGTTTAATTTTGGTAAGTATGATCTCTAAACGTCAAATTGGCAGAGCAAGAGTCTTTCATTTGCAAAATCACGGCCCCATAACAACTGAGAATGATTTTCCAGCTGTGTAAATGACATTTTGATATAAACTGATATGAATTTGAAAAAAGGTCGGCCGACGTTTTTCAAATTTACCCGAATGCAATCCATTTTAATCCTCACAAGTTTTGTACATGCATGTCCCTTCTTGGCTTTCCTGTGTTTTGTTTGAGTTCTTCTATAGTTTTGAACCGTGTTTGTGATATTTTAGTTAATTCTATGACCATTTGATCAGTGCTGAAATTGCCTAAAATTGCGTGACCTAGCCCCTTTAAGTAGCTCGGGTCACTTGGTTCGTTGGATGGATGAACTCGTTCCTTGGTTCGTTCGATGTTCGGTCGTCGTTCGGTCGTCGTTCGGTCGGATGGTCGGTCGGTTAGATAAGTCTTTCGTTCGTTCGCACGTTTCTTCCCGGCTTTACAGTTTGATTAACCTTATTCCCAAGGATAGTTTAAGACTCAGTTTCGGGTATTTTGTTGTTGCTGTTTTTGTTGTTTTCTTGTTTAGTGTCTTTTTCTTTTATCTTGTTTTAGTGACAAACTGGCTCCTATCGCATGCAGTGCGCACCTTACACAGCTGCCCTGAGGAATTCTTTGATCTTCTTCCTGTGGTAAGCATTCTGGCAAATAATTTAGAGTAAATTAATAACTGAAGTGACCGCTAATTTCGTGTTTTTCCTTCAGATAATTCTTTTCGATTCTCAAGAAGACGATCCAGAACTTCAACACTACTGCCATAGGGTAAGTAGAATACAAATGCAGCGGAGTCCCGGTATTCCGGTCACCAACGGGCCACAAAAATCAGGCCATATTTCTTTAAATGAGAAAACGACTGACTGACCTTTTTTTCGGGCCAGAATAAAGTGGCCGTAATAACGAGAAGGTGGGATTCCACTGTAGGTTGATAACGTACGGTTCTACCTCACCAATCGATACCACAATATCACGTGAGAATAAGCAGTTTTATTATATGGCAAGCTCCGTGAGCGGGCAAGATGAATCAAATCCTGCGCTGTGATTGGCTACCCGAGCGGCAAGATGGAGCTATCTCGCCCGCTCGGGACTACCCGCCGTGTCCCGCAAGAAAAATTTCCCCGAAAGCCATATAGTAAATCCTTCATTGACCAAGCTTGTTCGGTCAAGATGGCTGAATATTGGCCTCGTTTTTTGTTTGCGAGTTTATGGACCTCCACTACGTCTCGGTCCATAAACTCGCAAAAAAAGAACGTGACCAATATCCAGCCATCTTGACCTCACACTTGGTCAATAACCCATATACGTTTTGTAGGGGTGGAGGGACGCTGCCAGCCATGTGGGTTGAAAGTGTTTTGTTTAACGTTTTCTTGAAACTCGTTTCTCCTCAGACCATTGCGTACCTCTCTCAAATGGAGCTGCCATTCAACATGATACCGTTGGCCTTGAACACCGTCAAACAAGTACGTTTTAAAGCGATTTGAAATATCTGAAATGTCAGTTGCTTTCTTGTTCCTATGACATTTTAGGCTAAACCTATTTAATTGTTAGTGTCCGTACTCTTTCTATTGTTGGCGAGGTGGACTTTAGAACAACGAGACAACCAACAAAATGTTCAACGCCCTTGGTAGAATCTTATTTTCTGGTCACGCGCCACGTCTTAGCCATGAGTAAATCTGGTCCCATGCCACGTTCCCCTAGCCAAGTGCAAATCTGGTAACGCGTCACGTCCTCCTGGCCACGTCCAAATCTGGTCACGCGATAAGTTTCCCTTGTCATGCGTCACGTTCCGATGATTCCTCCTTGGTTTAGCCACGTGCAGTGTCACGATTTTTATTGACATGAACATCGCTTAGTAGAGAATCTCCAAAGAACTTTGTTCCACATTCATCCTTCACTCGATTTTAACGCGTATAGGTTTCAAGAAAGACCAAATTAAATGTGATTTCGTAACCTTATCGTACTTTCAAGCTTCCTGTTTTGTAGGCATTTGTCATCAGTTTCTTTTTTCTTTTTTTTTTCACTTCCTTTGTCAGATCGCTAGTAATAACTTGTGGCATCCGAGGCGAAGTGTCTTGGAATACCTACAAGTCATGATTTTTGCCAACCTCTTCGCCATCACCAGTAACCCTCAGTTCGTTCTGGACGTGAAGGACCTGGTGCTCAGTCTCCTAGCAGACGAGCAGTTAGAGGTAAATGTGTTGTTGAGAACCAATCAGAATGCTACAACTGATGGCAACGAGCTCAATAGCCATCGCAGGTGTTTTAGTCATTGTCGTCCTGTTTGTTGCTGTTGTAGTTATCTTTTGTTGTCATTTTCCCTCAATTTGTCCTTTCTTATTACATTTTCATCTCCCACAGGTTCGAGAGATGGCGGCTGTAACATTCAGTGGCCTGGTTCATTACGGCTTCTTTGAGCTTGATGACGAACTGCAGGTACGAGATTAACGCTGGCACCTCTGAAATTAGTTTTAGTGCTACTTGAAAGCTCTGCTTAACGGCCTTCATTTGAATGGTCTCACACTAGGGTTTCATCCACAGACTTAAAAGTTAGATCCACCTTGTACAGCATAATAAACAGTACCACTTGAAAGGACTGCTCAATAGCTTTCATTTGAATGGTCACACGCTAGGGTTTCATGCAAAGACTTAACAGTTAGATCAACCCTGTATATGGTCATAACAGTACCACTTGAAAAATCTGCTCAGTAGTTTTCATTTGAATGGTCCTACACTAAGGTTTCATTCACACACAGGTAGAAACAACAATTGAACTAAGGTACAGGGCTGTATGCTCAGCAATTCATGATCTGTCATCTGTTTTTTACAGAAACAGTTCACAAAGATGGCAAACACCAAGCTCAAGAAAAAGAAGAAGGGAGTGATTGGTGCAAATGGACTGAACAATGATGCAGGTACGAACGACAAACTTGTTACAATCTGGTCGAATATCATCGATAATGCGCAGAATGTGTGATCAAAATTACGATTATTTGTGTGGTAGCGAACATCTAAGATTGGTGATACGCAACGTTTTAAATTCATAGGTCAAATACGAGACCCAACAAATTACGAACTCACAAGGTGACCAGCTTCCTGTTGGCTTGATAGCTTAATTGGTAGAGCACTGTACGGTATCAAAGAGGTCATGGGTTCAGATCTTGTTCAGGTCTCGTTATTTTCACAACTGCGTAAGTTGTGTACATATAACTGCAATGATCTTTCATATCCATACACCTTGCTGTGCTGTTGAAATACACGATGTTTTCACACATTCGCTGTCGATTAGTTCTCCAAAGCGGTCCGTCCGTTCAAGGGGCCAGATCTTGCGATTTAAAGCAATTTTAGAGCTGATCTGGTCACAGAATTAACTGAAATATCACTACAACAGCTTAACACTGAAAAAAAAAAAACTCAAAAGAAACACAAGAAAGTCAACAGGGAAAGTGGATGGGCAGAAAACTGTAGAAAATTAAAACGGATTGCACTCTGGCAAGCCTGAAAACAACGGCCAGACGTTATTCAATCTTATTTCAATTTGTGTGAAAGTGCCATTTATAATGCTCAATATCATCTTTGTTTGTTATATGCGGTCGTGATTTTGGCCATTAGAATAACTGTTGCTCTGCCAATTGGAAGTTTAGAAATCTTAGCGAAACAACATGAACAGAATTAGCTAAAGTAACGTTACCCATCTCTTAACTCAATAAATAAAAGTCGAAAACGTCCAGGTTTTGTTTTCCTCAGTATTTCATGACGTAACTGTATTCTCATCGTTTAGCGAAAGTTCTATACATTCTTTTGATCAAGTCTTTGATTCGTCCCCAGCCCTTATCCATCGTCACGCTGGAGTCCTGGGTCTAGCTAGTTGTGTCCAGGCCTTCCCTTACGATGTCCCCTCGTGGATGCCACAAATCTTGTTGGACCTTGGTGATCATCTTCATGACCCACATCCCATACAGGTAAGAGAAAATGGAGGAACGTGGGCAACGCGGGGGCTTTCTTTGTCCGCCTTGCAACTGGTATTTAAAATGTAGTGTGTTCTCTTCGTTTTGTTGGACACACACATTCACACGTATTTTTTATTTATTTAAAAGGGAGATAAATTTACACTTTTGGGTATGCCCGCACGAAGCAAAGACGAATCTAGGCGGGTCTTGCCTAAACAAAGAATAATGAAATCAAGAAGTCACAAAGATTTAATACTTATGTATCGGAGACTTATACATAGAATGCAGATTGTATGCCTCTCAAACGCATAACCATGTCCAACAGATCTATTTGCAAATCAAGGACACAATTTGTTTTAAATAAGTAGTTTGCTTTTGTGAATGAAATCCAAGTATGCGACCATTCAAATGAAAGCTATCGAGCAGAACGCTCCTCAGGTACTACTGGTTTTTCACTTCTAAGTATGAAAGACTGGTGTGGGACCATTCGATTGAACGCCATTGAAAGGAGGATTAACTTTTAAGTTTTTTTTCTTTTCTGTCGTTTCGCTAGGCCACTGTAAAGAAAGTCATGTCGGATTTCCGTCGAACCCACCACGACAATTGGCAAGAACATAAACAGAAGTTCACGGAGGATCAACTGCTGGTGTTAACAGATCTTCTAGTGTCCCCATGCTATTACGCTTGAAAAACAAATAAAGGCTTGTTTACAGAACAAACTCTCTTGACGGTGTCAGGGTTGATAACAAGCTCTAGAACTGTGGCCATACACTTATCCTGTTTGTAAAAGAGATTTTTTACAAGGTTCTGTTTACTGTCGACATTTATAATTAATATGAAGTGTTCCAGTTATTCTCGCTTCTGATACACCGGAAGCGACGTCAGAAGAATCTCTGTGTCACGTGGTTGCGATCACGCTGGTTGGTCACGCAACCTTGATAAGAGGAAAATTTGGTACCCAGTGTAACTCGCTCTACATGACAACTGCGTGACACTCTGGCACTCCGCCAGTCACGCATTCCCGTCCAGTGTATCGTGACGGGCCATCGAATTGTCTTCCAGGAACCGAAGAATTACGAGGTATAACTTCCTCGAGACTTAAACTTTTGAACTATGAACTTTCAATAATTACAATATTAACAGCAATTAGATTTTAGTACTGGATAGTTTGTTTTCGTAAACTACATGTTTATCTTCAATGCAACACACGATCGTATACTTTGTGACTCGTACTGAGAAAGACTAGATAGTTTTCATTGAGATTTAAATCGTACGCTTTCCCAATGTTTTTAGCTTTGGTAACTTCAAAGATTACGATTAAGTGCCGTAAGATTCGAATGCAACTCACTCGAAATTTCACCGCTCTTTCGCACTTACGGTGTCTTACTTCAGGGAAGTACGCCAATTTATGGACCTGTTGTACAATACGATGGATTACTAGTTGATAGTAGTCACTGCTGTTATCTCTTTTTTTTCGTTTATTGTACGTTGGGTTTTATAAAATGAACGTTCTTAATGTGGAAATAAAGTTTTGGTACATCGGTACCTCGGGAACATACGATGTTTGCTGGCATATTTTGTTGTTTTAGTTTTGATAAAAGCCTCAAAATCACCTCTTGCGTTAAGTCTGATTAAACTCCGCGCCCTTGGCAACTGGGGTGATCACCAGAATAAGTCAGGTGCGCAGGGAGTGGGGAAAGCCTCCGCTGATTTCTGTTTCGTAAACGGTCGATGCCATTTTTAACGGTTGATGCCATTATTGATAACCAAGCCTTTCAGAATGGACGATGCCATATCTGCTTTAGTTTAGGCCTGGACAAGGTAGAAACTGGTTATAATTTGTTGATGGAGAAAAGCGCACTCACCAAATGCTTAATTGTTCATATTCACACCAGTTTGCTTGCGGTTAGCTTTTATTTGATGGTTGGGGCAACTCTATCAATATTTCATTAAGTGACGTTTTATAATTAAATTTTGCGGAGATTTGGCGGATCAACCCGGTAGTTTAGGAGCATTAGAGGGATGTTAGAGAACACGAGGTTCCGGGTTCGATACTGGGTGGTTACTTGCAAATTTCACTTTTAATTAAGTTGAGAAAACCTCGTTGATAGTTGAAAAAATTTCTAAGGGTCACGAAAATGGCAGCGACCGATCACGAAACGGACAACTGCTGCGCCTCAGTCCACGTCCTTCAGGCTGATCTTACGGTGCTCGCTACGAAAAACGTTCAGCTAGGCCTTTTGTCAAGTACTTCCGACGATTTATTTGAAGACCCTTAAAAATATTTAAGTACTTCAATCACAAGATGCAATATGAGACGCCTTTTCAAGCATTCACGAAATGTATAGGGAACGCATGGTCGGGGGGGGGGGGCATAGGGGGGATCGAGAGTAAATGTATGAAGGGACACAAGGGTCAAAAAATGTACGGCTATGGTACTGGGAGGAAACCCTATCGGGAAACCCAGGGGAACACACGAAGTCATCGACGAAACGCGCAAGAAATTCACAGGGGAACGAATGCAAATACAATGTACGGGAATTTCAAAAAGAAATGTGCGAGGAAGTACAAGAGGGAACGCTCAAAAGTTGCGGTATAATGAGCGAGAAAACTCCATTGAAGAATCCACAGTCAATGCATTCGCCACTTAAGAAACGAGAAAGAAATGGGCCGAGTCTCGTCTTGCAGTGGATTGTGGGACTGCATTGTTGTCCTCATAGCCACCTGTTCCTTAGCCGACGGGTTCTTGTAATGATTGCAATTAAAGATTCATGATTTGATTGGATAGATTCTTGGAATACATCACTGTTAAAATCTTACAACTGTTCGGTAACAGTGCCTTAATATGTAAAGGAAATTTAAAACTCTTACGGGGAGAATTCGTTGAAGTCCTCCAAATGTTTGTTTCCACTTCCCGTTCAGAATTTCATTCTTAATTCTCTGTAAGTGATGTAATTTAACGGTTTCAGTTAGAGATCAACCAGTGGGTCCTTTCAGAAAAAAAATCAGTGATGAATTAGTCTCAGTTCAAAAATCATGACATCATAAATCCAAAATCATTATATTATGTTTCTCCAGCATAGGGCGCATAGGGCTGACTGAGCTAGTACTAGTGACAAAACAAGAGGGGAAGTCTTATTGTTCCTATAACAGCTTCAAAAGCGGCTACGATATTACACTCTCCCTAGGTTTCTTCTGGTTAACGGGTAGCACATTGGGACGCACGGTGTAGAGAACAAGCCAAGACAGCCCACGGATAACGTCGGGCGGCAAAAACCCCTAGGGGAAAGTCCTGTGCTATGCACAGCGAAACATATGTACATTTGCCGGGATACACTGGAATAATAAGGGGAACATATGGAGAAACACACCTAGTACTAAAGGAAGTGTTTGGGGATTACGCTGGGTGTCACTGCATTTGGGATTCAAAGTAAATGTAAGGCTAACGTCGGAGGAAACCCCCTGGGAAACCAGGAACTTACACACGGGTTTCGTATGTCAGAACGCAGAGGAGAGGGTTAGGAAAAACAAAACGCGGAAAGGGAAAAGCACGTGGAATGGTAGGGGAACAGGGAAGCTGCACCCCGAGGTTAGTCTCCTTCGCAGTTGTTTTTTGGGATGTCGCGTACTTTCCCTAACGTCATACAAATATCAAACTTTAAAAACGGTTTAAAGCAGTTCTTTTATTTTTTTTATTTGTTTCTAGCTTATAGCTAATAAGCTTTGATTCGTATGCAATCAGGTCTTTACCAAGGGATGTCTATAAACCTGCAAGAATCGACTAATAAGATTATTACAAAAAATTTAATTAATTTATTTAACGAAATATGGCGGCCGCACGAATTAATCTTTACAAACAGTCGAAGGTATTTATTATATTTTTGAAGTGATATAATAGTTTTACATAAGAATGAAAATCCAAGTCGTGAAAATATGCGGCGACGTTTTCTCAACGATTGGTTTTAGTTTGAAATCAATATTCATGACTACTTGTGGAATTTGCGTCAAACCAAACGCTTCATCATAGTGTGGAGACATGAATTTATGTGTTCCTGGTGACGTCGGATCTGGCCATTCTTCGTTTGAAGAAGATAAAGCAGGAGGAGATGGATGTATTAATAATGGTAATTGAACAGAGTGGAGTGCAATTGCCACTTTATTAGATCCATTTTGAAATCGCACAATTTTATCGCCTTAAATTTTAGATTTTTGGTGTATTGTTCCAGTAGCCTGTTTGTTAAAAAAGCGGAACCGGAAACGCCTTTACGTCTAATTTAGTATGCAAAACGATGTCATGTGACGAAAACTCATTCGAGCATGACAAAGAAACTAGCAATTCTGATCTGAAGTCGAAAATAGTCTACCTCAGGTATAAAAGTGCAATTTTCGTCGCCTGAATCAATTATGGAAGGCCTACCTTTCTTCTGTGGTTGAGGCTGCGACTTTTCATTGTCTTTGGAGAAGAAATTTGAAGGTGCATATCCTGTGTAATTCTGCGATCGATTTCTTTTGAGTGTTGAAACTCCCTCGAGTGTACGATGCCAAGTGGATAGTACGTTTTTTTTCTTTTAAATGCCGTTCAATGGTATGATTTTAAGGGGTCCAGCTAGTTGTCATCTCCGTTTCTTTTTGTCACCTCGGCGTAGGACTCAATACTCAGGACCTTGTCAAGTTCTGGAAGCCCCATTTGTTTTAAGATATTTCCAAGATGGCGGGACTGGCACCGGCTTCGTAAGACGTTCGTTCATTCACTATTTTGTGCAGTGTGGCGTATGTTGACTATGTTTATTCACAGCAACAGAGTTGAGCAGTTTTGCTGCTTCGTTTGAAACTACCGGAAACCTGGAAATATCTACCTTCTTGAGATGACTCTGAATTTGTTGTTGTGTGGTTTTCGTTTGTTTATGTTTTACTGGACTCAGTATCATACGGATCTTGAGCAGATGTTGAAGAAAAATAGCCAAAATATTCGTCAAAATGGACACTGAAAGCTGGGAACTTCCATTAAAGTAGGTTTTCAGCCTAAAGGAGCTCATAATCGTCATTCAGAAACTAATTAATTAAATTTGTCAAATTTTTTGGAAAAAAAGCTACAATAACAACAAAGTTTTGGCAATAGTATTTGCAAAATTCTCCACACAGTGGCTTTTTGCCTTTCATTTTCCTGAAATTTTATTGATTACTGTAAACTAATCTTGAAATCTGATGGGTTGTTATGTTTTACTGGCCCATTCTCATGGGCTGAGAAAAAGATGTGATTTAGAGCAAAAAATAGTGCGATTCGTGAATAAATCGCACCATTGAGAGCCAATCATATTGCAAGGAGATCCAATGATTTCAAAATGGATTTAATAAAAACATTAATGGTGAGTATATAATTTAATCTTGTTGTCCTTCGCCAACGGAACAATTACCTTCCTAAAGTTAAATTCTTCCTTTCGCTCGCAATAATATTCTCTTTGCTGTGTTATAAACACCTTCGTTCATAAACCAAAGAGTCGTAGTTTTGCCGTAATCTCTGCGATGGAAAGTTTCAGTGAAGGATTAAGAAATAATTTTGCGCAATTAGTTCGTAAGATGTTTGCGCTGAATTTGTTTGCTATTTCCTGTTCTTCTCGTTACCCGTTGCTCTCAGGTCATACGAGCTTTGGTCGCTCCTTCGGGCCCTGGTAGCAACAGTGTAACTTTTACCACGCCGATTTCAACGGTCGTTGGGTCGCGGATCAAACGACACGGAGCTCTTCCATGGTCTTATCGTTTCACTGGGGACGCGAAGAGCCACCTGGCGTCGCTCGCAGGGTTGCGATTGTGTGGCTAGAGGAAAGAAATGAAAGATCAACCTTTGCCCTTGAATTCTGCGGTGGATTTGTGGCCGTGGGTACATTTTAGCCTGGGATTTTTGACTTCGTTCGACAGGCTGTTCCGACTGAGGTGTTTCGCCTTGTCCTCTCTTTATAAAGGGAAACTCGGAATTCAAAAAAGTCGCTCAAAGCAAGTTCAATCGGTAAAATAACCACACCAGGAACAAACAACACACGTATGGAATAAGGTAGACCAGTTTTATTGAGAATTTTCACTCTTAACTACCTCCATGGATATGGAGGTTTGAGCGACTTTTTTGAATTCCGAGTTTCCCTTTATAAAGAGAGGACACTTGTCCTCTCTTTATAAATGGAAACTCGGAATTCAAAAAAGTCGCTTAAATCAAGTTCAATCGGTAAAATAACCACACCAGGAGCAAACAACACACGTATGGAATAAGGTAGACCAGTTTTATTGAGAATTTTCACTCTTAACTACCTCAAGGGATATCTTGTAGAAAATCCCATATAAACCCTCATAATTCGATGCCATATTGTGTTGCTTGTGTGGTTCATAGAGAGAGCTTGGGCTGCCTATGATATATATAATTCAATAGCTAACCTTCGACCGTAATTAATCTGAGATCTCGATTCTGGAAGCCACCATTTTGGTGGAAATGATTTTGGGAAATATTTTAAGTGAATAAACAACGTTGAGTTTTTACGGTGGCACTATATTTGGCAACACCATCTAAATCTTTGTGGTCAAAACGCGAAAGTTTTATCGCGGAATCGAAGAAGTACTGTAACTTTGGGTGGGTTGTTTTAAGGCAAAATGAGATTTAAATGACCTGTACGACAACGAACTTCTCTCTACAACAATTAAATAAATTGTCTTGCCAGAATTCAAATTATCTTCAAACATTAAATTCTCATCGAATAAAGCTTCAAACACATAATTCAATAAAGCAAAAAAATGCCAGGACAATGAAAATTACTTTTGAAGGAGTACGGAAGGTCATCTGAATTAATCACATGAACACACGATTATATCATGAAATTATCTGCAAACATGTTCAACAATCTGAAACACACTCTAAAACGAGTATCAAGACTCTGGCCAAAAATGTTGTTTGCAAATAACAACGAAGATTTCTAAAGAAATACGAAGATTCCGAGATATTCCAAAGATGATCGACGATAAAACTCTAGAGATCACTCGAAGATCTGCGAAGACTTCCGAAGATTTCCCAAAGGTAACGAAAGTTTTGTCAATTTGGAGGGCTAAAAGTTCAAAGATTACAAACTACATTCCAAAGTCATGTGATCTCCGAGATAGTTATCTTTCGCTGTAAATCGAAGCGTTACTTTCGTTAAATATCTTCAGGTTATTGAACATACCACAAAACTCTCAATTTTTTCAAGTGCCACCTTAACAACAGATCAACGTTTGTTTATTCTCTAGATATTGAAAGTTTAGATTTCTAAGATCAATATCTGGTTTACAAAAGGTGTTTCAAAAAGGGAAAAGCAGAGAAGTATAGCGAGAACGATAAACAAAATCGACTAGGAGATATTTTCTTGATGTGCTACCAAATTCTCACAACTACAATGAAGACCAAGTGAGCCAATCGTTAAGGAGAATTGATATTTTCAGCTTTAAATTACGACCGAGTTCAGGATCGGGGACAATAACTGAAGATATAAAACCTGTTTCTGTAAATGCTTTAACATTTGCAAATCAAATTCGATTCTGCCATCTTTTGTTTTTCTACAATTGTCTAGCAATGACCTCCAAAACAAAAACCTTTCGCATGCAACTACAACACAATGAACATTTAAAATAAAACATTACAATGATTGTTTTTCAAGATTTAAAAGGCTGCCAACAAACTTTGTGACAATCATAAACTGAACTAGAAAGACCGGCAATAAAAAACATTTACATATGAATTGGTATAAAGAACGTGCCTTTCTGTACAAAGTTCTCGTGGCGCCTTTGCAAAACATGTTCTGTTTTCCTGTTTAAATTTCTGGACCTCTAAAAGAAGTACAAAGCATTTTCTTTGATAAGCTTTGTTCAAGAAAGTAAAATGTTTTCGAAAATTTTTCAACAAGAGATTTAAATTTTCATGGTAGATTCGGAAGTTGTTTATAAAATATTCTAAACTTTAATTTGTGTTATTTTAGAAATAAAAATCTTTGTCTTACCAGATATTGATTTTTTTTTTTTTTTTTTTTTTTTTTTTGGCGTTAACACTTTGGTTGTTGCACGGGAAAACAAAAACGGAGCGAACGGTCGCATCGGAAGAGAAAATTAACTGCAGTGGAAGGGCCAAGGGACTGCAAAATATGATTGCTATAACGACGTTCCACTGTATTTCGAAACTGAAATGGGTTATAAACCATCGAAATTGGGATATTTTGCAGGGGAAATGATTGGATTTTGATTGATAAGAGTGTTCTTGCTCCTGTGCAACTGATCCGAAGTGTACCATTTGTATTATCGTCTGACAGAGAAAGATATGAAATGGCAAGCTACTAACAGTTGCTGATCAAAATCGATTGGATATAAAATTGAACTCGGTTAGTTGAAAAGGTATTTCACGTTTACTTTGCGAGATTTGAAAATCCATTTCGGAATTAAATTTCATTTTGTCGTCTATTTCATCCATTTGCCATTTCACCTTTTTCATGTCTCGAGGAACTCTTGCATCATCTCGCACAAAAACCAGCGCGAAGTTCGTTGAAAAATGAAATTTGAGACTGTTTGGCAAACATTTGAGACGGAAAAACTATGTTGAAATACCAAAACTGCTTTTCAATGCGAGGTGATGCAGTAGTTTTGACGCGATTCTGTCAACTCTTGCCTTTGAAACATTTTTGTGATCAAAAACTTCTGAAGGGTAAGCTGTTAAATTTTTTCTCAAAAACGTTGTGAGGGGAAACGCTGTGCAAATTTTTCAAATCTTCCCGCCAAAAGTCTTAATTTTTAAACGCGAATTTTTTCCCTCTCACGTTTTAATTCAATTTTACTGATTTTCAATTAATTAATTAGTTACTTATTGCAGAACAATAAAATTTAATGAAATGAAAAAAGCAAGTGGTGGTTTTTGTGTACATTATCTTAGCATTGTCAAGAAATATTAAAGACAATAAAAATACTACAGCAAGTAGTAGTCAATTACACACAGGTCTTCAATATAACTTTTATTGGGTTTTTACTATAATACAATTGATAAACCAGACACCATTCAAAATTGCAGACTATTTTTTCTAACGACAACTCTACTAGAAGACTTAGTTTCTTTTCGGTTTCTTTTCGAATTTTTTTCTTGGCCCTTTTAAAAGCGCAACCTTTCATACCAATTCAATGCGTCCTCGAAAACCACTAAGTTTTCAGTAAATTAATTGTAGACAAGTAATTTCAACAAGTTTAATAACCAGACTTCCAGACTGAAAATTCGAGTCCACGTTACGCTAACATTCTACCTTAATTTTAAAGCTACAAACTTGAAATAGTTCGCGGCGTCCTCGAAAACTAGCAAGATATGAGACAATTTGGTAGATACTAGACAAATTGACAGTAATTCCAATATCTACTTTTGACTCTGGAGTTTTGTGTTGTGAGATCACTTACACGAGCTCCGCCCTAACAATCTTGTGGCAAGAAACTCGATCGAGATAAACTTTGTCTTGAAATTTACCATACTTATAAAACCTGATCCACTGAAGAAACATCTAAACGAAGCTCTTTGCTTTCCTTTGCTTCTTTCTCCAAGTTAATGACACTTCACGTACACTTGAGATGACAGCCTGAAAGAAAGACAAATAAAACATTCAATCAACTGAAAGCCAAAGAACAAAATATACATTGCAGTGTATACAGTCTATACTCGACTAAAGTTTACAAGTTAATTCTCTCCCCAGGAATGCGTTTGTCGTTTGGATATATCATCATCATAGAAATACACAGAGTTCACATAATGATATAAATTATATATAGCACTCTTAGTCTAAAATTCACCTTCCTATTTGCAACATTTGCAGGCGAAAAGCTCGCCGGCAAAATAGTACGCTTTAATTTTTTTTACGGCAAAAAATATTTGCGACAAAACGGGCAACATTTGCATTTCCTTCCGGAGGATAAATTCATGCCTGGTTAATAGTCGCCAAATCTTTATATAACTTGAGAAATGTCTGCAAATAAAAAGCTCTCGGGGAGCTTCATATTTTTACAGCAGTAAAATAAAGGTTATGTAATTTGCCGGACGCTTATGACCAAATGCAAACAAAAATTGAATCAAGACGATCAAACTGTTGTTCAAATACAATACTTAGTAAACAAGCGAAAACCGTTTTCTTAGAATTACGTGCAAGACAAGTAGGGCATTACAAATAGATTTTACAGTTATTTACGGGTAATTCTGGTTTTCTCTTTTTCAACTTTGATCTGACAACACGACAGCTACAGCAAGTTTTGACAAGACTGCTTTTATGAAACTAAATGTAGGACAGGAAACGACTTTCACCTTGACGGCTACTTCAAGAACATTTCCCAGTGGTATCTGAAATCCCAGGGGGAAATTAGCATACCGGTGGAAATCCGAAAATGTCACGGCAAAAAATCAATAAAGAAATTAATAATGTCATGATTTGAACGCAGTTATGAAGCATTTCTCTCCCACTTTTAAAGTTTTAGCATATGACGAGACTGACGTTTGCAACCAAAGTTATTTCACGCGCACTTTTAGGACACATGCAGTACTCTCATGTGATACTGTTATTATGCTCTACAAGGTGGTTCAAGCAATAAAATCTATGGATAAGATCCCTATGTGTGTCCACTCACCTCGAATCTTTGCAGTATTTTCATGGACTTTCTATAGAAAAATAAAATTAGGTAACTTTTGTTTTTACTTTGGCACTCTTGAATTAAGAAAGTACAAGGTCATCTTCAACTAGAACTTCAGGTCCAAATTTCCAGCTTTGCTGTAATTTCTTTTCCAGTTTTGTTCTGCGAATTTGGTGATATATCAAGACAATATTCTCCAGTTCATAACCTTTCTTGTCATTGCTTAGTCCTTATTCAGAGTCCTTAATCAAGAAACAAGTTCTCCTTACAGGTTTTGAGTTATCTAGACAATTGTAATTGTCTTTTATTAGGGCTGAATATCAACTGGGACATCGTACGGATTTCTGCTCCGGTTGCTGACGCCTATGAATTATTTATTGCTAACATTATTTTATTATTTTATCACTTTGGTTTCCTATGTATGAGTATGCAACAAATTCAATAAAGTTAAAAGTTACAGTTAATTAGAGCTCACTCTCTAAATCCTCTCTACTGATTTTTTTTTTTTAATGATTATATTTGAAACTGCCAGGAGAAATTTTAAGCTCATCGTTCATGAGGCTTAATGGCTAAGGAAACATTTATACCTGAACCGGAAAGCAATTGGTTTTTGATCCAGGCCCATCGTCTCACAAAGTGAAAATTCATCAACAGCATTACCTCAGGCATTATATTCTTAAAGAATGTTTGTATGGCCTGACCCTGAAGGGCTAGGGTATCCGGTTAGCCAAATAACAAAGGCTTCTTGAAATATTAATTTGACCAGTGAAAAAAAAAAAAACATCTCTATTCGTTTCAATTCTTTGATTTTTCAATTATTCCTAGTGTATGGACCATCAAGTGATTAAAAACCCTTCCTTTCAAAAGAATATTGTGACTCACCTAATAAGGGGTCCAATATCTTGATTTAAATCTTTCTCCTCATAGCTTTCATTGTTTCTTCTCTGTTTTGTATCTAGTAAGAAACAGGAAATATTGTAACCCTTGTGACATCCCTCAGCACTTAATTTCAAAAACTACACAATTAAAATAATCCATCAGTTATTTTCATTTTTTTTTTTTTACATACATTTGAAACCTACAGGGGGCAAGGTTTAACAAATGAAATCAAGTAAGGTTACATGTAGGTCCACATCAGGCCAAGTAATGTAAATCACCACAGCTTTATTGATCCAGGTCTCTGTCACATCAAGCGATAATGAGTATTTCTACTCCCCCCTGGATGGGATGCAAGTCTGTCGCAGAGTTAGCACCCAGTGTTAAATACACCCAGTAGCCATTTGTACACCTACGAGGGGAGAGGTAGTGTGAGAGTAAAGTGTCTTTCCCAAGAACACAATGCAGAGGCCCTTAATAGCCATTGCCTCAAAACCCAGACAGCTTGATGTGCAGTGCAGTAAACCAACCATTTGACCTCCGTGTCCTTCTTACCACAAAACAATACTCCTCAACAACAGTACCCCAGGCATTATAACCTTGAATAATTTTTCTATACCATACCCCAGAGGGCTAAGGTATACGGCCACATAACAGTTTGTTGAAATAGCTAAAAAGTAGCGAAACACTGAGTAACATCTCTATTCATTTTAATTTTCTGCCTGCATTGTGCACAATTATTCCTAGTACAGTGTGCATGATTACCAAACAAAAATAAAATTGCAACTGACCTACTATGGGATCCAATGTATCAATTTGATTCTTTCTCCTCTTGAGTCTCAGCACAGCTCTTTTCCTCGCTCTTCTGTTTTATATCTAGTAAGAAACTGCATTTGTTAAAATGTTGTAACCTTTATGTAATTCCTTGATCACTCCAGATTTACAAACTACACAAGCAAAAATAAGTCATCAGATTTTTAAAGTTTCAACTCTGCATGGGGGAGTTTGACAATGGAAGTAAGGTGAAGTCTTCAACAGGCCAAGTAAATCCAAACTACCACACCTTATCCCAGTTTCTGTAGCATCAACTGATAAGGAATCTTTCTACTTCCACCCCCACCCCACCCTGCTTACATGGGATGCTGCAGCTGTAGTAGTTTTTTGCAACAATAGCCCCAGTATGAAATTCACCCAGTACCCATTTGTATATCTGGGTGGAGGGAAGCACTCCAAGAGTTAAACTTGTCATGTCCAAGAACACAATGCAACATAATAGCTGAGTCAGTAGGAAGACGCTATGCAATCACTTAAATCATACTTAAATATGAGGCTCAAAAGACTCTTAAAAGTGTCAAATAGTTGCTTGTGAACTAAACGTTTTGGGCTTGGCCCTTCTACCTCCAACTGAAGAAGGGCCAAGCCCGAAAACATTTAGTTTACAAGCAACTACTTGACACTTTTAAGAGCCTTTTGAGCCTTGTATTTAAAATTATGTAATAGCTGAATTGTGAGACAGTAACACAAGTAACATTGAGCAATTGATAACCGTTCCAACCAAACACAAAGAAACACAAAGACTCACCTGATAATGGAATCTATTGCCTCAATATGAATCTGTCTCCACACAAGTCTCAGCACACAGTGTTCTGGTTTGTATCTAGTTAGAGATGGGAAATGTTTTAACCTTAATGACAGCCTTGATCTCATAAGTTTTAAAAACTACACAATTAAAAATACAGCATCGCATTTTTTTAAAGTTTTGACCTACTAGGGCGAGTTTGGACTATGAAGGTAAGGTACATGTAAAGTCTGCATCAGGCCAAGTGATTCAAACCACCACAGATTATCCCAGATTATAATCCATCAAATATTTTCACTCGTGCACAATTGGTCTAAATGTATCATGCCACTGAATATTCCCCAGCTGAAACTGGGGAATATATGAGTGATATTCCCCAATTTTTAAAAGCCGTGCATGTTGCAAAAAACATTTGAAGGATAATAAACACAATAGCATCCATTTGGTGCAAAAATATGCTCAGATATTTGTCCTTGTTCCTCAAAGCTCAGAGTTTTCCTTCTTGGAACAGATAACATCCACGGACAAATATCCGAGCATATTTCCCCGTGAAATGGAGGCTATTGTTTATTTATCCCAGATTATCCCATATGCAAGTCTGTAACAGGGTTTGTATCCAGTATTAAATTTACCCAGTTAAGTACCCATTTGTACAACTATAGGTGGAGAGAGGTAGTGATAGGGTAAAACGTCTTGCCCAAGAACACAACGTAGAGACCCTAACCGTTAGCTCAAACCCAGGTTTCGTGATCTGCAAGCCAGTGTGCTTAACATTAAATCACTATGTCCCTCCTGCCACAAAAGAATACATGTTGACATCAGTACCCCAAGCATTGCAGTCTTTAGGAATTTTTGTACATCCTACTCCAGAAGGGCTAAGGTGAATGGTCACCTAACAACAGTTTTTGAAAAAACTGAACAGTGAATTCTCTATTTGTTTAAAATTTTCCACCTGCACCATGCACTGCATGCCTAGTACATGAAACCAAACACAAAGAAATTGTGACTCACTTAATATGGAATCCAATGTTTCAATATGATCTTTACTCCTCGAGTCTCAAGTAGCTTTCATGGTTGCTTCTCTGTTTTGTATCTAGTTGACTAGTAAGAAACAGGAAATGTTTCACCTTTATGACACGCAGCCTTAATCTCTTACGTTTTACAAACTCCACAATTAAAATAAGTCATCAGATTATTTTTTTAAAGTTTCAACCCTAGTAAGGGAGAGGTTTGACAATGGACGTAAGATAGAAATTATCTGTGTCAGGCCTAGTGATCCAAAACCCTGCAGCTTATGCTGGTTTTGGAAGCATATAAAGTGATAAAAGTATTTCTCCTCTCCTGCTACCTCCTGGATATAAAACACACATGTACATGTACATACACTTCATTGAGCATCCATGAAAAGTGCTTTTCAGCATCAATATTAAAATACAGAAAACAAACAAACAATGCGTGAAAAATAGTTCATATAATGTGATTGTCCGGGTGAGTGTAGTTCTGAAAAGAACTGTTGTTGTTGACTGACGTTTCGACAACCTGAGCGGAAGTCATCTTCAGAGTCAAGTGAATAGTGTTTGTCAGTCAATGATGTTATAAGTCTGGTCCGTTGAAAGTGATTGGTCAGTATAGCCATGATGGTATTGGCTGAAAGACTCATGTAAAGTTTGTCATCAGTCATTGGTGGGTTTCGATCCGTCTATTGTTGGTCAAATAGGTCGGTTTTTGGTCCATGTATTGTTAAGGTTACCATATACCTTCAGATGGACAATTTTCTTCAAATCTGGATTTTTGGGTCAAAATATCGGTCGAAATGTGATTTCTAATTTTAAAAACAATTATTGAAAAAGACTAAATATTGGTGGAGAAATCACGGTTTCACGTTTTCACTGGAAGTAAAAGTTTCCCTTTTGATTGACAGCTCAATGACGTTGTGCAATCAACCGAGACGACTTTCGCGGGAATTATACAGATGCCACGAATTGGCTACTTAGTTGATCAGCCGCAAAGCATCTTCCATGAGTATAATTCTTTTTAGTTATAGTTATGAATTAACCTGGACCACGGAAATGTCCGTGGACCAGTTCAAAGAAGCGAAAGAAGCGAACCAAAAATGAAAATGCAGCAATGAGCAAACAAGCGAAACTTGGCCTTGCGGCGTCAGATAAAGGGTCGTACTATCAGCAGGAATGGTCTGACGATTCCGACTCTGAGTTTGAAGCTACGGCTATGGGTTCTAGCCGGCAAAAGATCGAGTCGAGAGCTGAGAAAGGCACTGTATCGTTTTGGGAACTTGATAGCGATGAAAGTGATGCTGACTGCAGTGACTCTTCTGATGAATGCGATAACGACTATACATCGGACTCACTGAATATTATCGATGCACAGTTGCTGCAAGATGCGTTGAAAGAATCTGCCATCTGCAGAGACTGTAAAACCGGAGAACTTCAACTCCTTGAAGACAAAAGTTCAAGAAACGGCCAGGGACAGATTTGGATTCTTCAGTGCAAACGCGTCGATTGTAAATTTCATAAGAATCCAAAACGTTTTCGCATCACAAAAGAGTTCGCGATTCTACGAGTTGAACCTTGCAATCGTTTTGGCCTTTCAGTCAATTGGTCGTGGTTACTCCGCCGCTCAAAGGTTTTGCAGCATTGTCAATCTACCAGATCCCGTCTGCAAAAAACCCTGGTCGCGGCACACCCAAGCGATTTTCAAAGCTGCAGAAACCCTGCTCGAAGAAGAACTAAATGAGGCCGCCTTTGAAGTTAAGAAGCTGTTGAGGGACGTTGGAGATATCGAAGACTGTTCGGACGGAGAACTGGGAGAAAAAGTTGTGAATGCTGGTGCCAGTTTGGATGGTTCGTGGAGCAGCAGAGGCTGGTCAGCGCGTGATGGAATTGTTGCTGTAATATCGGTTGAAACTGGAAAGGTTGTGGACTTTGTTTAAGTAGTTCATGCAGTGAATGCTCCAAAATGGAGGAGAAGAGAAACAATGGCAAGATTTCCAGACGTGAATTTCTTGAGTGGTATCTTAGTCATGACGACAACTGTTTTCAGAATCATGACGGAAGTGCAGCGGTAAGTGTTCCATTTGTACTGTGATTGCATGCAACAGAAAACTCCCAGAAAATTTTGGTGGGGGTGTGCGGCCCGCTTCCCAAAATCCTTACCCTATTTATGACCAAAATCTGCGATTTTCCCTACCCTATTTATGACCAGACAAAAATTCGATACCCTATTTATGATCATTGCAGCTGCCACAGTCGCCCTAAACATAATTTTTGAAGGGCTTCTGTTTATGGTCTCATCGATAATGATGAAATCGTAGCTTCTTCTAAAAAACATACCCAATTCAAGACTAGAGTGCAAAAACCATACTCCATTTAAGACCAAAATGGCCAAATCGATACCCCATTTATGACCAAAACGGATGAAAAACTATACGCTTTGGCGCCGCACATACCTATATAGCCCATATAAGGGAGTACTTTTGGATGACTTCAGCGTATTTTGGGTTTTTAAGTGATAACAAAAGCTAACAAAGACCCACGATCCACTTTCGTGACTTCAGTTTCCAACCGGAAATTTCCGTCGAGGTTGTCAATCGTCACTCCATAAACTCCGATGGCCTTGTTGACTGATCCCAGCATCATTTCTATACGCTTGAATTCTCTTCACGAAGTGGTCTGATCCGGAGATGGTCCAAAATGGCAGAGGAAGCATACCCCCAGGCTTGCATGTAAATTGACTCCTTTTTAAATGTGGGTGTATTTAATACTGGGCACTAACTCTACGACAGACTTGCATCCCATCCAGGGGGGAGTAGAAATACAAACATCACACATCAATTTGTGACCAGACAAACAACGCGAGTGTCGGAAGATTTTTGACAGCACAAGACAAGGGAACAAGTAACGTCATTTTTTTATATACTGTTGTTGTGGTCGAGGTTAATTAATGGAATCAAATGCTGTGCACTCCTTGACACTGGAGCAGACAGTTCGTATGCTTTTTGAATGTGGCATATTCTCTCTCAGGGGTTTTATGCGCTTAAAAGAATGCTCCATTGGGCTAATAGTGTAAGGTGCCACGGATATAAATACACCCAGTATCCATTTGTACACCTACCAGGGGAGAGGTAGTGTGAGAGTAGTGTCTTTCCCAAGAACACAATGCAGAGGCCCTTAATAGCCATTGCCTCAAAACCCAGACAGCTAGATGTGCAGTGCAGTAAACCAACCATTTGACCTCTGCATCCTTCTTACCACAAAACAATACTCCTCAACAACAGTGCCCCAGGCTTTATAACCTTGAATAATTTTTCTATACCATACCCCAGAGGGCTAAGGTATATGGCCACATAACAGTTTGTTGAAATAGCTAAAAAGTAGTGAAACACTGGCTAACATCTCTAGTCATTTCAATCTTCTGTCTGCATTGTGCACAATGATTGAAATAGCTAAAAAGTAGTGAAACACTGGCTAACATCTCTATTCATTTCAATCTTCTGTCTGCATTGTGCACAATGATTCCTAGTACATGATACCAAACAAAAATAAAATTGCAACTGACCTACTATGGGATCCAATGTATCAATTTGATTCTTTCTCCTCTCAAGTCTCAGCACAACTCTTTTCTCTTTTCCTGTAACCTTTATGTAATTCCTTGATCACTCAAGTTTGACAAACTACACAAGCAAACATAAGTCATCAGATTTTTAAAGTTTCAGCTCTACATGGGGGAGTTTGACAATGGAAGTAAGGTGAAGTCTTCAACAGGCCAAGTAAATCCAAACTACCACATCTTATCCCAGTTTAACATCAACTGATAAGGAATCTTTCTACTTCCACCCCCACCCCCACCCTGCTTACATGGGATGCTACAGTAGCCCCAGTATGAAATTCACCCAGTACTCATTTGTATATCTGGGTGGAGGGAAGCACTCTGAGAGTTAAACCTGTCATGTCCAAGAACACAATGCAACATAATAGCTGAGTCAGTAGGAAAGAGCCAAAAACTCATAAGATGCATGACGCTATGCAATCACTTAAATCATACTTAAATATGAGGCTCAAAAGACTCTTAAAAGTGTCAAATAGTTACTTGTAAACTAAACGTTTTCGGGCTTGGCCCTTCTTCAGTAGGTGGAAGAAGAAGGGCCAAGCCCAAAACGTTTAGTTCACAAGCAGCTATTTGACACTTTTAAGAGCCTTTTGAGCCTCGTAGTTAATGTACAGTGATAGCTGAACTGTGAAACAGTAACACAAGTAACATTGAGCAACTGATAACCGTTCCAACAAAACACAAAGAAACACAAAGACTCACCTGATAATGGAATCTATTGCCTCAATATGAATCTTTCTCCAAATACATGTAAGTCTCAGCACACAGCATTCTGGTTTGTATCTAGTTAGAAATGGGAACTGTTTTAACCTTTACCTGTATGACAGCCTTGATCTCATAAATTTTAAAAACTACACAATTAAAAATACATGGGTGAGTTTGGACTATAACGGCACGGTACATGTAAACAGTCCGGAATATCCCGATAAATTAGGACATCTGTGATGTCACGAAACTCACGTTTCAACCAATGAGAATGCGTGTTTTGATTGGAGTGTTGTGTTTCACAACAAACCAAGAGATTCAAGATGGCGGACAAAGCGAGTCGCGAATACTTTCCAATGCTATGAATGCGGGCCTTCGGGAGGTATAAATTTATCGCGAATTGAGTTAAATACTGTCCAAATTATAAAATAAAAGGAAAGTTTGTGTTCGCGTTCCATGTCACAGACAATTCCGCCCAGATAACGATTACCCTCGGACCGAAGGAAGCATCACAGAACGCAATGCCGGCCACGTTTGACGAGCTGCCGTTATCATTCTTTGGAAAGAGACCGTACAATCGGTAAGCATCTTTACTCTGCATTTTTCTAAGCACAGAAATGATCGATATGAGAATTGAGGCTTTCCTCTTATCTAGGGATTATCGGGCCGAAATCGACAGCACGCGCGTGGTTTTATATGCCAGCAAAGATAAATTGTAGATGTCCAAAATGTTATACGTTTTGGCTTAATCGAGGAAATGAAATCATCATTAAAACAGAATTTTCAATAACGCATACGAGTGAGAAATTCCTGTTCTTTTATACAAAATAAACTAAGCTAGAAAAAATGTATCCAAAGTTTTAGTGTCGTCAGATGCAGGGATAGTCAAAAATTCTGTTAATATATTCTTTGCAAATCTGAAATTTCTCCATTTTGGTATTTATTTTAAATATTTCTTGTATCTATTTGTTACTGTGCTAAAAGATATCATGTCTGATTTCCACATTTAAATTATGAAAACTTACATATAATTACTGACTTTCACAAGTTATTTACCCAAAAATATCAAAATATAATTCCTGGACAGGTTGACAAGGGAGCGTTCACAATCCATCCACATGTCCCAAGGTTTTATTATATATTTATTTAAAGTATACAAAACAAATTCAGTCTTGAAAGTGAAATCCATTTTATTTTATTCACTCTTTAGGTACTCTCGACCTTGAATTTGCCTCTTTAGCAGAATGCAGGACCTGAAACAAATCACAAACGCTTAGAAGATTATTACATTGCTTACAGATGCCAATATTATTACAAATGTATTTTTCGTTTTAACATATGAATTTATTTTGAATGTAGTTACCACATTAGTCTCACTAAATAAGAGATTGCCCTCAAGTGGTCTGATAACTCGTATGTTTTCTATTTTTTATTACATATTCTTAACCAAACTGATATGTTTCCTGTTCACAACCAATTAATGTTTTGCATTAGTTTCACAATTAGTAATGTTCAACACTCGACTCTACATTATAAACTCTCGAACCTTTTCAGTCTTTGCATTCATAAAAATTATTTTGCAAAAACATTACTTTCTGGTACATTCAAGCTTCATGGGGAGGTGAAAAGAATCATCACCTACTAGGAACAGCTGCAGTGTGTATAGTTTTTAAAAAATGTCAAAAAAAAAGAGTACAATGCTGCCTACAAACCTTAACTTACATGTTTGCATGGCCCTCAACGTCTGGTAAATGAGCACAAACAATCTCTCTACCCTTTGTGCCATTCCTTGGGATACTGATAGCATCCATTTACAGGGAATCACTGCACAACCCCTGGCCTGTCAGTTTCGCAGCCACTTCTGTGCTGTAGGTGGTTTTCAACAGGCTACTGGCTCTCCAGTGATAAAACTGGGGTGCACATTCGGTGAATCCACCAAAACAGAGACCTTCCAAATTTGTTTAATTTCGTCCGCGTACTTAGCGACGTCTTATTTCCTCTCTTTTCCCTTTGTTTTTTCCCCAAAAATTCGGCAAAGTGCCTCGATCAGTCGAGTATGCTCTTCCATGTACTTAAGAGAGAGAAATTGAAAACAAATGTCATAAAAATGAAGGAACGATGCATTACTCAAGCCTTATAACAACAGCAGTTCAGGTACACTTGTAACGCCTCAAATCCAAAGAGAGTTTACAAAATATTGACGTTGTTTACAACCGTGTAATTTGGCATGATGAAACTTTAACAACACTAGAACCAGTAAAAAATATACACAGCTCAATGAAAAATACGTGAATACTAGAAAATAACGCGTACACTTTACTAACATTAATATTTGGCCACAAAATCGTGTCTACATCGTCGCTTGACACCAAAAAAACTCAATGATTAGAAGACAGTCAACGTTCTCCCACTACCAAAATGGCCACTTATTCTCCTTCTCAATGTTTGGTGGCAAAAAGTCCTGGATAATGTTGGCCAGACTCTATGCGAGACTGGAAACAACATATTTTCTTGGTCCGCATAAAAGGTCCACCATTTTCTCTGCTAACAATAGCTTCATGACGTCATGATTGTCCTAATTTATCGGGATACATTGTATTCCGGACTGGTAAAGTCTGCATCAGACCAAGTGATTCAAACCACCACAGATTATCCCAGATTATAATCTATCAAATATTTTTGCTCGTGCACAATTGGTCTAAATGCATCATGTGACTTAATATTCCCCTACTGAAACTGGGGAATATATGAGTGATATTCCCCAATTTTTAAAAACCATGCATGTTGCAAAAAACATTTGAAGGATAATAAATCACAATAGCCTTCATTTGGCGTGAAAATATGCTCTGATATTTGTCCTTGGACATTATCTGTTCCTCGAGGCTCACAGCTTTCCTCAAGCTACGCTCTTGAAAAACTGTTCACTTCTCGGAACAGATAATGTCCGCCGACAAATAGCAGAGCATATTTCCACACCAAATGGAGGTTAAATTGTTTATTTATCCCAGATTATCCCGTATGCGAGTCCGTCACAGGGTTTGCACCCAGTATTAAATTTACCCAGTACCCATTTGTACAACTACAGGTGGAGACAGGTAGTGATAGCGTCAAGTGTATTGCCCAAAAAGACAACGTAGAGACTCTAACCGTTGGCTCAAACCCAGGCCTCTTGATCTGCAGTCCAGTGTACTTGACATGACATTACTGTGTCCTTCCTGCCACAAAAGAATACTTGTTGACAACAGTACCCCACGCATTGCAGGAATTTTTGTACATCCTACTCCAAAAGGGCTAAGGTGTATGGCCACCTAAACAACAGTTTTTTGAAATAGCTGAACAGTGAATTTTCTATTTGTTTAAAATCTTCCACCTGCATTGTGCACCGCATGCTTAGTATGCGAATCCAAACACAAAGAAATTGAGACTCACTTAATATGAAATCCAATGCTTCAATGTGATTTTTACTCCTCTTGAGTCTCACATAGCTTTCAATGTTGCTTCTCTGTCTGTATCTAGTAAGAAACAGGAAATGTTTAATCTTTACAACAGCCTTAATCTCTTAAGTTTTACAAACTACACAATTAAAACTAAGTCATCATATTTTCTTTTAAAGTTTCAACCCTACTAAGGGAGAGGTTTGACAATGAAGGTAAGGTAGAAATTATCTGTGTCTGGCCAAGTGATCCAAAACACCGCAGCTTAAGCTGGTTTTGGAAGCATATAAAGTGATTAGAAGTACAATGTATTTCTCCTCTAACGCCACCATTTTTTTTTAATTGCAATACTACACTTTATGTACAATTTTACAAAAACTGAAGTTACTTACAGCACTATCACTACTTACAAATTACAAATTACAAATTACGATACCAATCAACATTGCTTACAACACTAACAATATTTATAACAACCTTTTTAACAGGAGTTAATTCTAAATACCAGTGATATTACTAATAGGGACAAAAAAAATTAACAAGAGGGACAAAAAAATTAATAATAACACAACTAACAGATACAATACTACTGCTGCTGCTAATACACTATTCTAACAACTGACGAAAGTAAATATGAGTGGAAAAAAAATATATATATGTATATATGTATATATGTATATATGTATATATGTATATATGTATATATGTATATATATATATATATATATATATATATAGGATCATGATATACTAAGTTAAAAGCTGTTCCAATGTAAAGGAGAACCTAAATATCGTTCAATTAAATTACCTCTTAAAACAAAAGTTCAAAGGAGAGATCAGGGAGTTATAATGACTGGAGTATTTTGTGCCACGTATGTTGGAATGCGTTTTGTGTTCCCGTAATAATTGAAACATGTTTTTCTACTTTTTAATTGCATCTAACCTGATTAATGTATTCTATTGAGGATGGTCGAACATTTTTGTACTTACAAGAGTAAATGTAAAATCTACCAAGTACTAAACAATGATTGAATAACAAGGCATTCAACATAAAGTTAAAACTTGTGAGGCTGGTATTAAATCAACAGAGACGAAAAATTGTTGAATGCTATTCCAAAAGGCTTCTGTGATCAGGCATTCCCAGAAAAGATGAAGCAATGTTTCTTGTGCTGTTTGACAAAAACAACAAAGATTTGATTCCGAAAATTTAATTTTGAATAGAAAAGAGTTTGTAGCTATTCTCCTGTGCAGAAATTTGAACTGAAAGTTCCTTAATTTCGTGCTTAATGTACATATCCTAGGTAGTAGATAAATTGACTCCCAGTCCAAATTTTCCAAACCTAACCCTAAAACCTGTAACGCCACCTCCTAGATATAAAACATATGTGTACGTGCACATACACTATATTGAGCATCCCTGAAAAGTGTTTTTCAGCATCAATATTAAAATACAGAAAACAAACAATTAATGCCAGAAAAACTGGGTACAATTATATTGTTCACATCCCTATCTTAACATCACAAATTAATTCACCAATTAAAAGTGTCTTAAAAACTTTCACGTCTGTTATTTGCTTCAAACCCTCATTTAGGTCTTTCAATATTTTTACTCCCTGGTAATAAAAGGCATGCTGACCAGCAGCAATTATATTCTTTAAGATGGAATATTAAGGCTGCCCCCGTCTGTCTAGGTCTGTCCTGGATAGTAGACCAAGTACAAATTTATCTGACAAATAAAGTCTATTAAGACATTTACATTTGTATGGATTGCATATTAACTGCATCAATGACAAAAAGTCTTTGCTTGACATTACACTTGCTAGTTTCAGTGTTATGTGCATAGGCGATATCTCTCAACCATCTTTTGACATGCCATCTCTCGACGTGCTTGTAAACGGCTAAAAGACTGTTTAACTGTTAAAATGGCACTTTTTCCAGTTATTAGTAGAGGAAATGACAAATAAATGATAATTACTGACCTCAAATCCCTGAAGATGATTGTGCACTTTGAATGTTTCCCAATTTGAGTGTAGTCGATTGGCTCTCAATTTTGACTTCCAGTAGAATTAGGCCGCTATCACTTTTAATATTCAAAAGATGTTAACATTCAAAACAGTCGATTTATGTCTCACAGGATGAATTCTTGATTCTCCTAGCCTTATTCATTACGAAAAGTCGAGTTCGACCCTAAAGTTATCCGTTAGGCTTACATTTTTTATGTAGGCCAGGTTACATAGCATGTAGAGGGATGGCGTGCCAAAAGATGTCACCTATCCACGTAAAACTGATAGCAGGTGTAAATTTAGCCAACCAAATGATCTTAAACCTATTGAGATACATGTATGATCACATTTTTCGCAGCCCCAAACAATCAGGCTGCAAAATTTTGAACAAGCTGAGCGTTATAGATGTTAGTCATAAAATGATGGGATGCTAGTCTGTTGCGGGGTTACCTCCCACATTGAATTCACATAGTTGTAGACCTGGGTCACAGGACAGAGGCACTGTGAGAGTAAAAGCTGTTGTCCGAGAACAAACCAAAGACTGCTTGATGTGCAGTCCAGTGCAATAACCATCAGACCACAGTGTCTCTTCAATTTCCACAATAACAAGTTATAAACTAAATAGCATGAAGCTAAATGGTTAAGGAAACACTGATAAATACATTGGAAGGAAATTTGATTTGGGTCCCTCCTCCTACAAATAAGCATTCATCAACAACGGTACCCCAGGCACAGCTACATGTAGGTTATTTGGTCACAAACATGTAACAAAGCTGAACAACAGTGAAACAACCACTTCCCTGTTTGTTTCATTTTTGCCTGCATTATGTGTTGACTATTCCTAGATCAGGTTACAAAAGTAATTATACTTATTATTAAAATAATAACAACTCTAATCAAACACAGAGAAATCGCATGATCGACTCACCTTATGAGGGATCTAATTCTCAAAGTGAATTGTTTTTCCATACAATTCTCAGCACATAGACTTTATTGATGCTTCTCTGTTTTCTATCTTGTAACAAATAAGAAAGGTCTTAAAAGCATTCAAGCCTTGTACAATTAAGCACTGAAAAAACTGCAAATTGAAATAAGAGGCACCTCTCTTAAGATAAATGGTAGAAAAACAGGACTGGGGAAACTTTGTTTATAGCATGCAGAATGATAGCAACCACTACCCAAAAATGAATGCAGGACATGTATGCTGGGAAAATAAATAAGGCTTTCATGTAGATCTCTAACAGTTGCCATGCAACGAGAATTTCCCTGCCATGCAAACTGCTAAGAACCTGTTTCTACTTAAAGCAATATACTAAAAAAATAAAAAAATGTGTAATAAATGAGTGTCATCTATGACATTTTCCATGTTTATACATTGTTAGACTCTAGAATAAATGGAAATTGAAGTTTTACTAGTGACCACTAGAGTGCTAGAGTTAGTTATGATCAAGAAGATTACATATACGTACAGACATACATGTATTACATTAATATGTGGTTCCTATTTTAAATCTATTTTCTGTTCCTATTTTAAGTCTAGTTTAGTAATTTAACCCATCAGTCTGAACCTACATGTTGTCCCTCATCACACCAAAACTTAAAGGCCAAGTTGGTCTCTACCGTGACGGTGGTCTGGCAGTATGCAAAGCAACACCTAAACAAATCAAGAAAATGAAACAAGAAGTCAGTGAAATTTTCAAATCAAATGGTCTCAAAATCACCATCGCAGCAAACAAAAAAACCATAAACTTCTTAGACATAAACCTAGACCTTACAAGTGGATCTTACAAACCCTTCATGAAACCCAACAACGAAATCCTCTACGTTCACCGACAAAGCAATCACAAAGCAAAGCACTACTATCAGAGTACCACCAGTCGCAAACACAAACAAACGTCAAAGCATGCAACTGCAGAAAAAAGGATCAATACCCGCTGGACGGAAAATGCCTCACACAAAATGTAGTTTACCAAGCCACAATCACAACACAAGCATCATCAGAATGATACGTGGGCCTCGCCACAAATTTTAAAGAGCGCTACAGGAATCACACAGCATCCTTTCGACACCAAAACAAGAGAAACGAAACTGAGCTATCTAAACACATTTGGACACTCAAAGACAACAACAAACCTTTTACCATCAAGTGGAGAATCATTAAGCAGTGCAGACCTTATAGCAACATTACTAACAAATGTAATTTATGTCTTTTTGAAAAATTCGTGATCATCTGTAAGAAGAGTTTGTGTACTCTAAACAAGCGAAACGAACTAGCAAGTGCGTGCCCCCACAGAAACAGATACCTACTCAAGAACTTTGTGACCAAGTAACGCAATATTTTAGTGACACGAGATTTCAGATTTTAAATCCCATAGCAACTGCTTCATTATTATTTTTTTCAGTTTTTATTATTATTATTATTATTATTTTTTATTGCCAGTTTTTCAATGTTATATAGCATCTGTCT
>NC_138159.1:7597200-7614700 GCF_964199315.1 Orbicella franksi
CTGTAGTATTTGCAGAATTCACTTTTCCCTGTCTTCCCGGCGTTTCCGCGACCACACGAGCATCGCGTTTCACGTTGAGAGGCAACGTCGACCTCAACTTGCAAATGCTCGTTTGGCTCCTTGCCCGTTGCTTCGTTTGTTGCTGAATTCGACTGCGTGCGAGTTACTTCAACCGCCAAGTTGTAATGTCCACTGCCACCATGATTATAAGCGAGGTATATCGGAACTTCGGAAAGCACTCTTGTTCTAGGAATTACTTGTGTAATGGGATAATTCTCCATCGATGTAAAAATAACCAACAGTATTTGCAGGATATTACTCATCGCCAGTGGCACACAGTTTCCTAATTCAGAATCATAATGGACCGGCTGAAGGAACTTCTGAGCTTCTGCGTCATATGAATCAGTGGTGCTTGTTATCATAAATGGTTCGTAAAGGTGCCGATTAGACCCAGTGAATTCTTGCACAATCAACTGTCTAAGAACGTTTATTTTATCCTCGTTAGACATTTCTGTGTTGATACCGATCGTTTTCAAGTACGTGATCAGATTTGAGTTCTCTTGATTTCTTGTAAGAAAAGATGTTAAAGTGATGGAAATGCAATGTAGAAAGCAGTCTCCATCTCCTGGCATCTGCAACTGTTGGAATTCAAATGCATTTAAAACGCTGGTTAACCTCTCGTCGCATTCTTCTGCGATTGGCCTGGAGTAACGCGCACGTGATGAAAATAATAGAAGGCTCCGTCCAACACACTGAGTCACATTTACTTTCATTGTAGGTGCATCACATTTCGATTGCAAATCTCGCGCTAGACTTTTCATATACATGGCATACTCCAGAACTCTATGATAGGTGTCTTCTTTAGTGATCATCACATTATTGTCGTCATCAGTCCCATAGTCCTCTTCCTCGCTACTGCTATCCGCGGTTGAATCATTTTGTCTAGCATTGACCTCAGCGCCATCTTCCAAGTCATCGTCGCTAAAACTATTTGGATTTTGAAACACTCCGGTTCCAAATACTTCTTCTTGATTCACCGACAAGTCCTGGTACTTAGTGACTGGGGCAGGAACTGCCGAATGACACGATCCTACCTTTTCTGACACACGTCTTTCATTCCACCTGTATAGGCACGTACCTATGCTTGCTACTGCTGCTTTTACGCCAATTCTCCTTTTTTCTACGCCTTTTCGGAGGCTCTTATGCATTGATTCCTGTCTACTTGTTCCTGCTTTTGGAGGGATCCCTTCCAAGCAGCCTTTCTCAATATGTGCTCTTAACTTTTCTAATTGGTCATGGGCATTTTTTGAAAGTACCTTCTCCCCTGCAACTTCAAGATTCTCCCAGTTTTCCACAAATCTGTCTAAATTTCTCAACATCACTGAGCGAGAGGGCGTCGACTTCTTTCGTTCTTTCCCAATATCGCCCGGCATTCGGAAAACTAAACGAAAGGAATCAAGGCACTGTCTTCTTAATGGGTGCCTTTTTTTAATTTTATTAGCGATGCGTTGCACAGCATGAAAGAGATCGAGTTTAACCGGAATAACTCCAAACACCCCTTGGAGAAGTAACCTCCAGGCGCAACAGTTGTCGATAGAAAATCCCTCTAAGGTAATTCCGCTTTTTGCTAGCCTGTTCATAATTCGAAGGAGTAAAGTCTTTACCCTTGCAAAACCAGTGCCTCTTGTTAATTGCCAAGCGAGGACAATGCCATCCTCATTCATAACAGAAAACAAAGAGTCAAACTGACGAATCCAATGGCCATTTTGCCATATACCGACATTACTAGCGACCTTAAATGTGTGGTCAGAGGAGAGCCAACTCCCAGTGAACGATGCCATGCGTGCATTGTAAAGTTTTTCTTTCGTGCAATAATCGTAAACAAAGCATTGACGAATCAGTTTCCTGTTAGGATTTAACTGTGAAACCTGCGGTATTGCAGTGTGACTCGCGTCGTTTGATGCTTTTTCCTCTGACGTTCTCATACCTAATATTTTTGATGCCCGAATACATATTTCGGTGTGATAACTGCGCCACATCTCAGTTAAGAGTGCTTCCACGTCCCTGTACCTCATACCTGACGCAGTATGAACGATAATTAATCTGTATAAACGTCGAGTAATACCATACTTGTGCAAAAGAAGGAAAGGGATCAGTTCAACCTGTTCAAACGTCTTCAGAATTTGAGGGTCATGACTGATAATCCGATGATCATTTCTGCATGCATACACCCTACTTACGAGAAGAACATAATGTTCTATATCTGCAAGCCGCCTGGGACTGTTGTGTTTCCAATCTTTCCCATCTTTCCAACATCTAGGTTTCAGTATTTGGCCACAGTCAGGACAAGGTAAGCTTCCATGAAAGTACTGTAGTAACGGATCCCAGATGATAATCCCCGGAAGAAACAAGGTTTCCACGTTATTTTGGTCCCCGACATAATGAATGGAGGTTGTTGCAGTTAGCTCTCCTTTCTCATACCTTTCTATCATTTTTGATATGGCGTCTAACAGGTTGGGGGATAGTGGATTACCATCAGTCTCGCATGATACGAATATCAGCACTATGCAGAGTAACAGAACGCAGTAGGGTTTTCTTAAAGGTACATCCATCCTGGAAATAGAACAGAGCGCTTATTATGGACAACTGTTCACCAAAAGGAGCACCAGAATGTCACAACTTTTAATTTACTGGCATTACTTCAAACGCACAGACCATCCAATCAGAAGACAGAATATGGCTATTCTTGGCTTCCATTTGCATAGTATATAATACGTACGTTAAAACTCACGTACGGTTCAGCATTTATGGGACATTATTTCTTCCTTTGATACCATACGGAGGAAGATAGCGTGAATTCTTTTAACTTCAAGATTGTTAAGGAAGAATCGACCCCTCTAGACACGATCGCTACTAAATATAAAAGGTTATCGATCGTAGCTATCCTTCCGTCAACGATCTTTGGATTAGATTTCAGTAATATATCGGCGATCGCAGCTATCGTAGTGATCACAAGGAAACCGGTCAACGTAAAGGCTGGTTTCCATGGTCGCCGAGATCACTACATTAGTCACGATCGCAACAAAAAGTTGAGCTATCTTCGCGTTACGCGGCCGGTTTTCATATGCAGCATATGATCGCGACGATCGCATAGATTGAAGTGATGACCATCTCAGCAGTTGTATCGATCGCTTACGCCAGGATCGCTACGATTAATGCAATCGCTAAAGAAGTGTTTCCATTTGACCGCTAGGTTGTTTTCTTTGGACGAGCTCGCTGTTGCGTGGAAGTGGTTTGATCACAATAAGCTTGAAGTCATTCCCACTAAATGTAAAGCCCTAGTCCTATCGAACAAACACTCTCTCAATTTGAAATTCGCCATCAATGATATTCAAATGCCATGTGTTGATCGCCTTGAGCTTTTGGGTGTTGTTATTGATCTCTACTCTTGGACAAACGTGTAACTAAGATCACCAGGAAAGTAGGAAAGCAACTGGATGTTTTATGTAGGTTTAAAAAGATACTCTCTTCTTCAACAAAATTGTGCCCATATAATTCATTCATCATGTCGTATTTTACGTACTGCTCCACCGTCTGGCACAATTGTCTGAAATCTGACAGTCAAAGGCTCGATAAACTAAATGAGAGAGCTCTAAGGGCATATTGTTATATAGCTAGCATTTTTCCCCTTGCAGCGCGCCCATTCATTGGCTAGTTCATGGCCACATGACATCTAACAATGAAACTGTTTCCCGCCCAATGCCATGAGCGGGCAACATTGCACAAACTATGACGTCAAACGGGAAACAGTTCAATGTTACTCGCAAAATGTTTACCGCTGGTGCACTTCATTTGTCAATAAAGTGATTGTTTGTTTTCCACCGGTTTGACCCATTTGTTTTGCTGTATAACAAATCACTTAATGACTGGTCCCTTGGGGAACAGTAAATTTTGTTGTCCTCTCGGGACCAGTCATGAAGTGTTAAGTCTTTGTCAAGATTATTCTGATTTCACTGACTATGTCACATTTCCCAGGAATCGAAAATGCGCATAGTTCGGAACGGAAGGAAATCTCGTTTGTTTTGTAAGCTCTCAGTAGCAATCCCTCAGTAATTCCTAGTTATTATGAATCAATTAATCCGCACTAACAAATTAACGTGTTAAAAGACATAAGGTTTTAGTCGAAAAGTCCCCTCGATCCTAATCCTAAAAATAATAATAATAATAATAATAATAATAAAAACTATACCGTATTTCTTTTGCCTCAAGTCTATAATTTTCGGCGATTCTCGCAATGCTCTTGAAACGTTTTGAAAGGAAGTGTAAACAATTATCAAGAATATTCAACAAAAATGATAAAGTATCGGACCAAATGAGTACGGGTCAACAATGAAATACACTAAAAGTTCGACAACTTACCTCTACAAATGAAACATCGCTACATTAATCTTGTCCGAGTACGCGACCGTACTTATGTGTCCGTAAAAGTAAACTTCTGTCCCCGGCCTAAACATCAATTAGGATGCCTGCATTGTTTCAGGGTGGATTCATTTGCGGAAATTGCGTTTAGCTGTTGCTTTGGCACGTGTGAATTTTGAATTACTATTTTTGGGGCGTTGCGGGGGGGGGGGGGGAATTAAAAGGCAAAGGAAGACTGTCATGCGTTATTAAAAGCTACAAATGAATCTACCCTTAATGAATTAAATTAAATAAGGTGCGATATCAAGAAAGTTTTTTTTTTACGTGTTCAAACGCTGGAAAAAATAACAATAACATATTTTTCAGATAACAATAACTTATTTTGCTTTGCATTTGGATCAAATATAAGCGGTAATACTGACTGCAGTGCCAATGAATAGTTATTGTAGTACTGGCTGCGTGGTTAAGTTGGATCGGGGATGTGCTCCTTCATACCAGATATACCGTAATTCACGGGAAACAAAATAGGGGTTTAATTTTTGATGGCAGACAATTACAGGTATATATCTACATTCGTAATTCTGTCTAGCCTACAATCCTGGACCAGACTACCTAGAACTGCAATAACCGCTTGCTTTGTAGAGTGTTGACGTGGTATATTTTTTTGTGCCGACAAGTCATGACAGCTTAATGAAAATTCTACCGCTGTGATTCCGCTATTGTTTTAAAGTTTACCGATAAACCGCATGCCCCAACAACCCTGAAACAAGCTATACGTCATTTACGTTCTTGCGATTTTTTACAAAAATTCCCCAAACTCGAAAAAAGGTGTTCCTCGGAAGGGTTGTAAACGTAAAGTACTGAAAGTTAAAAGTAGTCAAATTCTCTGAAAAATCCAGCACTTGTAAACCGGAGTGCAACCCATAAATTAACTTGACCGTTCATTCTTTCATGTTTTACTATAGTTCTTACGCGGACCATTACTTAATTGTCCTTCGGTTCATTTCCTTTGCTTTTGTTCCTTTTGGTGCGATCGATGAAAATGACAATACTACTATCGGCTTCATGTAAGTTGACGCCTTCATCCCACAATCACCCTACAGTTACTGCAACTCTTTCGTTTCCACATGACTTTAATCGTTATTGTATCCATTCTTTAGGAAATCTGGCATGTTAGAAAGTTACTTTGAAGCCATACAGCATTTTTAAAACATAACAAACTATCAGTTAGAAGAAAAAAGCTGTTTAGCATGTACTTGCATTGACAATGAAAAAATCGTGAAATGAGATGGGTTAGTGTTAGAGGTGTGAAATATACCGTGAATCAACAGGTGTGATCTCGGTCTTCACTTTCTCTACATAAAGCCACGAGGGAATCGATTTGATCACTTGATCCTGTATCGACCGCTCAGATCGGACGCCAAGCAAAATCTCTCAACATTTTCCAACGTTTGTGTGGTATTGTCTTCAACGCAAATAAAGTACCCCGTTAACAGCGACTACTGACGAAAGGAAACCAAGAAAGCAGAGAAGATCATACAGGTATTTCTGATTTGTATTTATTTCTTTGGTTTGACTGGAGCCATAATCGGGGACGGAGACCGTAAGTCTTGGAATCTGCGCGCACCTATGATATGGGACAATTTTTCTATTTTTGGAACAAATTGCCCTATCCTGACGTCATATATCCACGCGGATTCATGTATATGTCGCGGGCTCTCGCGTGGATGTTGTCACGTTGCGTGATCAAATGGTGAGAGTTAAGAGAGCTTGAGAGATAATCTTGCGTATTTTTCACAGCGATGGCAGGGAATAAGGCAGGGAATACGAACCAGGGCGCTTATATGTAGTTTTATGCTCTGAGCTAACGGAAAAGGTGGGTTTTTCAGGGTCAAAAACAAGACTTCAATCTCCCGCTGGGAATGAATAATAAGATCTGCTCGCGCTAGTTGTAAGCTTACGCGTATGTTTTAGCGTTTGTTCTGACTTAAGAATATAGCAAGAAAACTCTCTACTCTGGTATCGAGTTAACTTGTTAGTTTCTCAGACAATGGGTAATAATAACCAAAACCTGTTTTGATGTTTCTCATTGTTTCTGCTTGTTTGGTGAGTTTGCAAAAGTTTTTGAAAGGAAAGTCTGACGCGTACAATTAGCTCATTTGCATAGTGCAGCTCTTGCACTTTCAAGTCCGAGTCGGTGTTTTCAGTTGTCAACAAATCTTGACAAAGATTTCTTTCGTTATCTTTTGTGCTGAGATGCTGCAACAAATTTCACGAACGCAAATAAGGCTACTAACATCATGTGTGTTTCTTCAACATAAGCATATAGTGAAGTTTTACACTGCAAAAATGAAAATAGACAAGGAGTATCGTTTTGATAACTCGATCAACAAAATCGAAATCGTTATTCGAAGTTGATTAAATAAAGCGTCATCGTAACTTTGCTGATTATTTCTGTTTTATTCGCATATTTTCAGCTTAGCTTTTAATATGTTCTCAAACATTTGTCAATCTTAAACATATTCAAAAACTATAGAGTTATTGTTTGAGTTTGAAGTACGCTTTCACACGAAAGTGCGGCGGAAGTACAATTTGTCATATTTACTGACTGTACAAAACAAGCATCGGCGGGCGCTCTCATTCATCGACAACAGAAAATTTACTGAATTTTTACACGAATAAAACTGAGCAGTATCTACGGACGTAAAGTTATTGGGCCTTGATGAAACATCAAGCGTTGTTTACAATTCAGGCGAAACTCAAACTAGCACTGTATTTTGCTTTACTTGTCGGTCGCGATAGACTGGCAAATTCCTCGCAAGCGCGTGGCAAGAGGAGCTAGGAAACTATGAAGTCCTGAAGCTCTGCTATGTCTAAATATATGCAGCTAGTTTTCTGTCGTGTAATAGAAAAGCTGTCGTGTAATAGAAATTACTCTGCCTCGGATGTTATGGCATAAACTGTCTCGAGGTCCCGCTTGTTAGGAGCTCTGTCTAGCAACTTATTGAACAGGTCCTTGGAAAGGTGCTTACGATCGGCTCTCTCAGTAAATTGTGCGCGATATTCCTCTCTACTGACCCTGTAATTCATGAGAGACGTCTCCACAATATTGCAGGGAAGGCACTTATAGAATACTGTTGTGGTGTCGACAGTTTTAACCTTTCCCAGGCCGTCTTTTTAAAGGTTCTGCATAACTTCGACCACCGTGGAAGCTGTTGGTCTCTTCCTTCCACTGAAGGATGACTGTGCTATACGCACAGTCACAAAAGGCCCACAACTTGACAAAATAGTGCTCGCTATGGAGCTGTCGTCTTCGCGTGCTCCACCGTCTTCACTCCCGAGCTACAACAAAAGTTTCAAGCTCTATTAGAATTCAGAGACTCCTAGTGTTTTTTACTGTCAGTAGTATTTCTGTAATAAACTGTGCGTAGTAAGAATCATTCTCGTTTGCCGTCTAACAAATGAAGAAGGACAGTATAGAGTCAAACCTGTATTGAGCGGTCACCTTCTATGAGGTGGTCATTTGGGAAAGTTCTGAAAATTACATCCCTTAAATCCTGTACAGTGGAACCCCGCTCTACGGACACCCGCTTATTACGGACACACCAATATTACGGACAATTAACCCGCTTATTACGGACACTCATTAACACGGACACTTCGGACACGTCCCCTTGGTGTCCGTATGAACGCGGTAACAACGTAGTTTTGACCCCTATTAAGATCAGTTTAGTTATGCACTAGTTACAAAAATTAATCGCTCGCGGTCACCACTTTGTCAAGTCCCAACAATCTGTTTCTATTGTCTTTACCGTTACTTACTGACTGTAGGAACTTGGCGTTACTGTTTTGTTATTTCATTTTATACAACGCGTTCTCCTTTGTCGCACTTTCTTACACGGGTAAGTGCATCAACTGTACATTACACGATTAATGTTATACACAACGGCGCCTTTCTTGTTTAACGTCCCTTGCAGCCTGTATTAAGGGTCATTTCGCCATTCCCTGAGGGTGACCGCTTAATACACGTTAGACTGTAATATGCATCTCGATTTTCACCCCCGTACTTAAGCAACAGAGAAATCTAAGAAATTGACACCAACTGGATGTGAGGTTTGATTCCGGCTAATGTTGTCCAAGAGCCACTTCCTACCGTCGCGACTCGGCGCGGCCGGACGGGAATTTCGAAAATGGTGCACTTGCCATTCTCTGGGGGAGTGAAAGGAATAATCGGTTTTTCATTACTCCATTATCCCTGCTCGAAAATTTTCGTTATTTCATTACTCCAGCAAAAAAGAACTAATTGTTAAGTTGAAAGAATCTACTTGTCACGTTATTTCGCCCCCGGCCGCAAAATGGCTTATTCCGTTGTTCCGTCCCATCAAAGCTTATTCCGTTATTCCGCCCCACAAAATGGCATTATTGCAATCTTTTCAGACAATACAATCAGAATATTTCCTTGAACCTACCTGATCAAGTATTTTCCGGTGTTCGGCGAAATAGCGGGTAAGGGTGATTGCTTGTTCCAGGGTTTCCTTCTTCACCAATGCCTGCGGTGGCGATGCCGGCTCACTGGATAGCCTTTTTTGCAGCTGATCATAAAAAATATGAAGAACAGCTGCCAGGCGTAAAACGTGTCTGTCGTCTTTGGACACATCTGCACACTCCTGTTGGTCTTCCCACTGCTTGTTGAGTGTTTCTGCTATCTTGTCGAGGAAGGCTTCGTAAGCGGTGTTACCATCTACATCTAAGGTTAGTGCCAGGACATCGTTTTCATCATGGCAAAAGTTGTAAATGTTTTCATAAATCAATCTATAATTAAAAAGTACAGTAATCAATCTGTAGTGTCACAAACGTAATGAACGCTCAAGTTGTTTCATTTTTTTAAAGTTTTTTTTTTTTTGCAGCGAGCTAAAAGGGATAGTATTGCAAGCACCGTAACAATATTAACGCATTGTTGGGTGAAATATCAACGGACAACAGCGGGTGGGTACCACAAACAGACCGAAGACTCAAAAACGAAGATCGTCACAAATAGTTTCTAAATAACTTGAAAATTCTCGGCCGAAGAAGAAACAGGGAACAACAACATATGCGGTTATCGACGAATTTTCCCCGGGTGTTGCTTTAGTACAAAATCCCATCTAAATTAAAGTACAAAAGGAAGACTTCTTCTACCTAACTAAACAACAAACAAACTAACTAACTAAACAACTAACTAACTAACTAACCAACTAACTAACTAACTAACTAACTAACTAACTGACTAACTAACTAATTAACTTACTTACTTACTAACCAACTAAGTAAGTAAGTAAGTAAGTAAGAAACTAACTCACTAACTAACTAACTAACTAACTGTCTGTCTGTCTGTCTGTCTGTCTGTCCATCTATCTGTCTGTCTCACTGAACCCCATATCCAGGCAAACATTTTTTGAATTGACCCTTTAATGAGTAGTAGGGGCTGATTTCTCGCCAAAAAGTTGATCCCAGCAGTGTGCCGTACCTCAGGTCCTTGACCGGTGATTGGTGCAACTGGGTTATAAAGGTTTTTGTTTGAGCGGCCGTAAGGCGCTTTGGTTTCGGCTGGTATATTAGCATTCGATCAATAGCCCCATCTCTGCGTTCTTTCAGTCGTGTGTAGATGGGGTAAAACCGCTGGGGTTGGCTGTATCCAACGATAGAAACTCCAGGATTCTGAATGACCTACGTGTAACACAATGATCATGGGAAACATCACAAACCTTAAATAATCAAGTTTTACGACTAGCTGAGAAGCCATCAATTTTTCATTAGTGTGCACACATAAGTCTTATCCTAATTAAACCATGCTTTTACTTTAAGGTGGCTGAACACAGTTTTTGATACCTATGTTTCATTCACCTTTTTCTCTAAAACCCTTGATCCTTTGCTCGCCAAAAATGGCAGCAAGCAAGTTAACAACACAAACTTTGGTTTTTTGATGGTTAAGCTGACGTACGTGCCCCGTTTCCATGGCAACACGAATAAAAATAACTGCAGGCCTTTAAAATCGGTTTTGTTTATTTGTAGAAAATCTAGTCATTAGATTTTCTTTATAATTTGCATTCACCAAGCTTGTAACGATTCTCACAAGTTAAGACCATTTTGCTAATAATTTAACAGAGAGACCTTTAATTATCTCTTGTTGAAGGTTTACTGGAATATCTAGAGTTTCCTTTGTTAAAGTTCAATTATTTTCAATACTCCAGTTACTTATTTCCTAAAGTATTTTCGTGTCAATTTTCGTGAAATTCAAATGAGTGGTTCTCGAGAAATAGGCGTATGTCCGAGAGTGCAAATTTTCATTCAATCGCAATTTTTTGACTTACTACGCATGCGCTGCATTTAACTGGGTTCTTTCGGTAACAAAGGAAAAGCTGAGAATTGCCGAGTTCTTTGCATCTTTACTTTTTCTAACAGATATTTGTCATAAAAGACTAAAGCCATCAATACACTGCGTTCAATTATAGAGAAAAATAGAACAGATAGTGCGGGTATTGAGTAAATAAAATGATCGTTCTATTGACGGCATGATTGTTTTTTGCAATCCTTGTGCGCGCGCTGAATTGCATGTTCGGCCACCTTAACCGTAATTCTTTCGTTCCTAAGTTGTAAATAATCTGTTTTGATCGCTTATTCATAATGCAACTTTTTGTCACGACGTACAAGATCCCGCAATTATGAAGAAACCATAGGAGTCGAAGTTAATAATGTAACTACTCGCCAGTCCACTTAAGGTCATTCCTCACATTTGCATTGCGCATCCTTACTGCGCAAAATTTGAAATTGAAAACATGACGGATTTGCCTTGATATTGAGCTCTGTCAGTTGGAAAATGGCTCTAGTTCACCAACGAGCACGGGCACCCCAATTTTTTTTCCAGTCATTGTAACCAACCAATCATAAGCTTTGCGTGAGAAAAGACTGATCTAATTTCTATTGCTGAAAATTGAATAAATAAGAAAAATAGCAGATACACTGTGGTCTTTAGTATTTTGCAGTTTGGTACCACGTCAAGAAATTTGGTTCAAATTTTTAATCAAGGATTTAGCTTTGTCTGAATCAAACTTAAAATGTTTATTTGTGTCGGACACAATGTATTGACTGTAGTTTAATGCATGTTCTTATGAGTCTGGGCCCACAAAGATTTTACAATTACTGGGAATGCGTTCTTATAATAAGCACTAAATGATGCCAAAATGGGGCATTTTCAATGCCTCACTGCTTTTTAATGAGCATGGTCACTCCCCTTTTTTATTTCAAAATTTAAGTTATCATATGACAAATATTCAGTGGGCAAAGTTTGAATAAACATCTATTGTCGCTTTTATTTCAGGGGAATTACCTTAAATCAATTTCGCCTTAAAAAATGGATGACTACATTTTGAGGAACAGAGAAACCCAATTTGACAGGACTAGCATATTATATACGTAGTATTAGCATATCAAACTGCATGATATAATGGCTCTTTCAATCCCCAAGCATAGAAGATTAGAAAGAAAAGTGAGGGGCTCAGTTCCGTATAGAATGTAGAAATTTTGTGGATAACTTTTTAACGTCTTTAATTTATACCTGTCGTGCAGACTTGTCCCCTTTGGTGTAGACCCAAGTTGCACCATCGTACAGCTGGATTAGCCGCTCTACATCCAGTTTGCACTTTTCTTTGACTCCCAGGATCTGTTCAAAAAACTGTGACACCTCCTCTTTGCCGATAATGGCCTTGTTACCGGAACTAGTTTGCAGCTGTCGGAAAAGGCCAACTTCGGTAAATTCGTCAACGAAAATTGGATTTTTGGACTGCTCCTCCACATGGAGACGAATGGGTTGAGAACAGCCATTTTGGAATGCTGGCGACTTCCCAGACCCAGGAGGAGACAAGCAAATCACGAACAAGTTTAATTGTTCCTGCCGCATCTTGCAATCTACTTTAATGGCGCTCTGTCCCATGAGGCAAGCCACGGTTGGGAGAATACTTGCCAAAAGAATCTCCCTGGTTGTATTGTTGGCCTGAGCATAAACGTCCAGCCAATCCGCTACAGGTTGAGGGGCAATCTTGTCCCAGGGTAAGGGCGTATCACATGCCAACTTTCTGACTCTTGATGCTACAAGGGAAATATCTGAAACCCTCCTTCGTTTGAGTGGATATGCATTCGCCATGGTTAATCTAGATAGGAAATTAAAATACGAATGAAAAGGCTTAATATTTGCTCGCGCTAGTTGTAAGCGTAAGCTTTTGGGTTTGTTCTGACTTCAGTATAAAGCTCATGTAAGAAAATTTCTACTCTGGTATCGATTAATTAAAAGAATGCTTAAGCATAACCAAAACGCGTTTTTGATAGTTTCTTATTGTTTGTGCTTGTTTGGAGAGTTTGCAAAAGTTTTTGGCAGGAAACTTTGACGCGTATAAGTAACTCATTTGCATAGTGCAGCGCATGCACTTCCAATTCACCAAATGACAATAAGAGAGATTTCTTTCGTTACCTTTTGTGCTGAGATGTTGCAACAATTTTCACCAACACCAAAAGGCTACTAAGATCATGAGTGTTCCTTCGACAGTGAAATTTTACACTGCGAAAATAAAGTAGACAAGGAGTTTTGATAACTCAACCAACAAAATCGAAAGCGTCACCGTAACTTTGCTGATTATTTGTGCTGTATGCATATGTTTTCAGGCAAGCTTTTAATGTGTTCTGAAAAAGTTGTCAACCTTGAACATATTTAAAAACTAGAGATATTGTGTGCATTCGATTTACGTTTTCACACGAAAGTCCAAATTGTCGTGTTCACTGACTGGACAAAACACGCATCGGCAGGCGCTCTTACTTCATCGACAACAGACAGTTCATTGGATTAATATACAAACAAACTGAGAAGTATCTACAAACGTTAACCTATCGGGGGTTGATTACTCATCAAGCGTTGCCTACAATTCAGGCGAAACTTAACCTGGCAATTTTTCATGTTTTACTTTTCGGTCGCGATAGACTCTGGCGAAATCCCCGCAAGCGTGTGGCAAGAGGAGGGGAACTTTGAAGTCCGGAAACGATACTATATCCAAATACGTTCAATTAGTTTTTTAACTTTGGTTTTGGAAAAGCTGTTTAAAAATTTCAACGTATGTGAAATTTAGAGAGGAGTAATGTGTAGCTCTTCTAAAAGAAACAGCGGAACACAACTTTGTCAGTGATATAAAGTGGGACGTACCTAAGTTCGACACTGTCTTCTAATTGGAGCAGCTTACGACAAAAACACTTAGGGTTACCATATACCTTCAGGGGGTGTCTCGCCTCCAAGCGATGTGGCGCGTCCGGTTTACCTAAATCCCTATATCAAATTAAAGCTTATAGAGCTGGTTATCTAAAAAAAACCAAGAATTTTGAAATAAAATGAATTGTCGAATTTTTTACGACCTCGAAATGCGAGCATCCGAATCACCTTTCAAAGCTTCAAGCCAAAGCCAAATTGGTTTTTCGCTTATTTAATTTCTTCCTCAGTTTCCGGACCCAAAGCGCTACTAAAACGTGTCTGGGATTTGCCATATCCAGTTTCATTGAAAAGTTACAGAACATTTGCGAAATAGGATTAAAAAAATATGGAGTGATCGCAGAAAAATCGCTCTAACAGAAAAAATATTCGGAAATAAAAAAATTCCCGTACATGTTTTTGTTGTTTATATGTCAAACTAGTCAAACAAATTTCCATTGACTTTCAAAAATGACCAAAAAGAGTATTCGGACGTTCACACTTAGAGAACTTGAAAAAATCGACAGTTCATTTTACTTCACAATTCTTGGTATGGTTTGATAGCCAGCTCTATAAGCTTTAATTTGATGTTTAGGTATCTACAGTTTAAATCGGACGCGCTACAGCCCTTGAACGCGAAACAGCTACAAAGGTGCTCCAAAGGTATACGGTAACCTTAAGCAAGCTTCCAATAGGCATAAACGTATTGAGTTGTTGGGCAGAAACAGCAAAATTCTCCAGAATTTCGGACGCCAATCCCCTCCCCCCCGCCACTACGTCCGCACAAATCCTCGCGCAAAAATCCTCGTACAAAAATACCAAAATTGTTCCATTTCATAGAAATAGCGCGCGCTTACGGTCTCCGTCCCCGATTACGGCTCCTGGTAGAATAGATACTTACCAAAGCCTGTCTCTTTATCTCTCCTCGAGAATCCCTCTTCACTGGATTGTCCACAGAACTGGGTGTGAATGTAAGTTTTGAAAGATCGATCTGCGAACATGAAAATCAATTGCTCCATAAGAAATTGGAAAACAAATTTCCAGTGCTGAAAATCTCACTAATTGTAAATCACCAACTTACCGAGAATGACAGATGGCGTTGTAAATATGCTGATAAAAACTGGCTCGGGAAGACGATGGTTTTGGAAGCACTCGCTATGTTGATGCTCACATGCAGCAAAGTGATAGGGAAAGACGATAATGCCAAGTGAATATATGATTGCCTTAAACAATAGGCGGCTTTGTTAGCCAAAGAACAGACTCCCCAGCGAGTGAAAAGTCAAATGAAGGACTCATGGGGTGTCTGTTGGCAGGCAGATGTTGTTTTACTGAGATATTAGAACTTACTTACCAAGGTACACAGTTTGCGAGTGTAAACGCCAGCTGACACCTTGGTAAATTTCAGAAAAGACAATAGAACTTTGACCACATTAAAACTATTTGTTGCATATGTATCCACATGCGGTGGCATATTTCAATTCCCGCGGTGACCAGATAGCGCGATAATCTCGTCATGAGAGGAAACAAAACAATTGAAGAATTCTCCTTGCGACAGTACGATAGGAACAATAGTTGTGTACGTGACCACACATATTTTCGAATGAATAAGATAAAATGAACAAATCTGAAAACAGATAAAATAAAGTGGGTACGAAAACCTCGGTGCCGGCATTGAAGACAAAAATTTATGTTATATTGAGGGGCGGGGGACGGGGCGAGTTATGTTGCAAGTGACCTTTAAAAGCTCGCGACAAGACCACGGGAGGCCAAACTCTCGTTGTCAGGAAAGTGTGTCAACTATGTAAGACAGAGACAAAGACAGACAGTCCCATAGTTTTGAAAGTGATTATACATAACTGTTCGAATGGATGTGATAAAATGAACAACTCCGAAAAAACGGTAAATTAAAGTGGGTACAAAACCCTTGGAGCCGGCATTGAAGAGTAAAGTTCATGTTACATCGAGGGGCGGGAGACGGGGTGAACTGTGTTGCAAGTGACCTTTAAAAGCTCGCGGCGAGACCACGGGAGGCCAAACTCGCGTTGTGAGGAAAGGGTGTAGCTATGTAATATACATTCTTAAACACTTTGGATGACGCGGAACGTGACCTTTGAGCGAGCTGATATCGTGGCTTTACAAGCCACCGTCTAATAAGGAATGTAAGAAATTAATAAGGAATGTAATGTAATGAAATGTAAGTAGAGTAAGTATTGTTTCGTATAAAATAGAGTTAGTACTGTATCTTATTACAAGTATAATAAGAACCGTACCGTATTGTAATTAGGGTAAATATTGTACCATAAGGTAAGTAGAGAGTATTGTATCCTGTTGTAAGTAAAGAAAGAATTGTACTGTTCCGTGAGTAGAGTAAAATATTGTATTGTATTGTAAGTAGACTAAGTATTGTGTCGTATTGTAAGTAGAGTAAGTATTTTCTGGAAGTAATGTAACTATTGTTTTCTACAATTAAATAAAAAAAAAAAAAGAAAAAACGTTTTAAATAAGACAGAGGTACGCATTACATTCATGCTAAATCGCACGTCAGCCTGGCCAGTGTTAGTAGGGAATACAAATGCTTCAGTTATGTTATATTTCACACGTTAATTATTGTCGGCGTTCCGCGTAGTCTGCGTAGTCGAACTTTGAACTTGACACAGTGAGAAAGAAAAACTTCATTAAGCTTGTACTATTGCAACCAAACAACACTGGAATTACGCATAAAATTCTCCACTGTGCCTGCTGTTCCTCTGCTCATATTCTGGAAATCTCTGTGATTTATTTGCTGCTTTAAGTTTGATTTTTCGTTTATCATATTCAGGATTTCAGTCCTAGTGTATTTGTCTTTCTCCCCAGGGCTTGTAATTTTTGTCAGATTTCTTTCTTTCTTTATTCTTTTATTTATTATTATTATTGTTATTATTATTATTATTATTATTATTATTATTATTACTTTGTGTGTGTCATTCCGACCCCAATATTGTAATTTATTCGATGTAATTTGGCTTACTGTTCACCTGTTCCTCTGTTCCTACTGTTCTTCTGTTCCTCTGTGTCTACTGTTTCTCTGTTCCCCTGTGCCTACTGTTCCTCTGTTCCTCTGTGTCTACCGTTCCCCTGTTCCTACTGTTCCCCTGTTCCTATTGTTCCTCTGTTCCTCTGTGTCTGCTGTTCCCCTGTTCCTACTGTTCCTCTGTACCTACTGTTCCCTGTTCCTACTGTTCCCTTGTTCCTCTGTGTCTACTGTTCCTCTGTTCCTCTGTTCCTCTGTGCATACTGTTCCTCTGTTCCTACTGTTCCTCTGTGTCCACTGTGTCTCTGTTTCCCTGTGCCTACTGTTCCCCTGTTCCTATTGTTCCTCTGTTCCTCTGTGTCTACTGTTCCCCTGTTCCTACTGTTCCTCTGTGCCTACTGTTCCCTGTTCCTACTGTTTCTCTGTTCCTCTGTGTCTACTGTTCCTCTGTTCCTCTGTGCCCACTGTTCCCCTGTTCCTCTGTTCCTACTGTTCCTCTGTGTCTACTATGTCTCTGTTTCCCTGTGCCTACTGTTCCCCTGTTCCTACTGTTCCTCTGTTCCTTTGTGTCTACTGTTCCCCTGTTCCTACTGTTCCTCTGTTCCCCTGTTCCTACTGTTCCTCTGTTCCACTGTGTCTACTGTTCCTCTGTTCCTCTGTGCCTACTGTTCCTCTGTGTCTACTGTTCCTGTGTTCCTTTGAGTCTACTGTTCCCCTGTTCCTCTGTGTCTACTGTTCCTCTGTTTCTCTGTGCCTACTGTTCCTCTGTGTATACTGTTCCTCTGTGTCTGCTGTTCCTCTGTGCC
>NC_138159.1:7619700-7687200 GCF_964199315.1 Orbicella franksi
AGGGTTATCCCACAAAACTAGTGGAAGATCAATTTTCTAAAGCCTTAACTACATCTAGAACTGACTTACTTAGAACTCGTGCCAAAGCTGAGAAGAAATTGTTTCCATTTGTAACAACATTTAATCCAAATTTACCTGATGTTGGTCGCATCATCAGAAAACACCTAGGTATTTTGGAATCCAACCCCAAATTAAAAGAATTTTTTCCGCCAAATTCCATCATAGCCTCTTTTCGAAGATCTAAAAACCTTAAGGAGTTGTTAGCGCCATCTCGTTATGGCTCTAACACTGAGGTTGAAGAGGTTGTTGAGGTTAAGGGTTGCTTTAAATGCAAAAGAACAAGATGTGATCTCTGTCGCAACTACTTTGTTGAATCAAATTCTTTCCAAAGTTTTCAAACAGGCAAGAGCTATAAGATACGATTGAAACTTTCCTGTGATTCAAAAAATATCATTTATTTGGCTTCGTGTAAGAAATGTAACTTACAATACATTGGCTCTACAACAACAGATTTTAGAGTTAGATTTCGCAACCACAAGTCTGCTATGCTGACCAAGAAAAAGACTTGTGAGGTAGCGGTGCATTTCAACAGAACACCGCACGACTTAAACGACTTTTCTTTCCAGTGTATTGATCAAGTGCAGATAAATGCAAACAATACAAGTAACATCGAAAAGCTTTTAATCACTAAAGAGGCATATTGGAGTGCACAGTTGTTCTCTCTGGCACCTTTTGGCTTGAACAAACGTCAGGAATTCCACTCGAAAAAAAGAATAAACTACAATTAGCGCAAAAATAACTTGCAAATTTGGCGGTTATCTTAGTTCAGGTGTTCAAAGGCCCTGACCTTGGATCTTGTTAGCTTTGTTAGCGCTAGGTTTTCTCAGGGGCCCCCATCGGGGAATTTATTACATTATTGTTGTTTAAGGGCCCTGTTTAGGGCGCCTGTTGTGCCTTGCCGCGGCATAGTTTCAAGGGCTTTGCTTGGGGATTTTGGGACCGCCTTTTTTGAACATTGAATATTTTACACGCGGGTCCCTTCACACTTTCGGCTGACTCGACGAATCGCGTTACTTTTTTGATATTAATCTTATTTGTATTATATTCGATTATTTATTCTTATTTGGTTTGTGTCTTTTGAGTTTTGTACCGCATTGTCATAGTATCTCGCTTAGTAATCACCGATTGTTTATCATTGGTTAATTTTTTCGTTTTCATGTGTTACCACGCCCTGTTATGTAATCATCTTTGTAATATGATGTCATTTTTTATACTGTAAACTTATTTAAGGTTATTGTAATTTATTATTCACTTGCACTGCAACTGATGAAGGTCTTTGACCGAAACGTTTATTTTTATTAAATTTTTAAACTTTTTTTTAGATTTCTTAGATTTTTTACTGTATATATATTTTTTTTTCGCTCGAAGTTGTCCGTCCTCGTTTTCCACAATTGTCTATATATATATATATATATATATATATATATATATATATATATACTATCACAAATGAAGACAAACTGCACAATTTAGTTGCACACCTATATTTCGACTGCCTACAACAGTCTTCCTCAGGGTGAATGAGCTGTTACAACCGCACGCGTCATTCTACTTTTAAAAGTAACAACCTTGACAAACGCGCGCGCGTAACTAATCTACCGCGCGCGCCAACACAAGTACACGATAAGTTACGTGCGTCTTGAACGCCTGTTCTGAGCAAAGAAAAAATCATTGTCATTAAGCCCATAAGGGCGCAAAGTGTTCAGTTTATAGGCCCATTGGCCTTCTTTGTCCCTCAGTTCTTCCTCTCCATTCACTCGATCTATCAATTGAATCCTGACATCCCTCAAGCCATCATGTCCGTCCCCACAAAAGTGCTTATACAAGAAGTCATCCTTCTGTTGCTCTGTTCCATTCAATCTCCCATGTCGTTTCATTCTGGCCTTATGATTATTGAACCTTAAGTGAAACTTCGTTACAGTAGATCCAACATACTGTAGCGTACAGTTCCTGCAAGTTAGCAAGTAGACTACGTTGCTTGAGTTACAATTGAGGCTATAATTAATGGAATATCTCCTTCCTGTATGTGAGCTCACGAAGTGGTCACTTTCATCGATATATTCGCAGACTTCGCATCTTCTTGACCCACACCGAGAAGTCCCCCGTTGTGTATCCTCTCTGCATCCTCTGCTTACCTTTGCTCGAACCAGATAGTCCGCCAAACTCTTCGGTTTCCTGAACGCCACCATTGGCACCTGCCCTATCGCTCTCTTACACCTTTCCGAAGACTCCAAAACTGGATGAAGGTCCCGCGGTAACTTGTTTATATTCGGCAACCCAGGATGATAGGTTACCACAAAGGGGGTTCTTCCATTTCTCAAGTATCCTTTACCTGTAAACGCCTCCACTCTCGTCAAGCGACGCACCCTCCCAATTTGGTTTTCCACAAAGCGTCTATTATAACCTCTAGCAGTCAAAAAATTACTCAAGTCCCTCACCCGCTTTTCAAAAAACTCCGACTTCGAACAGATTCTTCTCAACCTCAACGCCTGAGCGTATGGTATGCTCATCTTACAACCTCTAGGATGACACGAGCTGTGATGTAGGTATTGGTGACTATCTGTTGGTTTCACAAACACGTCTGTCTCTAATTTACCCGACTCGTTCACCACCCTAACATCCAAAAAATCAATGTCCCCTCTGGACCACTTCGATGTAAATTTGATAGTCCTATGCGCATTATTCAAATAAGCCAAAAACTGCTTTAGCGTCTCTTCCCCATCTGTCCATATGATAAATACGTCATCTATATACCGCCACCACACCTGTGGTTTAACTTCCGCATCCCTAATCAGTCGCTTCTCCAGTCGATCCATGAAAATGTTCGCATAAGAGGGAGCCATTTTCGTCCCTATTGCTGTCCCACGTTCTTGCAAGTAATGCTTACCATTAAACTCAAAGTTATCACTCTTCAAAACCAACTCTGCAAACGTAGCAATATCCTCACCTAGTGACCCCTCCCATTCCCCCTCCTCCATCCCTCCATAGGTCACAAATGATTCCTTCAAGGCCTCCAATCCTTCATCATGTGGAATATGAGGGTACAAACCCACAAAATCAATTGTACACAATATAGCACCCTCCGGTAACCTCTGAAGTTCACCCAGTTTCCTCAAAAAGTCATTAGTGTCCTTGACATATGAGTTTATCTTCGGCACCAAAGGTCTTAAGTTGTTATCGACAAACTCTGAAATCCTTTCTGTAGGTGTACTGCACCCCGAAATTACTGGTCTTCCTGGGCAACCCGGCTTGTGTAGCTTCCGCAGCAAATAAAACCTTCCCGGTCTCGCATCCTCCGATACTAAAAGGTAATCCCTCGTTTTATCATCAATATGTCCTTTGCCCCAACACTCACGCACTTTTTCATTGATCTCATCAGTAATGTCCAGAGTAGGATCCCTATCCAATGATGTATACACTTCGGAATCACTCAGCTGTCGCTCAGCTTCATTAATAAAAGCTTCCTTATCCATGACCACCACTGTAGACCCCTTGTCCGCCTGTTTTATAATTATGTCATCGTAACCCTGCAAATTCTCTAATGCTCGCTGTTCATCTCTTGTGAGATTGCGCTGGTGAGCAACTGTAAAATCATGCGATAAAATGGCCTTTTCAAGCGCCTCCCCGTAAGCTTCTATAGCCAACTCCCTGTTCCTCTCCGGACACCATTTAGACCGATTCCGAAAAGAGGGCATTTCTGAAAAATCCCCATCGACCTCTTCTTCAGAATAAAAAAGCTCTCTTAACCTGATTCGTCTAATGTACTCCTTTATATCTTTTCTCACGTTATAAACATCAATCCTTTCAGGTGTAGGGCAGAACTTCAAACCCTTCGACAAAAGTGATACTTCAGCATCCGTGAGTACTCTTTTTGACAAATTTACAACAATATTCGTTCCGGTATCTATCCTACCTCCCACGTCGATCCCATTCCTCCCTTGAGGTGTCCCATTGTTAACCCTTTCAACTTGAGTAATGTTCCCCACGGACGTCTCACCACTTGTAGTAACAGCTTCGGTGTTCACCACACCTTGTCGTTCATTACCCCCCCGTGCTGCTGATAATACACTATCAATATCACTCTCAATTCCCCTCACATCTATTAACAATAACGGGCAGTCAACAGGTAGAGGGTTCACTCCCGCCAAAGTTTCCTCTGGTGTTAAATCTTCGATAACTACGACCCCACTATTCTCTCCAACATCCCCTCTGTTACTCACTTCCTCCCTAATGTTCGCAATAAAATTCCCGATCTCCTCTCTCGAGGGTTCTCTAGTAATTTGGTCAGTAACATTTCCACCCTTGTCCCTGAGACCGTGGTCAACCACAATGTCATTACTCACAGCGCTCGGAACATCACCCCCTTCCCGCAAATCACTCAACTTCTTAATTCTTCTTTCCAGTAAAGTATCATTCAGTTTTTCACAAATATCAGATATTTTCCTTACCATAGTCCCCAATGTCACTCCACCAAAACGCTCCTCGATGACTCCTTTAATCTTCGAAATCTCTTCCACTAATCTTTGTTTCACATTCTCCGTTTCATCAACCAACAAGTCCTGAAGCTTATTTGAAGCATCTCGCAGTACCGTGTCCCAATCCGCACAAAAATTCTCCCCCACAACTTCATTATTGGCCCTCTTCTTCACTTGAAGCCCCTTCGCTACAACGGCCTCCTCTTTACAAGCGCTCAAGAAAAGATTGTGATGCTCGTAACTTAATCGTCGTTTGCACAAGTTCAGCAACTTGAAAAAGTAGTGAGATTCCGTCTTTTCCATTGGTGCAAATAAGAAGGATGACTTGTATAAGCACTTTTGTGGGGACGGACATGATGGCTTGAGGGATGTCAGGATTCAATTGATAGATCGAGTGAATGGAGAGGAAGAACTGAGGGACAAAGAAGGCCAATGGGCCTATAAACTGAACACTTTGCGCCCTTATGGGCTTAATGACAATGATTTTTTCTTTGCTCAGAACAGGCGTTCAAGACGCACGTAACTTATCGTGTACTTGTGTTGGCGCGCGCGGTAGATTAGTTACGCGCGCGCGTTTGTCAAGGTTGTTACTTTTAAAAGTAGAATGACGCGTGCGGTTGTAACAGCTCATTCACCCTGAGGAAGACTGTTGTAGGCAGTCGAAATATAGGTGTGCAACTAAATTGTGCAGTTTGTCTTCATTTGTGATAGTATATATGAGTTCATGAGGATCGTTTATGTGTGGCTGGTGTTTGTGAAGATTTATATATATGTAAACAGAGAATTAAACAACTCTTGCGAGCATCTGTGCAATTCTAGAATTTCAAAATTTTCTGCCCCGTACCTTTGCAAGGCCCTTTGGGCCTTATACTTTTTCTGCCTGGCTGTCAAAGTGCAATGCCCGCCCACTAGAAATCTTATTGAAACCCCTGATAATGAATTTTCAAAAAAGAAAAATAAAAAACAAACTAATTCTAAACATTTCAGTAAAAAATCCTCTGCATTGAGTTGTCTTTGCATTAAGTACAATGTGCTATGATTTTCGGTTGTCAGTTTGCCTAGTTCCTCACATGAGGCAGCTTACACATCACTTATAAAATTAATTCGTATTCCCCAATCTGGAAAATGGTCCACTGAGGCTTTTTAAAATAGATCAGGTAATCTATCAGAAATCGTTTCAACACTAACACAAATTATTTTATCGACAGAATCTACCTTTACAACACTTTGCTAAAATTTAGAGTTCAAAAATATGCACAACTATTTGCTCTTGAAGACTATTTCCTATGAAGACCAACCTAATGATCTAGTAGCTTATGTACTGACTGTGGTATGTAGTGCTAATGTGCTCGAATTTACCTTCTAAAAACGCTTCCTTACGCTGCAAGTTAGTTTTCAATATAAAGGAATACATTTTGCTAGTGATAGTATAAGAACAAGAAAAACAGAAAAACGCCAAAATGTCTTACCTTGGAAAACACAACACCCGCCATATTTTTGAAGGCATCTTGCTTTTGACCACTTGATCTTAGATTGTGCTTTTAGTGTATGATGGGATACATTCTCGTTCCCAGGCTCTCTCTCCTCTGCCTCACGTCACGGGAGTGTCAAGCTCACGTCTCAAGAAAAGCGAAAAATAAATTAAGGTTACTTCCGATTAGAAATCTCAAAAGGCGGTCCTTGGAAAAACCTCGCTCAAATTGTATTTTTATCGTAAACTACATTTATTAAGAGTGTGTCCACGAGAAAACCAGGCGAACCAGGCAGGAGGTGATACAGCTCAAATCACCGATTTCGCTCAAACTTAGCACTAATGTTGGGTTTGGGGAGTGAATTTGATTGGGCAAAGGACAGTGGGTCAAATTTTTTTATTACCTTAGTGGGAGCAATCAATAAAGTTCCCAAAAAAGGAAAGCATAAAATGCTTGGGGACTTCAATATTTTTTCTCTGCTGACGTATTGTTTACATAGAACTTTACGATTTATGGCCATTTCATGAACATCCACTAAAACACTAAAGCCATTTCTCTGTCTCAACCTAACTCAAAATCAACAAGAAATATCTAACTAAGCATTTTCCTATCGATTACGTGTAAAAATTCGGCGAAAAGAAGCACTTGAGAAGCTTCTTCCCGAGTCGAGTCTGAACTGATGCGGTGTTAGGTTACGTGAGGAGCCTTTGAGAATTTGAATGCTTTATAAGGGAAAGTATGGGGAACGAAATACGGTCGATTTAGAACGCTAAATATTCCGAAATATGAACATTTTACACGTAAGATTAATAAAACTTACTCATTTCTTGTGTGTCCGTTGTGATTTTTGGTGATCTCTATCGTTCTAGGCTTTCTTTACCTTCACTGTTATTCCCTACTCCGATATTTGTCGTGAGAAACAAGATGTTGATCTGACATTAAGGTGGAGACTGAAGTAGTTGCCGCAACGGATACATCGAGCGCTTTCCTAAGACCGTGTTTTAGTTTTTACTTTTTCTTCAACCCTACTTTTTTGCTACTAGTAACTTTTAGAAACACTGCTAAAGCGGTGAAAACAAGTCATTATTTCTTTGGCTTAAACATGAGGAAGGGAAGTCATAATAAAAAAGCTAATTATAGTGATGATCACTTCATATGTTGACCTCTTTGTTAATCAAAGCATTCTAAAATGACAAGTCATCTTTTTGTGGACTTCGGAATGAGGGCAGATCAAATAACGCTTCACAGAGCACATTCTATTGATCAAATTTTTCAATCTCGTTTGCTTTACAATTTGGATTCACGGCATTACCCAAAGAACGAAGTGAACTTCAGAATTTCTGGCACGGTCTTAGATTCCGCCATACAGGACAGTTGTAAGTACAGTACATACATACATGTCTCCATGACAAGGAAAATGCCAAGGTTTAATGACGAACTCGCGAGATCTCGTGTGTCTGATCTTTGCAATCAAAACGAGAAATTCCGGCGAAGTCTTTGAATTCTCAGTGCCGTAAAGAAGATCAATTTCTCTGTCGAAAAAGATCTGTCTAAGAAAATTGCCAGTTGTAGGTTTTAGTCGCTGTGATACTTCTCATTATGCAAGCTCGCTCTTTTCCACTAATGTGCAATGGAAATTTGATGATTTCCCGTAGCAAACAAACCGGCGAAGAAAACTCCGCCATTAGAACTTGCTCACCAAGTTTTTTAGTCAAAAAGCAATGGATTGAAGTACGTGCGATTGGTTGTAATAAGTTAGTTCTGGTTCTGCCCTAACGCGACACGCAAATTCTCCTTACTGGTGTATATGTATTTCTTATAGTACGAACTGAGAGAATTTCTTTCAGTAACAAAATAATTGCGTCAATGGCAATTCCTTATTTCAGCCGACCTGCTCGCTTAATTTTGCACTGTTGTTGTAGGGAGAGATTAGATCTGATCACTGTAACATACTGAACAAAACGAAAATAGGTAAATTAATCGTAAGTAAGGGCGAAACAGAAAGTTTACAGTTCTTTTGAAGCTAGGACCGGAAATCGACAGTATTCAAATGTTGTTGTTTTTTTTGGCGGGAGGGGGTCGTGTTAACAACAGCCACATAAAGCAATGAAAATGAAATCAAACATAACAGAAAGGGGAGAAAATATAAGGGAAATCGATTCTTGTCGTGAGGGAATGTTACATTTAGTGAAGGGAAATTCTAGAAGTCTACTTCAGTCTAGTTCAAGTTGACCCTTTATTAGGTTTATGTCTTGTGGTCAGCTCGTGATTTCTAAGCCATCATTGTCAATCCCGTATTTTGGCGACATCAGGTAACCCGTCGCTCGCACATTTTTACTTTCATTTTCTATTGCTGAACTTATAAAATGTAAGAGTATAAAAATGTGTGTTTTAGAATTGTTACTTCCTACTGAAACATTCCATTTTCTGAGGCAGTTTCATTTCGTCAATGTAATTTACAGTGTGGTCTTCAAAAACGCAAAATATGCTTATAGACTAAGGTTGATTGCCGCCGCTATCAGTCTCGAGTCGGTCTTTGTTCCTCAAAAAGCGGCTGGTGATCGAGCCAACCTACACAGCGACAACACACAAACTTAGAGTTGAAGATCAAGTTGTTTCAGGAAATTCAATTGGCAAGGAAGGATACACTGTACGCGTTTAAGACACGTGAGGTACTGATCACTGCGGAAAATCAATTCTCTCTATATAAGCACAACATAGAGATCATTGTCACAGTGTCACTAAGGGTAAAAAATTTACAATCTTGGACAATTTCAATGATGGGAAAGAAATGGCTCTTTTTGGGTTTAGCGCCGGTCTATCGTTGATTTTTGATTCGTGGGGAGGGGTGGTTTTATTTCTTATTTTATTCTGACCAGGATTGTCGTAGGAAAAATGCATGTCACTCTTATAGGCTCTTTCCGTTTCCTTCAATCTGACGTCGAAGCTTTCTGATTTATTCACAGGTGCTTGGTAAAGAAATAACAAGGAGGAAGTGGCGATTCCTTTGTGGTGCTGACTTGAGCCGAAACATCAGAAGGTAGGACTTTGTCATTTGATAACAAGGTGGTAACAGATTCACGTTTCGATTGCCTGAATAAATAGTTCGTCTGAGTTGTTGTTAACACTGTAAAAAGTCTAAGGAAAAAACTATTTATCCAAAGTAGGAAGGTTGTATTAACGTCAATGTTCATTGGATTGTTATTACAGATTTTGATCATTTGAAGAAACAGGACAACAATTCAGCAAAACCAAGTCTGTTCCAGGTATTTAACACGTTTGTTGTTCAGAGGCATTTTAATTTTAGTTGGTAATTTCCCGCAGTAAACAAACCGGCAAAAAAACGTAACCTCTGCCATTATAACGTGCTCACCAAGTTTTTTAGTCAATCGTTTTTATACTGTCCTGATGTGACACACAAATTCTCCTTACTGGTGTATATTCTATTTCTACGAACTGAGGGAATTCTTTTTAGTGACAAAAAATTGTGTTGATGGGTCTTCGCATAATTTTGCGTTGTCGTTGTTCTGAAGAGGATTAGATCTGATCGCTGTAAGGCACTGAACGCAATTGTGAAACATGAAGTTTTTGGAGGGTATTATATTTGATGAACTAGAACCTCAGCAGGATATGTAATTTCTAATTTTGGGATATGGCAAAGTAACATAAAAATCGGCAATACACTTCTTGGCAGCGAATGTTTTGCGGCCGAACTTCAAGATAAATCAAATAGCAATCTAAGCGATTTTGTTCCAAAGAAGGTTCTCTTTCCATCCCTATAGTCAACTGCAAAACTACCATAGTAAATGTTTGTCGTACAAAGGTCACTGCGAAAAGCAAAACAAACCGATCTCTCAATGAAGTCCTCTTGTTGCTATGTTATACAATTAAACCGCCGCGATTACTGCAAATACTTGGCCGGGAACGTGTCCATTATTGAGTTGAACTTTAATGAATATCGCTTGTTTCGCGGTCTCGTTCAAAACCATCAAATGTTAACATTGCTCAGGCAGTCATACAATCACTGACACATTGTCCTTTGAAAGCAAACAAATTATCTCTCGTGGACCTCTCCAAGGAGTTCTTATGATTGTTGGTAGGCGTGATCAGTTTAAAAATTCTCTAGACCTGTACACTTGACTTTACCGAGATACGTCGTGAAACTATCTATAAGGTTAAACTAAGGTTACTTCCCATTAGAAATCTGAAAAAGCGGCCTGTGGAAAACCTCGCTCAAATTGTATTTTTATCGTAAACTACATTTATTAAGAGTGTGTCCACGAGAAAACCAGGCGAACCAGGCAGGAGGTGATACAGCTCAAATCACCGGTTTCGCTCAAACTTAGCACAAATGTTGGGTTTGGGGAGTAAATGATTAGGCAAAAAACAGTGGGTCAGAATATTTTATTCCCTTAGTGAGAGCAGTCAATAAGGTTCTCAAAAAAAAAAAACACATGAAATGTTTGGGACTTCAATATTTTTTCTCTGCTGGCGTATTGTTTACATAGAACTTTTCAATTTATGGTCATTTCATGAACATCCACTAAAACACTAAAGCCATTTCTCTGTCTCAACCTAACTCAAAATCAACAAGAAATATCTGACTAAGCATTTTCCTATCGATTACGAGTAAAAATTCGGCGAAAAGAAGTTCTTGAGAAACTTCTTCCCGAGTCGAGTCTGAACTGACGCAGTGTTAGATTACATGAGGAGCCGTGGAGAATTCGAACGCTTTATAAGGGAAAGTAGCGGTATGGGGAACGAAATACGGTCGATTTAGAACGCTAAATATTCCGAAATACGAACATTTTACTTATAAGATTAATAAAACTTACTCATTTCTTGTGTGTCCGTTGTGATTTTTGGTGATCTCTGCCGTTTTAGGCTTTCTTTGCCATCACTGTTATTTCCTTCTCCGATATACGTTGTGAGAAATAAGATGGTGATCTGACAATATATAAGATGAAGACTGAAGTAGTTGTCGCAACGGATGCATCGAGCGGTTTACTAAAGACCGTGTTTTCGTTTTTACTTTTTTATCCAACCCTACTTTTTTGCTACTAGTAACTTTTAGGAACACTGATAAAACAGTGAAAAACAAGTCATTATTTCTTTGGTTTAACCATGAGGAAGGGAAGTCACGATAAAAAGCTAATTACAGTGATGATCACTTCATATGTTGACCTCTTTGTTAATCCCAAGCATTCTGAGATGACAAGTCATCTTTTTTGTAGACTTCAGAATGTGGGCAGATCAAATAACGCTTCACAGAACACATTCTATTGATTAAGTTTTCAATCTCGTTTGCTTTACAATTTGGATTCACGGCATTACACAAAGAACGAAGTGAACTTCAGAATTTCTGGGACACTCTTAGATTCCGCCATACAGGACAGTTGTAAGTACAGTACATACATACATGTCTCCATATCATTGCATAAATTGCGTTTTTCTTAGCATATTTAGGTCTAAGAAAATACGAATTAAAACAAAGGTAGCAAGGAAACTGCCAAGGTTTACGAACTCGAGAGATCTCGCGTGTCTGATCTTTGCAATCAAAACGAGAAATTCCGACGAAGTCTTTGAATTCTCAGTACCGTAAAGAAGATCAATTTCTCTGTCGAAAAAGACCTGTCTAAGAAAACTGGCAGTTGTAGGTTTTAGTCGCTGCGAAACTTCTCCTTATGAAAGCTCGCACTTTTCCGCTACTGTGCAATGGACATTAGATGATTTCCCGTAGCAAACAAACCGGCGAAGAAAACTCCGGCATTATAACTTGCTCAACAAGTTCTTTTAGTCAGAAAGCAATAGATAGAAGTACGAACGGTTGTAATTAGTTAGTTTTGGTTCTGCCCTAATGTGACACGCAAATTCTCCTTACTGGTGTATATGTATTTCTTATGGTACGAACTGAGAGAATTTGTTTCAGTAACAAAATAATGGTGTCGATGGCAATTCCTTATTTCAGCCGACCTGCTCGCTTGATTTTGCGTTGTTGATGTAAGGAGAGATTAGATCTGATCACTGTAAGGTACTGAACAAAACGAAAATGGGCAAATTAATTGTAAGCAAGTGCGAAACAGAAAGTTTACAATTCTTATGAAGCTACAAAATAGGGCCGGAAATCGACACTATTCAAATGTTGTTTGTTTGTTTGTTTTTTTGGCGGGAGGGGTTCCTATTAACAACAGCCACATAAAGCAATGAAAATGAAATCAAAAATAACAGAAAGGGGAGAAAATATAATTGAAATCGATTGTTGTTGTGACGGAATGTTACATTTAGTGAAGGGAAATTCTAGAAGTCTACTTCAGTCTAGTTCAAGTTGACCCTTTATTAGGTTTATGTCTCGTGGTCAGCTCGTGATTTCTAAGCCTTCATTGTCAATCCCGTATTTTGGCGACATCAGGAAACCCGTCGCTCGTACAGTTTTACTTTCATTTTCTATTGCTGAACTTATAATATGTAAGAGTATAAAAACGTGTGTTTTAGAATTGTTACTTCCTACTAAAACATTCCATTTTCTGAGGCAGTTTCATTTCGTCAATGTAATTTACAGTGTGGTCTTCAAAAATATAAAATATGCTTATAGACTAAGGTTGATTGCCGCCGCTATCAGTTTCGAGTCGGTCTTTGTTCCCCGAAAAGCGGCTGGTAATCGAGCCTACCTACACAGCGACAACACACAAACTTAGGGTTGAAGATAAATTTGTTTCAGGAAATTCAATTGGCACGGAATGATACACTGTACGTGTTTGAGACACGTGAGGTACTGATCACTGCGGCAAATCACTTCTCTCTATATAAGCACAACATAGAGACGACTATCACAGCGTCACTAAGGGCAAAAAATTTACAATCTTGGACAATTTCAATGATGGGAAAAAAAATGCCTCGTTTTGGGTTTAGCGCCAGTTCATCGTTGATTTCTGATTCGGGGAAGGGGTGGTTTTATTTCTTATTTGATTCTGACGAAGATTGTAGTAAGAAGAATGCATGTCACTTTATAGGCTCTTTCCGTTTCCTTCAATCTGACGTCGAAGCTTTCTGATTTATTCACAGGTGCTTGGTAAAGAAATAACAAGGAGGAAGTGGCGATTCCTTTGTGGTGCTGACTTGAGCCGAAACATCAGAAGGTAGGACTTTGTCATTTGATAACAAGGTGGTAACAGATTCACGTTTCGATTGCCTGAATAAATAGTTCGTCTGATGTTTGTTGTTAACACTATAAAAAGTCTAAGGAAAAAACTACTTACCCAAAGTAGGAAGGTTGTATTAACGTCAATGTTCATTGGATTGTTATTGCAGATTTTGATCATTTGAAGAAACAGGACAACAATTCAGCAAAACCAAGTCTGTTTCAGGTATTTTACACGTTTGTTGTTCAGAGACATTTTAATTTTAGTTGGTAATTTCCCGCAGTAAACAAACCGGCAAAAAAACGTAACCTCTGCCGTTATAACGTGCTCACCAAGTTTTTTAGTCAATCGTTTTTATACTGTCCTGATGTGACACACAAATTCTCCTTACTGGTGTATATTCTATTTCTACGAACAGAGAGAATTCTTTTTAGTGACAAAAAATTGTGTTGATGGGTCTTCGCATAATTTTGCGTTGTCGTTGTTCTGAAGAGGATTAGATCTGATCGCCGTAAGGCACTGAACGCAATTGTGAAACATGAAGTTTTTGGAGGGTATTATATTTGATGAACTAGAACCTCAGCAGGATATGTAATTTCTAATTTTGGGATATGGCAAAGTAACATAAAAATCGGCAATACACTTCTTGGCAGCGAATGTTTTGCGGCCGAACTTCAAGATAAATCAAATAGCAATCCAAGCGAATTTGTTCCAAAGAAGGTTCTCTTTCCATCCCTATAGTCAACTGCAAAACTACCATAGTAAATGTTTGTCGTACAAAGGTCACTGCGAAAAGCAAAACAAACCGATCTCTCAATGAAGTCCTCTTGTTGCTATGTTATACAATTAAACCGCCGCGATTACTGCAAATACTTGGCCGGGAACGTGTCCATTATTGAGTTGAACTTTAATGAATATCGCTTGTTTCGCGGTCTCGTTCAAAACCATCAAATGTTAACATTGCTCAGGCAGTCATACAATCACTGACACATTGTCCTTTGAAAGCAAACAAATTATCTCTCGTGGACTTCTCCAAGGAGTTCTTATGATTGTTGGCATGAGTGATCAGTTTAAAAATTCCCTAGACCTGTACACTTGACTTTACTGAGATACGTCGTGAAACTGTCTTTAAGGTTAAACTAAGGTTACTTCCCATTAGAAATCTGAAAAAGCGGCCTGTGGAAAACCTCGCTCAAATTGTATTTTTATCGTAGACTACATTTATTAAGAGTGTGTCCACGAGAAAACCAGGCGAACCAGGCAGGAGGTGATACAGCTCAAATCACCGGTTTCGCTCAAACTTAGCACAAATGTTGGGTTTGGGGAGTAAATGATTAGGCAAAAAACAGTGGGTCAGAATATTTTATTCCCTTAGTGAGAGCAATCAATAAGGTTCTCAAAAAAAAAAAAGAACACATAAAATGTGTGGGACTTCAATATTTTTTCTCTGCTGACGTATTGTTTACATAGAACTTTTCAATTTATGGTCATTTCATGAACATCCACTAAAACACTAAAGCCATTTCTCTGTCTCAACCTAACTCAAAATCAACAAGAAATATCTGACTAAGCATTTTCCTATCGATTACGAGTAAAAATTCGGCGAAAAGAAGTTCTTGAGAAACTTCTTCCCGAGTCGAGTCTGAACTGACGCAGTGTTAGATTACATGAGGAGCCGTGGAGAATTTGAACGCTTTATAAGGGAAAGTAGCGGTATGGGGAACGAAATACGGTCGATTTAGAACGCTAAATATTCCGAAATACGAACATTTTACATATAAGATTAACAAAACTTACTCATTTCTTGTGTGTCCGTTGTGATTTTTGGTGATCTCTGCCGTTTTAGGCTTTCTTTGCCATCACTGTTATTTCCTTCTCCGATATACGTTGTGAGAAATAAGATGGTGATCTGACAATATATAAGATGAAGACTGAAGTAGTTGTCGCAACGGATACATCGAGCGGTTTACTAAAGACCATGTTTTCGTTTTTACTTTTTTGTCCAACCCTACTTTTTTGCTACTAGTAACTTTTAGGAACACTGATAAAGCAGTGAAAAACAAGTCATTATTTCTTTGGCTTAAACATGAGGAAGGGAAGTCACGATAAAAAGCTAATTATAGTGATGATCACTTCATATGTTGACCTCTTTGTTAATCCAAGCATTCTAAAATGACAAGTGATCTTTTTTGTAGACTTCGAAATGTGGGCAGATCAAATAACGCTTCACAGAACACATTCTATTGATTAAGTTTTCAATCTCGTTTGCTTTACAATTTGGATTCACGGCATTACACAAAGAACGAAGTGAACTTCAGAATTTCTGGGACACTCTTAGATTCCGCCATACAGGACAGTTGTAAGTGCAGTACATACATACATGTCTTCATATCATTGCATAAATTGCGTTTTTCTTAGCATATTTAGGTCTAAGAAAATACGAATTAAAACAAAGGTAGCAAGGAAACTGCCAAGGTTTACGAACTCGAGAGATCTCGCGTGTCTGATCTTTGCAATCAAAACGAGAAATTCCGACGAAGTCTTTGAATTCTCAGTACCGTAAAGAAGATCAATTTCTCTGTCGAAAAAGACCTGTCTAAGAAAACTGGCAGTTGTAGGTTTTAGTCGCTGCGAAACTTCTCCTTATGAAAGCTCGCACTTTTCCGCTACTGTGCAATGGACATTAGATGATTTCCCGTAGCAAACAAACCGGCGAAGAAAACTCCGGCATTATAACTTGCTCAACAAGTTCTTTTAGTCAGAAAGCAATAGATAGAAGTACGAACGGTTGTAATTAGTTAGTTTTGGTTCTGCCCTAATGTGACACGCAAATTCTCCTTACTGGTGTATATGTATTTCTTATGGTACGAACTGAGAGAATTTGTTTCAGTAACAAAATAATGGTGTCGATGGCAATTCCTTATTTCAGCCGACCTGCTCGCTTGATTTTGCGTTGTTGATGTAAGGAGAGATTAGATCTGATCACTGTAAGGTACTGAACAAAACGAAAATGGGCAAATTAATTGTAAGCAAGTGCGAAACAGAAAGTTTACAATTCTTATGAAGCTACAAAATAGGGCCGGAAATCGACACTATTCAAATGTTGTTTGTTTGTTTGTTTTTTTGGCGGGAGGGGTTCCTATTAACAACAGCCACATAAAGCAATGAAAATGAAATCAAAAATAACAGAAAGGGGAGAGAATATAAGTAAAATCGATCCTTGTTGTGACGGAATGTTGCATTTAGTGAAGGGAAATTCTAGAAGTCTACTTCAGTCTAGTTCAAGTCGACCCTTTATTAGGTTTTTGTCTTGTGGTCAGCTCGTGATTTCTAAGCCTTCATTGTCAATCCCGTATTTTGGCGACATCAGGTAACCCGTCGCTTGCACATTTTTACCTTCATTTTCTATTGCTGAACTTATAATATGTAAGAGTATAAAAACGTGTGTTTTAGAATTGTTACTTCCTACTAAAACATTCTATTTTCTGAGGCAGTTTCATTTCGTCAATGTAATTTACAGTGTGGTCTTCAAAAATATAAAATATGCTTATAGACTAAGGTTGATTGCCGCCGCTATCAGTTTCGAGTCGGTCTTTGTTCCTCGAAAAGCGGCTGGTAATCGAACCTACCTACACAGCGACAAGACACAAACTTAGAGTTGAAGATAAATTTGTTTCAGGAAATTCAATTGGCACGGAATGATACACTGTTCGTGTTTGAGACACGTGAGGTCCTGGTCACTGCGGCAAATCACTTCTCTCTATATAAACGCAACATAGAGATGATTGTCACAGTGTCACTAAAATTTACAATCTTGGACAATTTCAATGATGGGAAAAAAAATGCCTCGTTTTGGGTTTAGCGCCAGTTCATCGTTGATTTCTGATTCGGGGAAGGGGTGGTTTTATTTCTTATTTGATTCTGACGAAGATTGTAGTAAGAAGAATGCATGTCACTTTATAGGCTCTTTCCGTTTCCTTCAATCTGACGTCGAAGCTTTCTGATTTATTCACAGGTGCTTGGTAAAGAAATAACAAGGAGGAAGTGGCGATTCCTTTGTGGTGCTGACTTGAGCCGAAACATCAGAAGGTAGGACTTTGTCATTTGATAACAAGGTGGTAACAGATTCACGTTTCGATTGCCTGAATAAATAGTTCGTCTGATGTTTGTTGTTAACATTGTAAAAAGTCTAAGGAAAAAACTATTTATCCAAAGTAGGAAGGTTGTATTAACGTCAATGTTCATTGGATTGTTATTACAGATTTTGATCATTTGAAGAAACAGGACAACAATTCAGCAAAACCAAGTCTGTTCAAGGTATTTTACACGTTTGTTGTTCAGAGACATTTTAATTTTAGTTGGTAATTTCCCGCAGTAAACAAACCGGCAAAAAAACGTAACCTTTGCCATTATAATGTGCTCACCAAGTTTTTTAGTGAGTGGTTTTTATACTGTCCTGATGTGACACACAAATTCTCCTTACTGGTGTATATTCTATTTCTACGAGCTGAGGGAATTCTTTTTAGTGACAAAAAATTGTGTTGATGGGTCTTCGCATAATTTTGCGTTGTTGTTGTTCTGAAGAGGATTAGATCTGATCGCTGTAAGGCACTGAACGCAATTGTGAAACATGAAGTTTTTGGAGGGTATTATATTTGATGAACTAGAACCTCAGCAGGATATGTAATTTCTAATTTTGGGATATGGCAAAGTAACATAAAAATCGGCAATACACTTCTTGGCAGCGAATGTTTTGCGGCCGAACTTCAAGATAAATCAAATAGCAATCTAAGCGATTTTGTTCCAAAGAAGGTTCTCTCTCCATCTTTATAGTCAACTGGAAAACTACCAAAGTAAATGTTTGTCGTACAAAGGTCACTGTGAAAAAACAAAACAAACCGATCTCTCAATGAAGTCCTCTTGTTGCTATGTTATGCAATTAAACCGTCGCGATTACTGCAAATACTTGGAACATGTTCATTATTGAGTTGAACTTTAATGAATATCGCGCGTTGCACGGTCTCATTCAAAACCATCAAATGTTGACATTACTCAGGCAGTCATACAATCACTGTCACATCGTCCTTTGAAAACATACAAATTATATCTCTTGGACTTCTCCAAGGATTTGTTATGGCTGTTGGCATGAGTGATCAGTTTAAAAATTCTCTAGATCTGTATATTAGACTTTACCGACATACGTCGTGAGAAATAAGATGCTGATCTGTCTATAATATGAAGCCGGATTGAAGCAGTTGCCACAATGATTAACCGGCGCTTTACTTAAGACCACGTTTTAATTTACACTTTTCCTTCAAGCCTATTTTTTCTACAACAGTCTAGTAATTAACAAGAACATAATGCACACACACATAAAGCAGTGAAACACAAATCATAATTTTTTTTTTTAATACATGTATATAGTTTTTGCCACAGGAAGGGAAGTCAAAATGGAGGGCAGCTAAATATAGTGATGAAACGTTCTAGAGCTTTGATCAGTACTTCGTGGGCTAACCTTTTTGTTGATCCAAGCATTCTGAGATGACAAGTGATTGAAATTGTCGACTGTTCGGAATGTGGAAGATCAAAAAACGCTTCGCAGAGCACATTCTAATTTTCAATCTCGTTTTTTTTTTTAGTCAAAAAAGAATGGATAGAAGTACGAACGGTTGTAATTAGTTAGTTTTCGTTCTGCCTTGATGCGACACGCAAATTCTCCTTACTGGTGTATATGTATTTCTTATAGTGCGAACTGAGAGAATTTGTTTCAGTCACAAAATAATTGCGTCAATGGCAATTCCTCATTTCAGCCGACCTGCTCGCTTAATTTTGCACTGTTGTTGTTAGGGGAGATTAGATCTGATCATTGTAACGCACTGAACAAAACGAAAATAGGTAAATTAATTGTAAGTAAGTGCGAAACAGAAAGTTTACAATTCTTATGAAGCTAGGGCCGGAAATCGACACTATTCAAATGTTGTTGTTTTTTGGCGGGAAAGGGTCGTATTAACAAAAGCCACATAAAGGGATGAAATCAAATCAAAAATAACAGTTTGGGGAGAAAAATGAAGGGAAATCGATTCTTGTTGTGACGGAATGTTAAATTTAGTGAAGGGAAATTCTAGAAGTCTACTTCAGTCTAGTTCAAGTTGACCCTTTATTAAGTTTATGTCTTGTGGTCAGCTCGTGATTTCTAAGCCATCATTGTCAATATGTGGCGAAATCAGATAACCCGTCGCTTGCACATTTTTACTTTCATTTTCTATTGTTGAACTTATAATATGTAAGAGTATGTAAAAAGGTATGTTCAGAATTGTCACTACCTACTGAAACATTCCATTTTCTGAGTCAATTTCATTTCGCCAATGTGATTTACAGTGTGGTGTTCAAAAATGCAAAATATGCTTAAAGAGTAGGCGCGATTGCCGCCGCTATCTCGATCAAGGTTTGGAACGTTCTCCCCATCTCAGGCCCCCCATTTCAGACCCCCCATCACAGAGACCCCCCATCTCAGGCCCCCATCTCAAGCCACCATCTCAGGCCCTCCGCCTCAGACTTACCATCACAGACCCCCCATCTCAGGCCCCAAGCCCCCCACCTCAGACCCACCACCTCAGACCCCCCACGTCAGACCGTCCACCTCAGACCCCACGCTTTTCGTGTGAGACTACAATATCAGGCCCCGACAATGTCAGACAGCACGCTTTTCGCGCGAGACTACAATATCAGGCCCCGAACATGACACCTACAATCTCAGACCTCACGCTTTTTGTGCGAGCTTACAATATCAGGCCCCGACAATGTCGGTTGCTACCCTGGGGGAGGGGGGGGGGGCACTGCCATATATGGGCTATATAGGTATGTGCCGCTGTGAAAGGTATGTTTTTCAAGCAGTTTACTCTAGGATAGGGTATATAAATCAGAGCGTTTGGGTCTAGATTAGGGTATAATTTTTCATAAAACTGACTAGTTGCTTGAAGATTTTATCTAGACTAAGGAAACCAGGAATTGCCACTCAAAAATATAAAAAAAATCAAATCGGCAAGTTTAAATGTACGCAAATCAGCCTCAACAGTGTCGATAGATGAAGGGATTTGGGGAGTTCACTCTAGTATAGGGTAGCAAAATTCAGTTGAACTAACTCTGGTATAAGCTAAGGGTTCCAGGGTCCCAGCGGCACATCCTCACCCAGAAATTCCCAAAGTACCGATCCGGGGTTGTTATGTTTTTCGCGCAAGACTTCAATATCAGGCCCCGAACATGACACCTACAATCTCAGACCCCACGCTTTTCGTGCGAGCTTACAATATCAGGCCCCGACAATGTCAGACCCCACGTTTTTCGCGCGAGACTACAATATCAGTCCCCGTGGTTCCCGAACATGACACCCACAATTTCAGACCCCACGCTTTTCGTGCGAGCTTACAATATCAGGCCTCGACAATGTCAGACCCCACGCTTTTCGCGCGAGACTACAATATCAGGCCCTGAACATGACACCTACAATCTCAGACTCCACGCTTTTCGTGCGCGACTACAACAATCATCAGAAACCCTCGAACCTTCGCCAAAGATTCATTTTTCGGGCAATCTCTCAGCCGCGCACATTTATGAGCAGACATACCAGCCGCCTGAAGGGGTTTATTTATTTGATTCAGGAGAGGCCAAACGTGAAACTTCATTTTAAAATTTCAGTCAACGACATGTATTTACGTGAAATAAATTGGTCATTTGATGGGAGTCCATACCCTCTGGTTGCAAGTAGACGACTTATTTTCACCTATACGACATTGCATAAACCGGTATTTAAAAACAGTGAAAGAGGCCTTCCAGTGCTGTCGATGGATATAACTATAAAAATTTCGGGCGTGAAATTATACAAATATCCCAATAAAGAAATGCTATAAAATCACCTTACGCTTGATCTTTATCAACGTGTTATACACTTCTCGTCGATCTACCTTATTGCGTAGAAAAGCTTCGGTATATTAAACGAGTAATATGCGAGTGTGAGAATTGCGTGACTACATGAAGCAATCGGATAATAACTTCGTTCTGAGACGGACATAATACCAATCTGTCAGCGTAGTCTGCTACTAAACAAAGGCATTTTGAGGTCAACAAAAATTTCAAGACGCTGGTTGCGTGACTTGAAACAAAGTGATACATATAATTATCTTAGAACGTTTTGGGACGGATGCTTGCTTCAAAAATATATTTCAAAAGTATTTATAATTTATATATTTCCTAACAAAATAGTACCAGAATACGGTAATAAGAAACGCAATGCTGTGAAGTCTATAGGCTAGAAAGGAAGTTGCAACAATGGCGACTTTCTCTTCCAGTGAACTTGCAGTTTGTTATTCGTAATAACCATATTTCATAATAATTTCAGTACACTACTGAAGAATTACTGTATTACTTAGCACAACAGTTAACATAAAGTTAAACGCGACACATGAAACAGTCAAACCCGACTGATATGATCGGGGTCTGAATTGGTACGTTGGGGTCTGATATGGTAGGTCGGGGTCTCGTATTGTATGTTGGGGTCTGATATGGGGGACCTGATATGGTAGGCCACGTTCCAACTCTAATGGGTTATTTCCTTCTCCGATATACGTTGTGAGAAATAAGATGCTGATCTGACAATATATAAGGTGAAGACTGTAGTAGTTGTCGCAACGGATACATCGAGCGGTTTACTAAAGACCGTGTTTTCGGTTTTACTTTATTCTTCAACCCTACATTTTTGCTACTAGTAGCTTTTAGGAACACCGATAAAGCAGTGAAAAACAAGTCATTATTCCTTTGGCTTAAACATGAAGAAGGGAAGTCATGATAAAAAGCTAATTATAGTGATGATCACTTCATATGTTGACCTCTTTGTTAATCCAAGCATTCTGAGATGACAAGTGATCTTTTTTGTAGACTTCGGAATGTGGGCAGATCAAATAACGCTTCACAGAGCACATTCTATTAATCAAATTTTCAATCTCCTTTGCTTTACAATTTGGACTCACGGCATTACACAAAGAACGAAGTGAACTTCAGAATTTCTGGGACAGTCTTAGATTCCCTCTTGATTGACAACCCTATAACGTGTACGCAATCAACCGAGACTACTTTCGCGGGAATATGTGGATACCACGAATTGGCAGGCTACTCAGATCCAAGCATTTTTATAATAATAATAATAATAAAACCAAACAAATGGCACGAAATAAGACCCAAGAAAAATTAACAAAGCAGTGGGAGAACAAAGCCCTACATGGAAGATACCCAAAGAGAATAAAGGAGGCAGATGTTGACCACCACAAAACCAACCAGTGGCTCAAAAGCAGTGGACTGAAGGCAGAAACGGAAGGATTCATAATCGCAGCCCAAGACCAAAGCCTAGCTACCAGATCATACCACGCCAGCATTATCAAAGACGGTACTAGCCCCCTATGGAGGATGTGTAACAAATACGACGAAACAATTGACCATATCGTGTCTGGGTGTCCTGAACTTGCGAAAACAGAATATACCCACAGACACGATAAAGCAGCCGCGTATATACATTGGAAAGTCTGTCACAACTATAATATAAAGACATCAGAAAAGTGGTATGACCATTAGCCGCAAACAGTTACCGAAAACGAGGATGTCACGATATTATGGGACATGCCAATACACACAGACAGGAAAATAACAGCCAACAGACCCGATATAGTGATAAAAGACCACAAAACGAAAACCTGTAAATTTATTGACATGGCAGTACCATCAGACAGAAACACATCCGTGAAAGTCAGTGAAAAACTATCCAAATATAAGGACTTGGAAATCGAAACAAGCCGAATGTGGGGCATGAGAACGGAAACGATACCAGTTATCATTGGAGCACTTGGAGCTATCAAAAAGGGACTAGAAACTTATCTTGGAAGAATTCCCGGCCAATTAAGCATCAGTGAACTACAAAAGATAACCTTGCTAGGTACAGCGCACATTTTGAGGAGGGTGCTATTGTTGGGAACTAGTCCCGAGACCCCTCTCGGTCCCGGAATCCGGGACATAGATTGTGTATGTGAGCAGATCGCACATGGCAGAAATACAGTTTCTCTTGCTGTTAATACCTCGTCTGTTCCTTGCTTCTCGTGGCACGCAGCGCTAGACTTGGTGTCAGAAGTGGGATCAACCTTTTTTTTTTAGAACCGCCCCAGCGAAAACTTCAATCACGAAACCTCTTCTCGCAACGTTACGTTGGATACACAAACTCATGGCGTCGAACCTCAAGCGCCCAGAACTCAACCTAACCGGAAACATTTCCGAAAATTTTAAAAACTTCGAAGTCAGGTTCAATGATTATTGCGTTCAAGCAGACTACCGTAACCTGGACAAAGACCCAGAGACGGAGCCAGCCGAGTATTACAAGAAACCCCAGCTCGAAATCGCCGCACTTCGATCGGCCATGCCAGACGAAGCACTTCAGGTAATACGATACACGATAGAACCTCAGATCGCGACTGTTGACAGAGCCAAACCTTGGATATGGATGGCGAAACTTCGCATCCACTACACGGGATCGACCGGCAGTTCAATTCTGGCCGACAGATTTAAGTTTTGGGGCCATAACCAAACCCTGACCGAATCGGTACAAGCATGGGAAGTAAGAATTAGGCAAGCCGGAAGCCTGTGCTCTTACGGAACACTCAGTGACGAAATGTACCGCGACAAATTTATATTTGGACTCAACAACGACGCCATGCGAGCCGAGTTGCTAAAAACACATCTCAAGCCTGACAACACACCTAAGAGCATGGCAGATGTGGTGACCGAAGCCATGGCCCTAGAGTCTGCCTACACCGCAAACAAGCTGATAACCGACTCCTCAAAATCAACCACCGAGGAACGAGTCCACTGGGTGAAACATAAAGAAATGAAACTACGAAGAGAGCCTGGAACATGCCACTGGTGTGGAGACAAACGGGGACCTCACCCATGGAAACAATGCCCAGCACGGGGCAAAACATGCTCGAAATGCGGTATCAATGACCACTTCGCCAACGTCTGCCTGGCAAACGGCCAACCACCACAACGACGGGGAGGCCCATTGCCTCCTTCCACTCGCAACAACCGGAACCCCAGCCAAACACCCAGTAACAGGGGCAGCAGTCGACGTCGGGAAGATGTGCATCACTTGCAATTTAGTGGAGACGAACCAACCGACCACATGGTATATGCGGATTATTATCACGAGCAATGTTACTCTCTAGGAACTCCACAGAAGAAGAGGAAATACTTTGTAAAACTGCCCCTGTCAGCTACCGGCTCACACTTCCAGCCAATTACATTCCAAATTGACACAGCAGCCTCGTGCAACACCCTATCTCATAGTACCCTCACCACTCTAGGCCAAGACATCCACATGTCAAAATCACCTTTTCTCTTACAACCATATGGGAACACTCGCCCACTGAGACCTTTGGGCCAAGTCGAGCTGCTATGCCAAAGGAAAAATCAGTATGTCACCCTAACCTTCCAAATCCTACCAGATGACATCATGGCCAACAAGCCCGCCCTCTTATCAGGGGGCGACAGTGAAAGATTGGGACTTATCAGAATTGAATCAGACACTATCTTCTCTCTATCTCCGTCAGTAACGATCGCCCACTACAACGAAGCACAGGACACCCCGCCCACTGCACAGGAAATGCAAGCACAAGAGCAAGTGGAATGCAACCACATCGAACAACTCCACAACAACAGACCAAGCACCTGCAACCCACTCCCTTCTCCGTCTCAACCGATCAACATCCCTGCTAAACGGCGACTACCCCCCGCAGGTGCGCTTCAAAAAGAACACATTCTAATGGAATATGCTGAGAACTTTGAAGGTCTCGGCTGCCTTGGGCCCCCTGTGCATTTTGAAATCAAACACGATGTAACACCAGTTCAAATGCCTATCCACCGCATCCCAGTGGCCAAACGGGCGGCAGAAAAGAGTGCCCTAGACAAATACGAGAACGCCGGCATCATAACTAAGGTTGATGAACCAACTCCATGGTGCTCAAATGAAGTCATCAGAGAAACTCCCAGAAAAGTCCGACTATGCATCGACCCCAGCCAGACGGTAAATAAAGCCATCCTTCGTCCCATTTACCAAATGCCAACCCTCAACGAGCAGCTTCATAAACTAGCCCATGCAAAATGCTTCTCTCTTGTTGATGTACGCGATGGATTCCTCCACATACCTCTTGACGAAGAGTCCTCGCGCATGACCACAATGCACACCTCTTATGGCCGCTACCGCTGGCAACGCCTTCCCTTCGGGATCTCAAGTGCTCCAGAAGAATTTCAGATGCGACTTATTTCTGCTCTGGAGGGTCTAGAGGGCATAATCTGTATAGCTGACGACATTTTGGTCTTTGGAGAGGGAACAGATTTCACTGAAGCTGAGCGAGATCATGATCGTCGCTTTGTAGCCCTAATGGAACGTTGCCTCCAAAAGAACATTAAACTAAACCCCACAAAACTGCAGTTCAAGTTACCAGAGGTGAAGTTTATGGGCAACATCATCACAGCAAATGGGATGAAAGCTGACCCTGACAAAGTCACTGCGATAACTACTATGCCCAAACCGAGAAACAAGGCAGCCCTCTTACGCTTTCTGGGAATGGCCAACTACCTATCGCCATACTGCTCAAATCTGAGTACCGTCATTAGACCCCTCACTGCCCTAACACAGAAAGATCTCCCATTCTCCTGGACAGAGGTTCAAGAAAGAGCATTCAATGATGCAAAGCAATTGATCGCCACTGCACCAATCCTCCAATACTATGATCTAGCGAAACCTGTGGTACTCCAAGTAGACGCCAGCGAAGAAGGCCTGGGGGAGCGCTCCTCCAACCAAATGCTGACGGTAAACTCCAACCAGTCGCCTTTACCTCAAACAGCCTGAACAGCACAGAACAGCGCTACTCTCAACTCGAAAAGGAATGTCTTGCCATCTGCAACACGTTTGGGAAATTTGATCATTGGCTATTTGGCAAGTCAGACATCACAGTGCACACCGACCACCAACCCCTAGAAACCATCTACAAGAAACCACTTCATAAGTCACCCGCACGTCTTCAGCGAATGCTAATGCGACTTCAGAGATATCAGTTTAGCCTACATTACAAGAAAGGTACAAGCCTTCATATAGCAGGCACACTATCCCGCGCTGCTTTACCCACCCCAGTGCATGCAAATGTAACAGGGTTTGAAGTGTTCCGCCTTGAACTTGAACACTCCGAGAATGACCACAACCCCCGCCTCACAGATGTCACAGAAGAACTCCTCAAATCAGAAACCAAAAGGGATCAAACCCTGACTGATCTACAACAAACTGTCATCTCTGGCTGGCCCGACGACAAACAACACCTGGCCACCAACCTCCGCCCTTTCTGGACCTTCAGAGAGGAACTAAGCATACACAATGGAATCATTTACAAAGGTCAGCAAGTCCTAGTTCCACAGTCCATGTACTCAACAATGCTTGGGAAAATACATGCGAACCACTTTGGAGCAGAGTCAAACATTCGCATGGCCCGCGAAGTCCTATTCTGGCCAGGCATGAGGAAAGCCATTTCAGACATGTGCGACACCTGCAGTGTCTGTGCCCAGTACAGTAAAACTCTTACAAAAGAACCTATGAAGTCGTTACCAATCCCAACGCAGCCGTGGCAAATCGTGAGCCAAGATATCTTTAGCCATGAGCAGAAGGACTACCTGGTTACTGTCTGCCATTTCTCGGACTGGATAGAAGTCGACGAACTCCAGGACACCCTCTCCGCCACAGTAATAAACAAGACCAAGGCCCACTTTGCGCGGTTTGGCATACCACAGATGTGCCATACTGACAATGGCTCACAATTCGCAAGCAAGGAATATGAGGACTTTGCCACACAATACGGATTCAAACACACTACCTCCTCACCATATCACCCTAGAGGCAATGGGAGAGCCGAAGCTGCCGTCAAAGTGGCCAAAACAGCACTGAAGAAATCCACTGACCTCCAGTCCACACTGCTAAATTACAGGAACACGCCGCCCCAGGGACTCACATATTCGCCTGCACAGCGTATGCTCTGTCGACGTACAAGGACAACACTGCCAACACCAAACCACCTCATCAAGCCTTCACCCGTGAACCTAGCTGTCGTCACTCAAGAGCTCACCTTGAAGCGAGCTGCGAGCAAACGCTATTACGACAGCTCACCAACCAAAGTACATCCCGAGCTTGCTGTTGGCTCAAGCGTTTATGCGAAACCTCCACCTACACAGAGGGGTCATCCATGGATACAGGGAACTATCCTCTCCCAGGACAGACCCAGATCATACACCATTCAGACACCGAACAGCAACATCCGTAGAAACCGGGTTCATATCACGCCAACAGTTGAACAGTCTCCTCCACCAACACAGACCACCCCTCCGCCACTGATCCAGGAACCACCACCGGACAACGGCAACGTCACCATAACACCACAAGCAGAAGAAACTGTAGTTACATATAACAATCATCCCCCAGCGCAGACACAACACGCAGAAACAGAGAGACTCTCAAAAAATGGGTCCACGAATCTTGCAACTCTAGCCAGCCAAGACAAACCTACAGAACCCATTCTAGGGAACACAGGAACAAGAACGAGGATCATCAAACCTCCTTCGAGGTTTGAAGACTATGAACTGACCTAGAGGTCTACATTGACTTACAGTTGCTTATTCTCTTAGGCCATTTATAGGGCCCATTGTTGTATTTTGTAAGAGACATTTCCTTTTTTTTATATAAGGGGGGAGATGTTGGGAACTAGTCCCGAGGCCCCTCTCGGTCCCGGAATCCGGGACATAGATTGTGTATGTGAGCAGATCGCACATGGCAGAAATACAGTTTCTCTTGCTGTTAATACCTCGTCTGTTCCTTGCTTCTCGTGGCACGCAGCGCTAGACTCTATCAAGCTAAAAACTGGCTATTCCCTAGTGCCCCAGGACCATGGTTTGGTCTCGGCCCTAAGGACTCTAAGCAAACATTACGTGAGGACGATAATAATAATAATAATAATAATAATAATAATAATAATATTTAGTGAGGGAATCCAACTCGCCAAAGGCGGTTTTCAGTGGAGTCCTCCTAAATAGTATTAGATGTGATTCTATTAAGTTATAAGTAAACATGGACCACGGAAAACTCTGTTTACCAGTTCGTAAAAGCGAAGAACGAATGAAAACACATCAATGAGTGAAGAAGCGAAAGTTGCCCTCGCGGATGAAGCTATAGCTATCGTATCAAGCGGGCAAAAAGATCGAGTCAAGAGAAGAGAGAGGTTCCGTAAAAATTTGGGAACTCGACAGCGATAACAGCGACGTTTACATTGACTCTTTTGTTGAGTCCGAACCGATGAATCGTCGGACTCATTGAGATCCATTGGAATATTATCCATGCACATTTGCTCGGCCGCGCTTTCTTTTGTTCAGTTTGTTCTCGTCGCCCAGCCACTCTAGCGTTCGTATCCTTTTTCGTCTTCCCCATTTTGCCAGACCAGCTTCAAGAAAAACCGAGCTACAGAAAAATGATCTCTCCGCCTCGAGCGCATTGCGAAACACAAGGGGTTTTTTTAGAGATTCACGCGTAAATTTCACCGCGAGCTAATGGTAGTAAATTTTCCAAGCTCTGATTGGCTCAATGATCTGAGAACCCAGTTGAAGGCGTTTGTGGGCGGAGTTTGTTTGCGAAGCAAGAGATTTTTCTCAGGGCTGTTTTCTCGAATAAATGTTTTCACTTGAAGCAGACACTTTAAAGAGTTACAACTCAAAGGGAATTTGTTTGATTGCCCTCAAATTTGGACAGTAGCTAGATTAACATATAAAAAACAAAAGCCTGTCTGCGAATTGTTTATTTCGAAATATTTTTTCTCCGAGAGCAATTTTTGTACGATCACTTCACATTTTTAAAATCCTATTTCGAAAATGTTCTGTAACTTTTTACTGCAATTGAATGTGGCAAAACACAGACACGCTTTTTTAGCGCTTTTTGTCCTGAAACCGAGGAAAAAAATGGATTAGCGAAAAACAAAAGTCGCTTTGACTTGTAGCTTCCAAAAGGTGATTAGGACGCTCTCATTTAGTGGCCGTGAAAAAATCGACAGTTCATTTTATTTCAAAATTTTTGGTATGGTTTGATAGCCAGCTCTATAAGCTTTAATTTGATATGGGGTTTTGGTATCTACAGCTTAAACCGGACGCGCTAAATCGCTTGGACGTGAGACACCCCTGAAGGTATACGGTAACCTTAAAACAAACGTAGCAAGGAAAATGCCAAGGTTTACGAACTCGTGAGATCTCGCGTCTCTAATCTTTGCAATCAAGACGAGAAATTCCGGCGAAGTCTTTGAATTCTCAGTGCCGTAAAGAAGATCAATTTCTCTGTCGAAAAAGATCTCTCTAGGAAAATTCCCAGTTGTAGGTTTTAGTCGCTGGGAAACTCCTCATTATGAAAGCTCGCTCTTTTCCACTATTGTGCAATGGACATTTGATGATTTCCCGTAGCAACTTGAACAAACCGGCGAAGAAAACTCCGACATCATAATTTGCTCACCAAGTTTTTTAGTCAAAAAGCAATGGATTGAAGAACTTACGAATGGTTGTAATTAGTTAGTTCTGGTTCTGCTCTGACGCGACACGCAAATTCTCCTTACTAGTGTATATATATTTCTTATACTACGAACTAAGAGAGTTTGTTTCAGTAACAAAATAATTGCGTCAATGGCAATTCCTTATTTTAGCCGACCTACTCGCTAAATTTTGCGCTGTTGTTGTAAGGAGAGATTAGATCTGATCACTGTAAGGCACTGAACAAAACGAAACTGGTCAAATCAATTGTAAGTAGGCGTTAAACAGAAAGGTTTACAATTCTTATGAAGCTAGGGCCGGAAATCGACATTATTAATTGATGTTTTTTGGGGGGCGTATTAATAAAAGCCACATAAAGCGATGAAAATCAAATCAAAGATATAGAGAGGGGAAAAAATATAAGGGAAATCGGTTCTTGTTGTGACATAATGTGAAATTTTGTGAAAGGAAATTGTAGAAGTTTACTTCAGTCTAGTTCAAGTTGACCCTTTATTAGGTTTATGTCTTGTGGTCAGCTCGTGATTTCTAAGCCATCATTTTCATTATGTGCGGAGATCATATAAACCATCGCTGGCACGTTATAACTTTCATTTTCTATTGTTGAACTTATAATATGTAAGAGTATGTAAAAAGGTGTGTTTAGAATTGTTACTTCCTACTGAAACATTTCATTTTCTGAGTCAATTTCCTTTCGTCAATGTGATTTACACTTTGGTGTTCAAAAATTCAAACTATGCTTATAGAGTAGGCGCGATTGCCGCCGCTATCTTTCGAGTCGGTCTATGTTCCTCGAAAAGCGGCGGGTAATTGAGCCTACATGCACAGCGACAAGGCACAAACTTAGAATTGAAGACAAATTTGTTCCAAGAAATTCAACTGGCACGGAATGATAAACTGTAAGTGTTTGAGATACGTAAGGTAATCACTGCGGCAAATCACTTTTCTATATAAACACAACAGAGAAACGATTGTCACAGTGTCACTAAGGGGAAAATTTACAATCTTGGACAATCTGAATGAAGGAAAAATGGCTAGTTTTGGGTTTAGCGCCGGTTCATCGTTGATTTTTGATTCGGGGGGAGGGGTGGTTTTATTTCTTATTTTATTCTGACCAAGATTGTAGTATGAAGAATGCATGTCACTCTTAGTTAAGCACTTTCCGTTTCCATCGATCTGGCGTTGCAGCTTTCGGATTTTTTCACAGGTGCTTGGTAAAGACGAGAAACGAGGAAGTGGCGATTCCTTTGTGGTGCTGATTTGAGCGGAAACATCAGAAGGTAGAAACTTTGTCATTTGTTTAACAATGTGGTAACAGATTCATGTTTCGATTGCCTGAATGAATAGTTCGTCTGATGTTTGTTGTTAACACTGAAAGAAGTCTAAGGAAGAATCTACCTCTCCAAAAGTGTCATTTACGAAGGTTATGTTAACGTCAATGTTCATTGGATTGTTATTGCAGATTTTGATTTTTCGAAGAAACAACAGGACAACAAATCAGCAAAACCAATTAAACAACAACGACAGCAGAGTCTGTTCCAGGTATTTTGCACATTTGTTGTTCAGAGGCATTTTAATCCTCCTACTTTGCTTTCGCGCTCTCAAGTCTCAGTGGTTTTCAAAAGATATTTATTTTGGTCTCGATAGCCCCACGGCACGAAGGCAATCAATCTATCATCTTACAAAATTGCACATCTTTTAATGTTTTCTTTTTTTTAGATTAAAATTTCACTGTTTTTCAGTCCCAACTTACACTATTATGCAATGGACTTTCTCGCGCATATTTTAGTTGGTAATTTTCCGCAGTAAACAAACCGGCGAAAATACCTCCGCCATTATAACTTGCTCACCAAGTTTTTTAGTCAAAGAACAACAGGTAGAAGTGCTAATGGTTGTGATTGGTTGGTTTTGATAAGGTCCTGATGTGACACGCAAATTTTCCTTACTGGTGTATATCTGTTTCTACGAACTGAGGAATTCCTTTTAGAGACAAAAAAATGTGTTGATGGGTCTTGATGGCAATTCCTTATTTCATCCGACCTGCAGGCATAATTTTGCGTTGTTGTTGTGAGAAGGATTAGATCTGATCCCTGTAAGGCATTGAACGCAATTGTAAAACATGAATTTTTTACAGGGTAGTATATCTGATGAACTAAAACCTCAGAAGGTTATGTAATTTCTGATTTTGGAATATGACAAAATAACATAGAAATCGGCAATACACTTCTTGGCAGCAAATGCTTTGCGGCCGAACTTCACGATAAAGCGAATAGCAATCCAAGCGATTTTGTTCCAAACAAGGTTTTCTTTCCAGTATAGCTAGGCAACTGGAAAGCTGCGAAAGTAGATCGTTTGTCGCACAAAGGTCACTGTAAAAAAAAAAAAAACGAAGCAATCTCCTTAGGAAATTAAACCGTCGCGATTAAATACTTGGAACGTGTCCATTATTGATTTTGTTCCAAACAAGGTTTTTTTCCAGTATAGCTAGGCAACTGGAAAACTACGAAAGTAGATCGTTTGTCGTACAAAGGTCACTGTAAAAAAAAAAAAAGAAAAAGAAAAAACGAAACAATCTCCTTACGAAATTAAATCGTTGCGATTAAATACTTGGAACGTGTCCATTATTGAATCAGAGAACGTTCCACGGTCTCGTTCAAAACCATCAAATGTTCTTTTTAGGCAGTCATACAATCACTGACATGCACATTGTCCTTTGATTACCAGCATGAAAACATACAGATTATCTCCCTTGCACTTCTCCAATGAGTTCTTATAGTTCTTGGCATGGGTGATCAGTTTAAAAAATTCTCTAGACCAGTAAGCTTGACTCTAGCGAGATACGTCGGGAGAAATAAGATGCTGATCTGCCTTTAAGGTGAAGACTGAAGCAGTGTCCACAATAATAAACCGAGCGCTTTACTAAAGACAGTGTTGTAGGTTTTACTTTCTCTTCAAGCCTACTTTTCAGCTACAACGGTCCAGTAATTAATAAGAACATAATGCATATATACATAAAGCAGTGAAAAAAAAAATCATTAATTATAATTTTGTTATATATATAGTTATTGGCTTGAACGGGAAGGGAGGTGAAAATGGAGGGCAGCTAAATACATGTAGAGTGATACTAGAACTTTGATCATCATTTCGTGTGTTGACCTTTTTGTTGATCCAAGCATTCTGAGATGACAAGTCAGTGAAATTTTAGACAGTTGAGAATGTGGACAGATCACGTCCCCAAATAACGCTTCACAGAGAACGTTCTAATTTTTAATCGCGCGTGCTTTACAATTTCGATTCACGGAATTACCCAAATAACGAAGTGAACTTTAGAATTTCTTGGATGGTCTTAGATTCCGCCATACAGGACGACCGTAAGTACAGTACATGCAGGTAATTACTCGTCTCGCTATCATTGCAAATTAATTAAGTTTCGCTTAGCGCATGTTAAGACAATTCAAGTGTGAAAACGAACTCGAAAGATCTGGTGTCAATCTCTGCAAACAAAACGAGAAATTCTTGAAGCCTTTGAATTCTCAAAAAATTTATTTCCCAGTCGGAAAGAGAGCCGTCTGAGAAAATTGCGAATTTTAGGTTTGCCAGTTGCGGAACTCCTCATGCAAGCTCACATTTTTTCCGCTATGCTGCAATAGACTTTGTCGTGTACATTTTGGTGATTTCCCGAAGCAAACAAACCGGCGAAGAAAACTCCGGCATTGTAACTTACTCACGGAGTCTTTTAGTAAAAAATAGAAGTACGGACGGTTGTAATTAGTTAGTTTTGGTTCTGTCCTGATGTGGCACGCAAATTCTCCTTACTGCTGTCTATGTATTTCTTATAGTACGAACTGGGAGAGTTTGTTTCAGTAACAAAATAATGGTGTCGATGGCAATTCCTTATTTCAGCCGACCTGCCCGCTTGTTTTTGCATTGTCGTTGTAAGGAGAGAATAGATCTGATCACTGTAAGGTACTGAACAAAACGAAAATAGGTAAAGTAAGTGCGAAACAAAACGTTTACAATCATTATTGAAATGTTGTTGTTTTTGGGGGGCGTATTAATAAAAGCCGCATAAAGCGGCTATGAAAATCAAATCAAAATATAGACAGGGGAGAAAATATAAGGGAAATCGATTCCTGTTGTGACGGAATGTTAAATTTAGTGAAGGGAAATTCTACTTCAGTCTAGTTCAAGTTGACCGTTTATTATGTTTATGTCTTGTGGTCACCTCGTGATTTCTAAGCCATCATTGTCAATATGTGCGGGGATCAGATAACCCGTGGCTCGCACATTTGTACTTTTGTTTTCTATTACTGAACTTATAATATGTAAGAGAGCGTGTGTTTTAGAATTGTTACTTCCTACTGAAACATTCCATTTTCTGAGTCGATTTCATGTCGTCAATGTTATTTACACTGTGGTCTTAAAAAATGCAAACTATGCTCAAAGAGTAGGCGCAAATGCCGCCGCTATCTCGAGGGGGTCAGTCGAGTCCGGTCGGTGACCTACACAGCGACAAAACACAAACTTAGAATTGAAGATAAATCTGTTTCAGGAAATTCATTTGGCACCGAATGATACACTGCGAGTGTTTAAGACACGTAAGGTAATCACTGCGGCAAATCACTTTTCTAGATAAATACAACAGAGAAACGATTGTCACAGTGTTACTAAAGGAAAAATTAACAATCATAAACAACTTCAATGAGAAATTAAGACCACCCCTCCCCCTCATTAGTGTGTAGTGTATATGTATTTTTGATACTACGAGCTGGGAGAATTTGTTTCAGTAACAAAATAACTGCGTCGATGGTAGATGGTAATTCCTTATTTCATCCGACCTGCACGCTTGTTTTAGCATTGTTGTTGTAAGGAGAGATAAGATCTGATCACTGTAAGGTCTGGACATAACGAAAAAAGGTTAATTACAATTTTTATATGGCGAGGGTCGGAAATCGTAAATGTTGTTGTTTTTTGGGGAGGAGGGGGCTGTATTAAAGCCACATAAAGCAATGAAAATGAAATCAAAACTAACAGAAAGGGGAGAAAATATAAGGGAAATCGATTCTTTTTTTCTACAATTCGTATCAAGCAAGGGCCGGAAATCAACATTCTTCAAATGAGAGGTCGCCGACCAGACCAATTTCAATGAGAATGAAATCAAAAATAACAGAAAAGGGAGAAAAGATAATGGAAATCGATTGTTGTTGTGACGGAATACAAAATTTAGTGAAGGGAAATTCTAGATATCTGCCAAGTTCAAGTTGACCCTTTATTATATTTATGTCTTGTGTTTGCCTCGTGATTTCTAAGCCATCTTTGTGAACATGTTTGGAGATCAGATAACACGTCTCTAGAACGTAGACTTTTACTTCAGTTGTTGAACTTTGCAGAGATTTTGGACGTTCAGAATATCATTACGAAAGAGTGTGTTAAAAGCGTGCCTGGAATTGTAGTTAATGAAACATTCTATTTACCGAATCAATTTCGTTTATTTCATCAATGTTATTTACAAAATAGAAGAAAATTTTATCGATCTGGTTTTCAGAAGTGCAATATATGCTCATACATCGACAAGACACAAACATTACAGACCCTGAATTTTGTTTCAGGAAATTCAATCGGAACGGAATGATTCCAAAACGTAAGCCATACGTATTGCCATTTAATCATTCTTATAACGCCTATAGAGGTTTCTACTCGGCGGGGACTCCCACTCCCACACTCACGATTGCAAGAATTAACCACAAAGAAAAAACAGGATTTGTTCTTCTTGGATCAGAAACACAAAAAATGATCAATTGTGATGTACTCCCTCCTTCTCCCCCAGAGTAATGACGTGACTTGAATTCGCAATCTAATAGAAAACCAGTACCCGGTCAGCGGTCATATTAAACAAACACGCGATGTAGATGAGCTCTAAACCTAAGCCCACCATGTGGTCACTTGATACTGGTCAGCGGATACCTTGTTTTGACAGCTGTCAATTAATCATAACATGGATGTCAAATATCAGAGATGTACCACACACATGTATAGTGAGGGTTCTGGCGCAGCACTCACGCACACAGTGCAAGCGTAACGCAACTCCTCATCTGAAGATTCGGAGTTGCGTTACGCTTGCACTGTGTGCGTTCGCTTGCGACCAGAACCCTCACTATACATGTGTGTGTGTGTGTGTGTAACGCAACAGCAGTTGTCGAAAGTGCACCCAATACTAGGAGCGCATTTTTCGACAACCAATTTTCGACAAGGATACAGTGTTGCGTGAGAGCTGTGCCAGAAACGTGTTTGTAACGCAACAGTAAAATTTGGCGAAACAACGGGTCCAGCGAAGCTGCAACGTCTGTAATCAATATGCGCGGATGTGCCATTCACTAGTATATACAAAAGCGCGCCAGAAATATTTTCGTATTGAACAAGTATATGCACAGTGTATATGCCGACATGGCTGCCGGCGGACTTTCCGAGGCCATCCAAAATCTCCCTCCAGAGCTTCGCGAGATGATTCTCAAGGAGTACATCGCGATAAAAATTAAGGAAAAAAGGAAATGGGCTGGGATAAGGTACACAAGCATATTCCAAAACCGGGTTGGGATAAGGTTAACAGGCATATTTCAAAACTGCCTTTCTGTCAATACAGGCAGCAGATTGTACCGATGGTAATTTGCTTTGAATATACGAACTGCCGTTTCGAGGGATGTTGTTTCCCCTGTTACGAAAGTGGAACTCTTCATAAAGCGACTCTTAACCCTCCGATGGAGTTGATTCCTTTCATTGAAGCCACCCCTGAGTACAAGAATTTTTTAAAAGTATGCTCCTCGGATGGTTATGATTGGTACGAGTGGTTCCTTTTTGGCCGGGAGCGTTAGCGAAAAAGGCGGCGACTAACCTTCATTCGAAGCAAAGTTTTGTTTTGAAATCTGCGAGTTGCGTGACATTTTTTTCTCAGAAAGACTGGAACCAAATATTCCCCAGGCCCCTTGGACGAGCAGTGCTGAAAAACATGGAGGACAACTCAAGATTTTTTTGGGGGGCCGAAAATAGCGAACCAGAACAGAATTTACCAAAAAAATACGCTCAGTCAACGCGCTGTAAATTATTTTTTCACCACAGAAGCTGCCGAAGTGAAGCGAGCAGGAGGAAACGAGAAAATAGCAATATTCGATCGCAGCGTTCAATCGCTCGTAACATGAAATATTCTTGAACAGGGGACTCAATCGAGCCCGTTCAAGTTTCCTCTGCTTCTCGCATGGCTTCAACGACTTGATATGTTATCAGTCTGACCTCTTTCTGCCAAACTGGCGCAGAAAGTTCCGTGAAAATAAAGAAAATAGCGTGGAACAGCACAATCATTTTGGCCTTCAGAACTGTTGTTGGGATATAACTTATTCAGCCAAGCTCTAAATATAGCTCAAGCATGACATCATCTCGCCACCCAAAAGCGGTGACAACCCCGGGTGAACCCGCCCCGGCCCAGTGGTGACTGGGGGGTGCTCAGAGGACCCTCGGGACCTCAAACCTCGTCCGAAGGTAAAACGGGACAGCCACCTTGTCAGCGGCGCGAAAAAGTCCTAGCCGGGGCTAGGCAAAAGAACAGCCAACGAGCACCCCCCGACAGGGTTTTTGCTTATTTGTGTGACCTGTCACGCAACGTCACGCGTGACAGTAACGTAACCCAGTCACGCAACGTCACGCGTGAAGGTAACGCGGTGTAACACAATCACCTGTTTTGGATAAGACCAAGAGAAAGTTTTGTGTTTTTTCGCTCAAAATTTAGTTCAAATCTGGTGTTTAATCAGCAAGTTTTTTTCTATATTCTTCCCGAACCTGGTCCCGAACCTGGTTTCTTATTTTTTCAATATCTGGCTGGATTGGATTTGTTTGTATTTGCGCAAAGTTCTAGCGTAAAGTCTCTTTAAGCTGGCAATATTTCTGCATTTCACGTGTGATCAGTTGAAACTCCGTGTCAGAAACCCGATTATCATTAAGAGCCTGTGAGACAGTGCAGTTTATCGAATCACGTTTTGCAATAGCCAGCGAGTGGATTCTCGAGTGCTTATTGACTTTGCGTTCAAGCTTCTTGTTGACAACGGACAGGCCAGTGGAAACCGCGCCAGATAAAGCGGCTATCCCGGCAACAGGCGCGCCGACAACAATTCCAACACCGGTGAGTGATGTTGCAACAGCCCCAGAAGACAGAGCTGCCGTGACAGCGCCAAGGCCAGCCACGGAATAGTGAAGCGCTTTCCGGGCTTTTTTATATTTTTTCAAAACAAGCCTGTAATGCTCGACCTCAGCAGATATTTCTTTTTCAATTCTGCTTATCTCAGTTAGCCGGAAATTCTCGGCATTTGTCATTTCGGGAATGCTTGGATAGAGTCTTCTTTCATTCTCGGCAGGCGGCGCGCTTGGTTGCAACAGATTCGCCGAAGACATTGTGTATATATAGAAATTTAATTTAACTCTAATTCAAAAAGAAGAGGGAAGCCCTTGAGATCAAAGAGTTCGCCATTTTCATCTTTCACGCTAATGGTGATGCTATTCACGAACTCGCCTGTAGAGCAGTCTCGCAAAACCTGTTGCGGCGAGCCCTGGTAGCTCACCTTTTCATAAGGCTTCCCTTTCACATTAAACAAGGCTAAAACATCTGACCTTTTGCCATTGAACAGGTTACGTTCTGTGTCGATCAAATCACAATGAATAAAATATGTCGTTGGAGTTGTAAGCCTTTTTACGAATGTTATAAAGTTCAACTTCCGCCCAATACCAAGCAAACCGGCTAAATCGCGATCAAGTTCTATCGGCTTTAACCCAAAATTTTTGATTACAAGCTGGCCAGCAGGTTGATTTATTTCTGTTTCCAACTTATAGCTATATTTTGCGAACAGACCGTCTATTTCTTTTGCCAAGGTTTCTAAACTATAATGGGGTTATTTTACTAACTGACAAAGCTATATTTTTGTTTTTATCTCCCAAGGAGCCTGAACCTTCTTTTTTTAAAGTGTCCCAGCTGTTGTACAAACTGCAAGATATGAGTTTCATGAAATGCACTTTTGGTATCGGTTTTTCAAAATATATTGTCCCTCCGTTCTGTTGCGTGACAATAGTGAGGACAACCATTTTTATATTTAACAAATAAAATTGTGTTCAAATACAATGCCGAATGTGTGGGACGATATCGGTCAAGACCCCGGGTTCGGTGATCCCAAGTTTTTGAAAAAAGAAGGTGCTGCGAAGAAAAAAGCGTGGACAAACTTTTTAAACCGCTTTCCAAAAGCGGACAAAAGCCGGTTCATTTCACAAGTAATGATCGACGAGAAAAAAAACGTAACAGCCGAGGTGTTTTTCAAAGAAAGCCAAGGCTCGTTTCAAAGCGTCTTCGGCTCAGACAGAAAATATTGGAGCGCGGAAATGAAAGAAGCGCTTGGTTTGGGAGACAGCGGGGGTTTTCCTTACCAGCTGTCGCCACTTGGCTCAAACGTTTCATTGGCCATCCCTGCGGTACCTTTCGACGGCAAAGCGCCAAGATTGAAGAAAATATTCGACGATGCAATCAAAATCTACGTCACGCCTGACCAATATTTCACAACAAAATTCCAAGAAATATTTCAAGACACTGTTGTAAGATAGCTTTAGATAAGGCTCAAATACTCAACGCAACGTTAAACACTGTCAACACAATGTCCGACATAAGCCAACTCACATGTTCGCGAGATGTGGGGCGGCCCACGAAAACGTAAGGGACTCCACAGAGGGGTACCCACAAGTTAATATTACAACATCTCCCCTCTAACAGGATTCAATGAGTCTCTGGGGCTTTTTAACTTGTTGCCCGGATCTGGTTGTAATAGGTGATCGTTCTGCATTTCTTGGTCCTTCTGCTGATTCTATTGGTTCTGGTGCTGAGTCCTTTATAGAAGGTGATGATGGACATATTGGAGAGTTGAACTTGAAGGAGGATCATGCAGCCGTGGTCTCATTGGATGATTATTTGGGACTGAGATTATCTGCCTTCGATTTCTTCTATAGACACACCCTCGTTCATCCTGTACTAAGTATGATCGTGGCAACACTTCTGCTTCACGCCATTCTCTATCTCTATTTGGCCGAATTCGCACCTTGTCCCCAGCTTCAAGTGGAGGCAGATCTCTACTCTGTTTGTCGTAATTCTTCTATCAGGATCCACTGCCTGCGGTAATAAGAGACGTCGATGGGTTGGTATCATTGTGCGTGTGCGCCGACTCATCAGCAGCTGTGCAGGTGACACGCTGATATCTTCAAATGGAGTGTTGCGGTACTTCAACAGCCCTTCAAAAGGGTCTTTTTGGTCAGCTGCAGCCTTCTTCAAAATGCGCTTTGCTGTCTGCACTGCTCTCTCCGCTGCACCATTTGATTGGGGGTACTCTGGAGAGCTCGTTGTGTGGCAAAAAGCCCAATCTTCAGCAAATTGCTTGAACTCATGAGTGCTGTCGAATAGATTCCTGGTATTGCTGTATTGGGAACCATTATCGCTCACAACCTTATCCGGGACTCCAAACCTTGCAAATATTTTCTTCAGGTTGTTAATGACACAGGTGGCAGTGTTCTGACGCAGTAATTCAATTTCAAAGTACTTTGAATGGAAGTCAGTGACCAACAAGTATGTTTGGCCTCCATATTCAAACAAGTCAGTCCCGACTACCTGCCAAGGTAATCCAGGGATGTCATGTGGATGCAATGACTCTCTTTGTTGTCGGTTGCGGAAGGCATTACAGATTGAACAGGAGCTGACTTTGTCTTTGATCTGGGCTGTCATTGAGGGCCAGAAGACGTAATCTCTGGCAAAGCTAAGGCTCTTACTTTCTCCCATATGAGCTCCACGGATTTCATCCAGCACCTCAGCCCTCAGTGGTCTTGGGACGACTATTCGGTCTGATTTAAACAGCAATCCATCCTCCACACTCAGCTCTTCCTTAAAACTCCAGTACTCTCTAGCAAGCTCATCAACCTGTTCTTTCTCAGACGGCCACCCTTTCAAGACATACTCCATCACTACTCTCGAGGTTTCGTCAATGCTGGAGGTCTCCTTAAATCTCTTCAGTGTGCTGCTTTCAAATCCGAGCTCCTCAATAAGATTGATTCCAATTACATCTTCTGGTTCACTGACTGGCTCCGTATCACTGAGAGGTGCTCTGCTAAGACAGTCTGAGATGACTTGCTGTTTTCCAGGGACATATCGCACATCAAGATCATACCTGATAAGTTTCAATAGCATCCTTTGTAGCCTGGGGGGAGCATCATTCAGAGACCTGCGGAAGATAGACTCTAAGGGTTTGTGATCTGTCTCTACAATTACTCTGCGCCCATATACATAGGTGTGAAATTTCTGTGCGCCCCAGACGATTGCAAGCAGCTCTCTCTCGATGTTTGCATACCTTTTCTCACAGTTAGTTAGTGTTTTGGATCCGAATGCAACCGGCTTGCCGTCCTGTAGGATCACTGCACCAAGGCCTTTACTACTTGCATCTACATTTAGCACTGTTTCCTTGCTGTTGTCAAAATAAGCTAGTGCAGGTGCACTCGTGATGACTGATTTCAGATTGTCGAAGGCCTCTTGTTGTGGCTTTTCCCAAACAAATGCTGCATCTTTTTGGGTAAGTTGCGATATGGGTTCTTGTATGTCAGCCTTGTGCTTGATGAATTTGTCCAGGTAATTCACAGTTCCTAGTATGCGAAGTACACCTTCTTTGTCTTCTGGGGGTGGCATCTCATTAATGGTCCTGATCTTCTCCGGATCTGGTTTCAAACCTTCAGATGAGAACAGGTGTCCAACATAACTTACTTCTGGTACTCTAAGCTTCACCTTTTTAGGGTTGAACTTCAATCCTACCTCCCTGCTCTTGTCAAGTACTCTTCTCAATTTGTCATCAACTTCAAGCTGATCTTTACCACGTATCAGGAAATCATCCACTATGATTTCAACAGGAACCCCTTCAAACAGTCTGTCCATCTCCCTTTGGTAGATTTCAGGGGCTGGTGAGATACCAAAAGGGAGTCTTGTAAATCGGTATCGCCCCCACGGTGTGTTAAAAGTCAAGAGCTTGGAACTCTCCTCATCTACGGGAAGTTGCCAGTATCCACTGCATGCATCAAGTGATATGAAACTCTTTGCACCTGAAAGTCGGTTTGCAACTTCTTCTACGGTAACCATTGGATAATGGGGTCTTTTCAGAGCCTTGTTAAGATCTCTTGGATCAATACAAATTCTGACATCATCCTTTGACAGTGGAGTATCCTTCACCTTTCTTTTGTCAATAACTAGCATTGATGAGACACACGACGTAGGCTCATCCTCTTTCACGATAATACCATCTTCTTCCATCTCTTTGAGTTTCTCTCGTGCTGGCTCCAGCATAGCAACTGGAATTTTCCTGGGAGGGTGAACAACTGGGGGTACTGAAGCATCAACTTCCAGATGTACTTTGTTTGGAAGTGTGCCGGGTTTGTCACTGAAACAATCTGGGTACTCCCTCAACATTGGGTCCTTCTGGAAGATGGTCTGGTCTCCACGTGCTCTTGGCGTATCCGGCATGGCTGGATTAGGTACTGGTGTATCTATCAGTTGGAGATTCATAAACTGAAGGACTTCTAAATCCAAGCAGGTATCACATCCCAATAAGGGTGTAAAGTTCCCGTCAACAACAAGGTACAACAGGTTCATTTGACGATTCTTGTATTGAGTTTGAAGGCGTACACAGCCTCTTGGATGAATGGGCTTAGTTGCAAGCCAGCCTTTCAAGGGTTGCTGAATCTTTTGGAGAGGTTTTTTGGAGATTTTCTTATACAGATGAAAGGGTATGACGGTAGCCTCTGCACCTGTGTCTGCTTTTACTTCAACATTCTGCCCTTCAATCTTAAGAGTGATAAGGCTCTTTGTTGATTTCCTGGAATCGGAAACACTGTCCAGTTCAATAGATCCAAAATAGGTATGTACCTCCTTATTCATATTCTTAGTGTCTAGGTCTGGTGGACTTTCTTGTTGTACTAAATCAACTTTCGAACCTTCTTTTACATTCCCTGGGCACACTTGGGCAAAATGACCTTCTTTCTTACACTTTAAGCACTGTTTTCCAAATGCGGGACAACGAGATGGTCGAGTAAGTGGGTGCTTGTAACCACAAAACTTACAAGAACGAGCAGCTGTCTTGTCAGCTTCTTTTGACTTTCTAACAGGCTGAATTCCTAATGAATGCTCAGTTCCAGCACTCGCTTGAATGTTGAACTTGAACTTTTGTAATTCTGAGGCTTCAAAGGTACGACAATAATCATGAGCCTTCTGTAGGGTTAGATCAGGTTTCTTTAGCAGTTCCCCTCTCAGCTCATCAGATAATACACCTCCCACAATTCGATCTCTTATTAGCGAATCTCGCAGTTCGCCGAATTCACATGTTAGCGACAACCGTTTTAGTTCGCTGACAAAGTTATCAACTCGCTCTCCCTCTTTCTGGTTACGCTTATTAAACACTAACCTCTCATAAATGACATTCCTTGCTCCCTCACAGAGTGCCTTAAATTTGCTGCAAACATCCGCATAACATTCTTTGTCTTCTCCAGCATTGTAAACAAAATGACTATATTCTTCAATCGCTTCGGGTCCAGCACAGTGAAGTAACATGTTTACCTTCAATTTGTCCGGTTTGTCATCTTTGCTTTTCGCCACAAGATAAATTTCAAACTGCATTAAAAACTTTCTCCAGTTGTCCGCTGCGTTTGCATCGAGCACCAAAGGACCTGGAATTCTCGTATCTCGCTCAGCCATCGCGGTTTGTAACTCAGCCAAGCCCGGATAAACTCCTTGCAATCTCTAAAAGGTTTTCACTTCTGACACCATATTGTAAGATAGCTTTAGATAAGGCTCAAATACTCAACGCAACGTTAAACACTGCCAACACAATGTCCGACATAAGCCAACTCACATGTTCGCGAGATGTGGGGCGGCCCACGAAAACGTAAGGGACTCCACAGAGGGGTACCCACAAGTTAATATTACAACAGACACAAAACTCAAACACACGTCTGGAGCCGAAGCAAAACACTGGTTAGGAGGGCCAGACATGAAATATTGGCCGCAGCAGCTCAACTTCGCTGTTTTCTGTGCGACACAGGGGTGCGGAGTTTCTCGCGAAATCTTTGACAGCGGGATGAATCTCCCCCCGCAGATAAGAGCTTTTTATATCTTCCACGTGTATTTCACGGCCAGGCGCATTTTGTACCGGCTAGGAGGTGTTCAGAGCATAAGCGCTTTGCCCGGAGACCCGACGTTAGACCAGATGAATAATCATTATGACGTCGCTTCATACAAAAGGATATGCGGCGAGTTCGGTATAGACTCATCAAGCGACTTCAGATTTACTTCGGGTGCAAATAGTGGTCTGGGGGTGTTGTATGTTAAGCCTTGGGGGCAATCGCCAACAAAAACAGATTATAAGTATCCTGATTGGAACAAGTTTAGCGACGAAGGTGGAAAACTGATAAAGGGGGACCTTATTGAGTTTATACGGCCCGATGTTTTTGGAGATCAGCAGTTCGACTGGTTTGCACCCAACACCGCGAACGGTTTGACGCAGGTGGGGTTGTCGAGAATCAACCAGTCAATCGAGGCTTTCGTTTACTGCGTTCTGGGCGCGCAGGTCAACGTCCGCAGCAGCATTCTCGGTTCTGGTGGCCGGGCGAAAGAAGCCCAAAGCGAGTTCCTGGTGCTGATGGAAGACGCGATCAGACAGCCCGACTTGGCCAAGAGCGTGCAAAGGTATCAGCTCGCGGTGGATCAAGCGAAGGTCAGGCTCAATCTCGCTGTAGCCCCCATGGCCTGGCTCATGCCCGCGCAAATGATAATAAACACCGTAAGCACGATCGGTTACAACAACAAACTGAAACAGGTGGTCTCCGGGATGAAACTGGGGGTGAACAACGAGGTAAATCCAGACACAAAAAAAGCTGGGCTCAAACTAATGGCAGGCGGCCCGTCAAAAATTAACCCTCCCAATAGCCATCCGTCCAACCCGATACACAAAGCCGCAACAGCCGAGTCAAGGAAATCAGCTTCGTCCGAAACTCAACAAGCACAAGCGCAAAAAATTGAGCCCGTGGCTCCAGATAAAACATCGCAACATGAAATTAACAAAACAGCTGTCATTGTCGGTGTAGTTGGATTATCGGCTTTGCTATTCATGCGTTAACGCTGCTTCTTAAGAAATTGTTCTAACAAAAAGGCTACCACGGCAAGAATAAGCAGCCAGGTGTGCTCGGCCAGAAACCCGACGACTTGGCCCGCAGCTTTGAATAGAAAGCTCACAATCGAGCCAATCAGCCCGGGCAATATGGAAGCGAATTTTTTGCCGAGCTCTTTTAGCCCATTTCCCAAAGCTTTACCGGTGGCTTTCAAACCTCTGGTGAGGACCCCAAGGACAGCGCCGATTGTGGTCCCGGCGGCGATAAATATTGCCGTCAGCGTTACCCCGTATTTTTTGAAGATGTCTTTCACTCTTTCCCAAAGAGACTTCTCAGCGACATCTCTCTGAATTTCTTCAAGCCGGGCAGTGACTCGACGGATCTCTTCGTCACGCAGGTCTACTCTTTCTTCTGCCGCATCTTTTTCGTAAGGCGCGGCATCTTTATCGTTCATAATCTCAAGGTCTTTTTTCTACGCCTTTTCCAGTTCTTCTTTGTCAATTTGTAGAAGTTTCATTTCTTTTTCCATGTATTCCTTTCTCGCGCCAAGTACTGTTTGGAACTCTTTTTCTTCTTCGTACAGTCTTTTTGTTTCTTGATCGATAGCTGAAATTTTTTCTTCTACTTCTTTTTTTCGTTCGGGTGTAAAATCTGTTTCTTCATTATCCAGCAACTTTCCCAATTCAAACTTCCTTCTATTCTCAAGGGCTTCTTTTCGTCTCTTTATCGATTTGAGAGCTTCACTCGCTTCTTCTTTTTCTTTTTCTGCAATATCTACCGCTTGTGAATCTTCCAGCACCCGAACATCTTCACCCAACATTGCACTATCTTCTACCGCTTGAGCGCTTCCATCATAAGCGCTTTTCGCCTTTTGATGTTGTGTTTCAAGACTTCCCAATTCTCTTTTCAGTTTGTCAATTTCCTCTTGTGAACCTTCTTCATTTTCAAGAGCTTCGATCTGTTGTTGTTTCTTTTTCAAGGCTTCTCTTATTTCATCCATTTCCTTTCTATTTTTTTCTTTCTGCAAAGCCTCGTATTGCTTCTCTTTGAGCTCTTTTCGTTTTTCGTAAATCGTTTGTCGAGCCTTCTCGTATTTGGAAGGCCCGAGAGCTTTTTTTATTTCTTGCGAAAGGTTCGGATTTATCTGATCTTTCCCCGTTCTCCTGTTTTTGGTAAACAGGTCATACGTTTTTTTGCCAGCTCCAAACATTTTGACTTGGAGCTTCCCCTTCGAGCTGTATGAAACCTCAAGCTCGCTTGAGCTCATGTCCGGGTAGATATCTTTTGTTGCAACCCACGCTTGTTCACTCAGGGTCTGAGCCCCGGTGAAAGAGGTTTCAGCATAAGAAGTTGCAGGCAGCCCGCTTTTTTCAGTCTGCATTGTCTGCATTGGAATTTCTTCTTTATCATGTGGCGTAGACGAATTTTCTGGGATAAAAAGAGTCGTTTCGTTGGCATCTCCGCCTTCATCATCTTCATCGTCATCCAAACCGTATGGGTCATAAGCGGGGTTTTTAAAGCTTGTTCCTTCGCCTTCCGCCATAGCGATATATTTCAATCATGTTATTTTTCAAATTAGAAAATAATCGCCGGTGTTTTATACACAATGTCAGTTCCAGAGAACCTTCGAGCAACGTACAGCAAAAAAACATTACGCGCCAGGCAGGCCGAGCGCGCGGTCAAGCGGATCACCTTTTCCCGCATTGAAGCCAAACCCGGCGATACACTGTATGTTTCAGTGCCCAAGCTGAACCTGAACGAGGTTCTGGTGCCGGGCTCGCTAGCGCTTGTCTGTTACATCGACCTTTCTGGAGGGCACGCCAACAACTTCCTTGTCCAGAACGTCACGCGAGCGCTCGTTGACAGGCTTCACGTAAAGTTTGGAGGCACTACCCTGCAAGACACGGTCGGCTACGGCATCTACAAAATCTTTAATGACCTTTTCCTTTCGCAGGAAGAACGAGACAACATAATTCTCGAAGGGATTCAGAGCAAGGATCTATGCAAGATCTGCTCAGGCGCGGGAGACAAGAAAACCTCGGGCGTCGACGCTGAAAACAAGCTGAATGAGGTGTACGGGAGCAAGTACCGGATCAGGCTTGACCATCAGATCCTAACTGATCACGGCGTTTTCTACCCCCAGACCCTTTACAACGACCTCGTATTCGAAGTAACCCTTGCTGGAGCTGAACATGTGGTCAAAGGCTCCGATACAACCCAGCTGAAAAACAAGCTGACCAACATCCAGCTCGAGTACGAAATGATCCGTAGCAAGACTCTGGCAAACGAGGCGTACAGCGTTTACTCCAGCGGAAAAGAGTTCGCCTATGACCACGTGATGCGTTTCAAAGTGGTTAACTTCGGAAAAAACGACAACACGAGGAAGAACATCAAAATCGACGCCCAAAAAAGGTGGCTAAAAGCCATCCTGCTGCTGTTCATAGAGCCGTATGCTAATGGCACCAGAGATTCAGAAAAATACGTCTTCCCGAATCTGACGAAAGTCAGCGTCATGATCAACAGCTCGCCCAACATAATTTACAACAACGGCGTCGAAGGCAAGGACATGTTGGTAGAGGCTCAACGCTTCTTTGTGAAGGAAAAAAATAAAACCGAGCACATGGATGCGACAAAGTTTTATACCGGGGATAATTTCGGGCTTCTGATTGATTTGCGCTCTATGGCGGACCAAGAAATGCACGGAAGCGGCAAGCGCCTTGTGAACAGTACAGACGGCGTCCAGCTGGAAATCGAGAGGAAAGCATTCTCAGGCGACTTGAACTGCCACGTATTCGTCATCTCCGACCAACAGTTCAACATTATGGACAGACAGAAGGAATCTTTACAGGAATGAATATGAACATGGACCCAAGCAAGATACCGTTCAACGCTCTCATCGTGGGTCCAACTAATTCAGGCAAATCGAGGTTCGTGGTGGACCAGCTCTACGGCCCTTTCCGCGGAAAGTTCGACTACATCGTGCTCATCTGCCCGACGTTCACGTACAACAAGACCTACCACCGGCTTGGCGAAAACGATCCAAGAATGGATGTGATAGTCTGCGAACAGCACTACGTGGAAAAGTGGTTGAAGCTCGTGAGATGGCTTTCCGAAGGCACCAACACGCTCATAATCCTCGATGACTGCGCAGCCTCCAAAGATGTGAAAGAGCGCACTGGCGAGCTTGTGAATCTCGCCTTTTCTGCCCGCCATATGGGCATCAGCGTTTGGGCGCTGACCCAGAAGATGACCGGCATAACAGCTTCCTTCCGGGAGAACGCGGCGGCGATCGTCCTCTTTTACACCCCCTCGTCCAGGACCACGAAAGCCATCTTTGATGATTAAGCCGGCGAGCTCTCCCCGGATGAGTACAAAGGTCTGGTTTCAAAGCTGAAAGAGCGAAAGTTCTCTTATCTAGTGTTCTCGCTTCGCCACCCCTACGGGGTACAGTTATTTGAATAAAAAATGAAAGTTGTATATAGCCTTGCACAATGGCTGGTGAAGAGGCCACGTTAGCAGAAGTTATGAACCTTCTTCAAACCGAGCCCGAGCCGTCGAGCAATCCCGCTGGTGGCCTTGTTCCAACCGCCCCCGGACTTGACATTCCTGCTCTTCGTGAGCAGCTGGCCGTGCTGGTATCCACAGGCAAAGCCAAAGAGGCCATCGCAGTGCTGCTAACCCACGAGCAGGTGAAGCGCCTAAGCGACAAAGAGGTCGAGAAATTCACGAAACGCTACGAGACGTACGTGGGCTCAAAGACAACGGAAAGCCTGATCGACAGCTTCATTTTTCTTGCAACCAAGGCGGTTGGAATAGTCATTAACATCAAAGATGTCGACGCTTACCAAAAAGAACTGAGAAACGACTACATCTTGAACAATGAGCTCTCCAATCTGGTCGGCAACCTCGCTTTGAAGTGCGGCAGGTTTCTTGCCGCGGCCAACGCGGCGCTGATCACCACAAAACATATTGATTTTAGTCCACAGTTGCCGGAGCAGAGCCACCCTTCTCGTGATGAAAACGGCTATCCGCTTGAGGGCGTTGATGAAGTACCCGGCTCAGCAACTGCAGAATAACTGGTCAGCGTTCATCAACAGCTGCTGAGGGAGTGCTGACAAAATTGTTACTAATTAAACTTTTTTATTTGCTTAGAATACAATTTGTTTCAGAATGTCTACCGAACAATCCGAGAGCGCACCTCAGGTCGAAACCCAGGCAGCACCCGCCGGCGATATCACACAGCAAGCGACAACTCCGACTGCAACCACGCAGCGCGTAAAAAATCCAAAGCGTGTGGCTGCTGGGAAAATGGTTGTTGAAAGAACGCGGCTGGCCCGGGAAGAACAGAAGAAAGCGACCGAGGCTTATCACGCGGAAAATAAAGCGAAAGCCGTCACAGCGGCCCCTGAGCCAGCCCCGACTACAGAAGGTGAAAGCCCAAAGAGCGAAAGCCCAAAGAGCAGCGGCCTCAGCGCCAACCAATGGATTGCTATTGGCAGCATAGGCGTTTCCCTGCTCGGGATCTATTACAAACGTGAAGAGCTCAAGGCAATGGCCAAGCCCGCGTTTGACAAATTCAAAACACCGGAGCCCGCGCCTGAGCCCGCGAGTGCCGAGCCAGAACCTGCTCGCGCGACACAGCGAAGAGGATTAAGAAAAATGATTTAAACTTTTGCGTGTAATGTATATCCACGATGTCGAACCCAACCATCGCGCATCTTCTCATCTCTACAGCCGCAAATAGCGGAATTTCGGTATTATGGCTCGAATTTACCGCAAAAGCTATCAAAAAGGTGGTGCAACTTTCCAACGAAATGTTTGCTGATAAGGGCGCAGAAGAAAGAAAAAGAGAAAGTAAAATACAAGAAGAAGTAAGAAGAAGAATAGGACAAATAATAATAAGAAGAGAAGAAGCAGCAGCAAAAGAAGAAGAATAGACAGATTAATTTTGTTTTAAACTTTCGTTCTTTCCTTATATCGAACGCACCATGTCCGACAACAAGCTTGTCAAGACCGTCATTGAGGCCGCAACTCTCACGGGATTAGCCGCGGGCATCGGCTGGGCCGCGAAAAAGGTTGTGAAAGAGGATTTCACTTCCGATCCCAAGGGCAGTTTTATGAATTACGTGAAGTTCACCGCTGTCATGGCGGGCAGCATTGCGCTCAAAAAGTACCTCGAGGACCAGAAAATCCTCCCGACAGCGTCTGAAATAATGATTTAAAAACAAGACTCTGCTATATAATACCAGCATCGCGATCATGATTGGCGGGGCTGTGTTGAACGCCACGGCTTTTATCGGCGGCAATTATCTGGCGAGGGCGCTTGGCGGGGGCGACAAAGCTGCGCTTGAAGAAAAAAAGCGCCACGACAAAGCTCTCGAAGATTATTAAGCGGCTTACGCCAAATACACGCGCGACCGAACACAACTTCGCGACTGGATCGCGACCAACGCGCAAACAAAGGAGCAGACCAAGCAGAGCTTCACCAACACCGACTACGCCTTCAAACTCTACAACTAGGCGCATCCTGACGAACGAATGGTACCCCCCAAGGAGCCCAAGTTCTCAGATTTCTATCAGCCAAGCGAGCTGCAGAGAAAGGGTGAACTCGCGTTCGTGGGCGCCGACGCGCTTGCTCTGTGCTACGCGGCTTTCCGGTTCCTTTAAACTTTTTTACGCCTTACTTATATGGACGCCAAACTCGCAAAGATTTACTACGGCCCCGGGAGCTACTGGAAAGGCATCGCCGCGATCAAAAAATTGGCCGAGGCCGCCAAGATACCTGAAGAAACCGCAAAAAAGTGGCTGATCAGGCAAGCGCTCTGGCAGATATACCTTCCCGCGCCGAGGCGAATTCCTCGCCCGAAAATCGACGTTCCCACACCCAACAAGGTCCATCAGGCGGACCTTCTTTTTCTGCCGCACGACAAGCTCCCTCGCGGCCGCAAAGTTTTCAAATACGCGCTGACCGTTGTCGACGTGGCCAGCCGCTACAAAGAGGCTGAACCCCTGACTTCGAAGAATTCTGATGAGGTCGCCCAGGCCTTTCAGAATATTTACAAGCGCTCGCCTCTCGAATGGCCTGAAATGCTGCAGGTTGACCCCGGGCGCGAATTCATGGGTGCTGTCACACAAGAGATGGACAAGCACAAAACGTATATCCGGCGCGGACGCGTTGACATTCACCGCGACCAGGCCATTGTCGAACGTTTCAACCGCACACTGGCGGAGCAATTGTTCGGGCACCAGTACTCCGTGGAAATGCTTCTCCCTGAGGGCCAGCGGTCCACTGCCTGGGTGAAAAGACTTCCAGAAGTTGTTTTGGCTTTGAACAATGAGGTAACGAGCCTTATCGGCAAGAAACCCGCCGTCGCCATCAAAGAAAAATCTGTTTATGCTCGGCCATCGACACCTTATTCGAGGCCGGTTGGAAAAAACGAAAAAATCCTCCCCTCTCTCGTCCAAGTTCGTTATCTCTACCAGCCGGGCGAGCTTGAAGGGGGCGTGAAAAGAGCCACGGATCCAATCTGGTCTTTGAAAGTTTTCGGCATTGAATGATCTTTTTCCAAACCGGATCAACCCGTTCTCTACTATCTGCGCGACAGGCCTAAGCGCGGCTTCGTGCGTGAAGAGCTGCTGGTTGTTCCTCCGAACACACAGTTAAGAAACTTTGAAACTTCGGCTTCTAACACTCTAAGTTCATCATCCGTTAATGTTGACAATATATCCATGTTGGTGTACCCGTAAGCTTTTGTATGGATACCATCGTCATCTATCCACCGCTTTGAATCAAATGGCGAAAGCGAAATTTTGTTAAGATGCATGCCATAGATCTCGTGTCCCTCGCTTCGAAGAATGTTCATTCCATGCCATTGCTGCTTCGCACCGAAAAGCGTTTCCTTGTACTGTTCATGCGTTATTTGTTTCTTGACAACGCTCTTTTTTACGCCCTTCGCTTTTTTGATATATTTTTCGTTCGCCTTCAAGATGGAGTACATTTTCGGTCTCAGACCAACGTACTCTGCGATGGGGGTTCCTGCACATTCGTCTTTCATTTTGCCCAAGACCTTTTTGTTCGTGTTTGAGTGGAGAGGATGCTCCTTCGGGTAGTCGCTCGTGTCGTAAAGGTCCATGTTGTTTTTTATGTCTTCGTAGACGTCTTCTGTTTCGATCAGAATCAGAAGGCTGTCGGTGTCCGTGTACAAGAGCTCGCACTTCGAGCCGTACTTCTTTTTAAGCTCGTTGTAAAAGAAGTCGTACATCAGGATGTTGCTGTTGTCAAGGATCGTCATCCCCGTGTAGACAGGCTTGTTGAGAAGCAGCTTGTTTTTTGGCATGTCGATTCCTGCCATGTCGTTTGAAAATAAAACATGCCTTGAGTACAAAGGGCTGGCGATCAATTTCCTTATTTTGTCCGTCTCGTTGCTGCGCACTATTTTTATGTCAACGCGGTTACGCAGGTTTTCCATGGTTTCGCCGAAAACTGAGTTGTTCATGAGCTTGTAAAAGTTCTTTTCGAAATCGCTCTTCGCTTTCTTCCTGAATCCTGTGTTCATCCGGATGTAAGGCTCCATCCAGCGTTCTTGTTCGAACTGCAGCACCCTGTGCACACGCTTCAGTTTCATGCCCTGCTTCAGATAAAACTGCAAGTTTCTGTAATGCACGATGTAGTTCTTTTTGTCTTGAAGCGTTAACAGCAGCTTCTTGCTGTCCGGGGGTTTCAGATCCAGGTCTTTCATCAACCCCTTTTGGTAGTCCGACATCCACTCCTTTTTTACGGCCTTTTTCTCCGGCGCCAGGGGATAGCTGTTGTGCTCCTCGTGAAGTTCTTGCGGGTATTCAAGATCGACCTCGAGAATCCACCCGTGTTTATCGTTCTCTTTCTTATTCAAGATATCCTCCAATGTGGGCACGTCACGCTTCCATTTAAAATCTCTTATCGGGAGAGGCATGCTCATCGCCCATCCGTAAAGGTTGTTTGCGTCGAGATAGATGATGAATTTTTTTGGCTTGCTTGGGTCGTATCCCGGTACTAGCGGGTTGTTTGCCTTAGCGTATCTCTTGCTCACCATGGAGATTCCGCCCTGCATTCCCCTTTCCACGAAGAGATGCATTTCGTAGTCTGTGAAGAGCTCACGCTCGACCCCCGTCTTTTTCAGGAGCGCGTCCCAGGAGAGGCCTGGCGACGTGTAATAATGCGCCGGATCTAACCCGTACTGCTCAAGGCACAAGTTTCAGAAGTTCTCAAAAACATCCGCCAGCAGCGCTACGTCCGTTTTCACGTAAAGATCGTGGTAATCTCCCAGCGTTTTGCATTCAAAATACTCCCAGACAGCCTGCGCGTGCGCGTACTCTTCGTCTTTTATGTGGTCGTCGTTCAGCTTGCTGAAAAACTTCTCTTTGTCCGGAAGCTTTGTCTCGCCGAATCTCCTCCATGAGTCCATGTACTCGTAAGGGTAGATCCCTTTTTTAAAAAGCAGGTCGCTGCCTTTCGAAATCGTTGATGTTATTTTCAATGCCTCCTTCGGAGTTGCGCTTACAAGTGAATCAAGGCTTCCTTGCAAAAAGTTCAAGCTGTCGATGAAACGCAGACCTCCGACCGAAAATGTGATGTATTTCTCCATGTTGTTGGCGACGCATTTCACCTCTTTCTCCAGCTGCGACATCGCTTGCATCAAGTGGTGCGCGTCGTAGCCCCTTAGGTTATGGAATACAACTGGTATTGGGTCCGTCTTGGGGTTAATTCGCAATTTCTTATTGCATTCGCTGTGCGCGGCTCCGCGAAACCTGCCAGTTATGTGGCAATGGTCCTTTACCGCGTCTCTGAAGTTTTTCTGAAGTAAAGGGTTTCCACAGTACTTACAGTTTTCCTGTGATTTTGCTTCCAACTGGTCTTTTTCGTCTTCCAGCCTTTTTAGCCTTTGAACACCCCATTTCTCCTTCTCTTTCTGCGCTTTGTAAAAACATTTTTTGTGGCCTTGCCCCCAATAACTCTATTTTTCACCTTCACCTTCTTCACCCGCTTCTTCAACGTTCCAGACAGGCAAAGAATCCATGAATTCGTCCTTTATCAGAGTTTTGTTGCAAATGTGGCAATCAGTTGCTTTTTTGAAATTTTCCCATTCCTTCCACGTCATAACAATCGATTTTGGTGTCGTTAAACTCTCTCTTATTTTCTCCTCTTCCTGCAGAATGTCACTTAAAAACGTTCCCACCGCGTTTTCGCCCCTGAAAGTGTTCGAACCTACCACTTTACCATCGCTTCTCACAACAAGGTAAGAGTAACCGCATGCCTCGTGCCTTTCGGTCTTCTCTGTGTAGCTTGTTTGCATTCTCTCACGCTCACAGCCCTGAATCTTTCTGATAATTGCCTCAAAGTCCGCGTAAATAATGAAAGGCATCTTCATCTGTTTTTTGAAGTTTTGGAAGGAAAGGATGTTTTCCCCCTCTTCCGACATCTCAATCCTTGTCGGCCTGCCATTCACACCGTTGCAATATTTTTTGTGACTCACGAGCAAGTCTGCTCTTGAGAAACCGGTTAAGGACAGCATGCAAAAGTGCTTTGCGTTTCTGTTCTTGGTCTGATCGAAAAGCAAAGCGCTTTCTCTTTTTACGTAACAATAGTGCTGGATTTCCCCTGACTCGATTAACATCAGGTTTATCCACGGCACATTAGCTTGTTTTTGGCTTATCCGGTGCACAATCACACAATTGTTTTCCCAGCCAAATACGTTAATTGCGAGTTTCGGGTTTTGTGCCTCGATCTTTTCTATCTGTTTTACCGGTGTGGGGAAATCGATGCCTACATAGTTGATACCGTCGTTAACCGGATATTTGCTTGGTCTTTGCGGGTCTTTCCCGTTTTTCGGAGGGAATAAAGCGGCTCTGAGTGCCCACTTCAAACATTCGTTATCCCTGTTTTTCACGTTAATTATTGCCTTCTTTTTCGCCAGTTTGGCTGGAAGAGGCAAATAGGTCCCTTCGCGAAGTGGCTGGTAGCGCGCAACATTGAGGTACGCGATCTGTATCTTTTCAACTACCCATCCTGATCCTTTCTCAGACCAGTGCTCTATTTCTCCTTTTGCGTTTTCAATGAATTCATCGAATTTTTGTTTTATCTGTTCCTCATCATTCCTTTCGAAAACGTGCGGTTTGCCGTCTTCGAAATAGTGCTCCATGAATTGCGTTTCGCCCTTTCTTTCTATTGAGAACTTTACTTGTAACCCAAAACTTACTTTAACGCTGCTTAACCTTTGTGCTTCTTGTCCAACCAAATCGGTGATCTTTTCTTTGTTTTCTCTTGCGAACTTCAAAAGATCTTTCTTGTTTGGGTTCCTTTCTGATATATCCATTCTCCACACACGGAGCCATTCTTGGAAATTGTTTTGGGATATTAGGAACCCGTCGAATAGTGTGGTAAGATCAGGTTTTAACGGTTCGGGAAGGTTTGTTTTTTCCTCCCTTGGTATTGGGCCGTAGAACATTCTCAGAACATCGGACGAATATCTTGCGGCAGCCATGTCGGCGTATACACTGTGCATATACTTGTTCAATAAGAAAATATTTCTGGCGCGCTTTTGTATATACTAGTGAATGGCACATCCGCGCATATTGATTACAGACGTTGCAGCTTCGCCGGACCCGTTATTTCGCCAAATTTTACTGTTGCGTTACACACACGCTTCTGGCACAGCTCTCACGCAACACTGTATCCTTGTCGAAAATTGGTTGTCGAAAAATGCGCTCCTAGTATTGGGTGCACTTTCGACAACTGCTGTTGCGTTACACACACACACACATGTATAGTGAGGGTTCTGGTCGCAAGCGAACGCACACAGTGCAAGTGTAACGCAACTCCGAATCTTCAGATGAGGAGTTGCGTTACGCTTGCACTGTGTGCGTGAGTGCTGCGCCAGAACCCTCACTATACATGTGTGTGCACCTATGGTAGTGGTGCTCTCTCAGATATGGGGCCTCGCGCACGGACCTACGTACAGATGTACGTCACGTGACAACCAAAATGTTTTAGATCGATGGGTTACCAATTTTGCTCTGCTCGCGCACGTTCGCTGCGCAGGAGCTCCGCTATAAAGTGGACGGGGGTGCTCGTTGGAAATTTTGAAAAGAACGAAGATACTGTTTTGTGGGCGTACATACATACATACATACATACATATACCTTATTTATGCTCGAAATGTACAGAGTAGCTGCAGAGCTAATATCTTCGAAAACATAAGTTACAAAAATAAAATATGCTATACTACAATATGGCCTCAAATTTTTTCTCTCTTAAGAGGTGCCAATTCTAAAACGATTTAAACGTGACCAGTTTAAAGTTAACTGAGGAATGAAGAGCGAGTCACTCATGAGTTTAATAAATTGTCGCATTAGCACTTTCACTTTCCTTTGATGTGACGTTGTGACTTTCAAATTGATTCACAGGTGTTTGGTAAGGAAGAAGAAGACGAAATAGCAATTGCTTGATGCTGAACTTGAGCCAAAACATCACAAGGTAGAAACTCAGTCATTTACTTAACAATGTGGTTACAGATTTGCATTTCGAATGCCTAAATAAATGGTCGTTCCTCCGCTGTTTGTGTTAAATACTTAAAGCGACTTAAAGAGGTCTGAGAATTTACTTCTCCAAAGTGTGATTTAGGAGGTTGTATTAACGTAAATATTTTAAACTGAATGTTCATTGTAATTCTCATTGCAGATTTTAATCGTTCGCAGAAATAACAGGGAGAAAATCAACAATACCAATCAAATATTTCAGGTATTTAGCATTTTCGTTGTTCTATAAAAAATGTTTGGTTTCCAAGAAGCGTGAAGACATTGTTTCTTGTTGCCAAATCAGCGTATTGTCAAGCAAACTGGTAACAATAATAAAGAAACTTTTATAAAATAACTTTGCTACTGCGCGCGCTCTCACCCGGAAAAAGTGCTCTATTGCTTAAATCTCAAATTGGAGATATTGTTTTGATGTAACCCTAATTGCTTTAGCCGGTGAATGGCAACGGTGACGCCGAGGACAACGCCTTGTAAAAATTGGATTTATATTTTACCTTCGAATGTCTCAACTGTGTAGATCTGTTCAGTGCGCCTTTAAGTCCAACAACGTTCTCAAGCTAAATATGTAATGACAGCGTACACTTCGAAAGGAAGATATGCAAAATTAGCCGTTGAGGTTATGCTCTTCAAACTGAACAGAAGTTGATCATTTCACGTTGTTGTTCTGCAGATGACAGGTGAGAAATGTATCAAGATTAAAAACGCACGTACAGAGCAATTGTTCTGTTCATACGCTTTTTTGGTGACGTTCTCTTTGGCGTCGCCGTCGTGGTTTGCTAAGGCTCTCAAGAAATTCTCAGAACTGACATGGAAAGAAACTGAAAGATGCATTTCTAATTGGTAAAGAGAATTGATATGTCAATCCTTATATGCCTGGGCGAATGTTTTGAGTCTCAATTTTCGTGTCATCTTAATTTAAAAGATTGGTATAAACGAGGATTAATAAGACAGTATTTACTTCAGTGGAAACATCTGTTTAGGGCCTCCACAGACTAGATCAGACTCTTAGTTGCCGACAACTATTTGTTATTGACGACTAAAAAACGTAGTGTGTGAGATGAGTTGTCGACAACTAAGCAGTTTCCCTTTTCGAAGGGAACCTACTTTAGTAGTCGACAACTATTTGTTTGTTGACAACGACGTTTTGACCGCTTTTTCCCGTGTGTGGAAATCATTGGTTTAGTTGTGGACAACTACAATCTCGTTCCCAGAGTCTTCGTTCCCCTTGACCAGCGGTCGGAAAACGAGAGCTCTGGGAGCAACCATTTTGAAATAACCGAATTCTGGTGACTCCGCCCATCCGGTTTCACTGCCCAGTCTGCATCTATGGCGCATGCCTGAAATGGTTGCTCCCAGAGCTCTCGTTTTCCGACCGCTGGTCAAGGGGAACGAAGACTCTGGGAACGAGATTGGGACAACTATCGAAACATGACACACATTTGAGCATGCGTATTGGGTTTTGAACATGCGTAGTGAACGCTATTTCCCAAGCTCTCGCTTGTCTGACTTAGTTATCGACAACTGACACTCCAATGTGTGGAATTCTCGCATCGGACACAATTAGTTGACTGTCAGTAACATTTAGTTGTCGGTAACAAAAAGCTGACGACAACTAAATGTCTGGTCTGTGGAGGCCCTAATTATTAGCTGCAAATTTGAAACACACGCAATAAGGAAAAGCACCTAACTTTATGCTTGGTTTGGAACGAATCATTTGTATAGAATATGACGTGAATGGATGTGTTTCTTAATTTCAGAGCACGAAGTTGCTTGGTTCACCTGACGAATTCATCGTTCGTATCAAAATTGTTCAAACTAGTTTACTTTTTTTTTTTTGCCTTGTCATATATATTCATTACCATAATCCGTAACGGCGGAAAATAAAAAGTCAAATCGCGTAGGAAAATTTTGAACACGGAATAAATTTCAATTGCAGCATGTACATAAACCTTAACACGTCATAGGTATTTCGGAGATAAATACAGTTAATACCAAAACACTACATTGGTGAAGCTTTTTCATATCACGACTACTACTAAGGGGGTGAAATTTCACTTCCGGTTACTTGCAACAGCATCAGCACGGAAAATTAAACAATTCAACAACTTGAAAATTCGGTTACGTTTTAGATGTTTTTTCATTGTTTCACAAAATGCCAAAGCAAAGAAGTACAGCCAAAAACAAAGAGAAAAACAGAGAGAAACAGAGAGAAACAAGCGCAAAACAAAAAGAAAAACCATCTCTGTCAAGGAATGCGGTTTTTCATTAAAATCCAGCTCTTTTCATCGACTTACGATTTAAGCCAATGTTGGAAACATAGCTATGCATTCCCTTTGTAAAACCATACCTTTTCAGAAAATTATAAATTTTTCATATTTTGAAACTCTCTAAAAAATCTGACCTTTCCGCAATGAAACAAAATCTATGCATAGCGTAGAATTAAAGTTAAAATGTTAAATAATTGAAAAAAATCCCGGTAAAGTAATATGCTTGGGAGTCTTGACATTTTTTTCAGAATTAATCGCATGACCATGGGCGTGGCCTCACCACGTCATCACTGGTGTTACTGATCATGAAAAAGTCAAAACACATTAAATAAGTCAGAACTAACTAAAAATGACAGAGTTATATGAGAATACATTTTCTTTTGCAACGGCTTAAAAAGATCAGTTTAAGCCTGTTACTGGGCCCTTAAACGCTCAGTTTAGCATTTTTAAAAAGTTGTACTGAACAAGATAAAGACCGCCTCCATGAATTATTCGTCTTCTGTCGTCTTTATACTGATAGGCATAAACAACAGCTCTGAGAAAACTTGTCAAGTTCGTCCAGACAGCCGGAGAATAAGTCTCTAGAATAAACAGACCTTTCTCTCCTCTACATAAATCTTCGTAACCAGAATCTAATGGTATGCCAATGGAGTATACTCCAGAGCAATTGAACTACTTCCGAATTTGTTACGTCGCTTTTAACTTGGTTCGCGAAGGACTACGAAAACTCCTCAAGCAAGAATGGGATTTCCTGTACAAAACAACGCTTGGAGAATGGAAAGACACGACAAAGAATGGTTTCGACTTTTATAATAAGGAGTCTCGGAAAAGCCATTCGAAGAATAAGCGATATCTGGCGACTATACAGAACGGTAACACGGCAGAATGGGACTGTAGTTGTTTGTTTTTCGCGATTCTGTACTCGGATAGCATTGGAACAACGCTGAGTGCAGCCATCAAGAAAGACGTTGATGATCTTCGTCAAGTCAGAAATGACATTGCTCACATCAGCGAGGCGAAACTTACTGATGCTGAATTCAGGGGTTATGTCGGAAGAGTGTTGCTGGCGTTCAACTCTTTGAGTCTTCCGATCAGTGATGTAGAGGCGGTTAAAAACCAGACGAATTTTCCTACAGCAGATGTAAGAAACTTTAAGGCACAGATTGGTAATCTCCAGTCAGAATTGAAAGAAGTTAAGTCTGATTTACAAATAGCACAAGACACAATACAAAAACAGGAAGAGCAGGTTGAATGTCTTACGCAAGAGATCAATTCCAAAGTCGAGTCTTTCTGCAATCTCACTTTCAAGCCATCTCACCAAATCATCAGACGTTCAAATGACGTTACAAGAATTATGACAAAAATGCAAGAGCTGGACGAAGGAACTAACGGAGCAGTCAGTACCATTTATTTATCAGGAAATCCTGGATGTGGGAAAACTCAAATTGCTCGTCAAATTGGAGAAGACTTCTTCAAAATAGGATCAGGTGAAAGTAAAGGCTTAATATTCGTCGCAACCCTGAATGCCGAAACCCTTGAAACGCTAGCTGATTCCTACTTCAATCTGGCTCAACATTTGGGAATTCCCAATTACAGCTACACCAACCTGGCTACCACGAAAGCAATCAGCCCTGAGGAAAAAATTCAGCATCTCCAGTGTTTAATTCTACCAAAGTTTAAACAGTTCTCAAAGTGGTTAATAATAGCAGACAACGTTGTTGACCTGTCCTCAGTTTGTAAGTACCTACCTCAGACTGCCAGTGAAGAGTGGGGCCATGGTCAGGTGCTGATTACAACTCAAGATACCAGTGCAATTCCTACAAATGCTCCCCATACTTACCATGAGTCACTCAGTGCAGGAATGCAGCCCGGGGACGCAGTAGAGCTTTTGAAACAAGTGTCGCAAATTTCCAATGACGAACAAGTTCAAAAGGTTGCCAAGGTTCTCGAGTATCAGCCGCTTGCCTTAGCAGCCGCTGCATTTTACCTACAATTTGTGAGTCATGGTTCTCCAACCTATGGCTGGAAAAACTACTTGGAAAGATTTACTGGAGGTGGTCGTGAAGTAACAGAAGAACCCCTCGCTGATAGGAATCCAGCCTATTCAAAAACAATGACTGCAGCAATAAAACTGGCGTTAGAGAGCATTTTGGAAAGCGATGACATTCTCCGACAGACATTTCTCTTTTTCTCCCTATGTGACTCGGAACCTGTCCCAATTCAAACAGCTGTCAAGTTTGTCAATTTTCGCACTTCGGGACAGACTGACGAGTTAATCAAAACAAAAATTTTAAACTCCTCCTTGATTGTGGTTTTATACGGTGAAGATAAGGAACCCGGCTATTTAAGAGTGCATAATGTTGTTCATCAAGTACTCAGGAAAATGCCACTAATGGATGTCACAGAGAAATATGAGTGTTTATCTGTAGCAGTTCAGGTTTTTCACTCCCTTATTGAGTCGGAGCACAATGGTTTATATAAAAGTGGGGACGTTTGCGTATTGCTTCGTCGGATTACAAGTCATTGCAAAGCGTTGTACGAAATTCTTACAAACACTTTTCCTGCTAACATTTTCTGGATGAAAGAGTTAGCACCCTTCATTTCTCCTGACAATGTCGTTTCGTGGCTTAGTTCAACTGCTTCTGTGTTTTTTGATCTTAGTAATTCATCCAGTGCAATTCTGTTTTCAAAATCGGCCCTTGATCTTGTTCAATATATAAGTTGCACACGAGAGGGCGACGTAATTAAAGCAACTGTCTTTGATACTCACGGGTTAACATTATCAATGACATGCCAGTATAAATCGTCAATATCTTACCACGAGGAGGCTACTAAGATCTACCGAGAAATTTACGGTGAGCATCATTTCAACGTAGCATCAAGTTATAAAAACTTGGGAGATGTTTATCTCAAACTTGGACAGTACAATGAGGCAAAAGAATACTACGAAAAGGCACTGATCATTAGGAAAAACATTTTTGGCGAAGAACACGCTGACGTCGCAGCAAGCTATAACGGCTTGGGAGTTGCTTATGACAAACTTGGACAGAACAATAAAGCAAAAGAATACTTCGAGAAGGCACTGATCATCAGGAAAAAGATTCTCGGCGAGGAACATGCTCACGTCGCAGCAAGCTATAACAACTTGGGAAATGTTAATCAAGCTCTTGGACAGCACAATGAAGCAAAAGAATACCACGAGAACGCACTGATCATCACGAAAAAAATTCTTGGCGAGGAACATACTAAAGTCGAGGCAAGCTATAACAACTTGGGAAATGTTTATCAAGCTCTTGGACAGTACAATGAAGCAAAGAAATACCACGAAAACGCACTGATCATCACGAAAAAGATTCTCGGCGAGGAACATGCTGACGTCGCAGCAAGCTATAACAACTTGGGAGTTGTTTATCAAGATCTTGGACAGTACAATGCAGCAAAAGATAACCACGAGAATGCACTGATCATCAGGAAAAAGATTCTCGGCGAGGAACATGCTGACGTCGCAGCAAGCTATAACAACTTAGGAACTGTTTATCAAGCTCTTGGACAGTACAATGAAGCAAAAGAATACCACGAGAACGCACTCATCATCAGGAAAAAGATTCTCCGTGAGGAACATGCTGACGTCGCAGCAAGCTATAACAACTTGGGAACTGTTTATCAAGCTCTTGGACAGTACATTGAAGCAAAAGAATACCACGAGAACGCACTGATCATCAGGAAAAAGATTCTCGGCGAGGAACATGCTAAAGTGGCAGCAAGCTATAACAACTTGGGAGCTGTTAATCGAGCTGTTGGACAGTACAATGAAGCAAAAGAGTCCCACGAGAACGCACTAATCATCAGGAAAAAGATTCTCGGCGAGGAACATGCTGACGTCGCAGCAAGCTATAACAACTTGGGACTTGTTTATCAAGATCTTGGACAGTACAATGAAGCAAAAGAATACTACTTGAAGGCACTGATCATCACGAAAAAGATTCTCGGCGAGGAACATGCTGACGTCGCAGCAGACTACAACAACTTGGGAAATGTTTATCAAGATCTTGGACAGTACAATGAAGCAAAAGAATACCACGAGAACGCACTCATCATCAGCAAAAAGATTCTCGGCGAGGAACATGTTAAAGTCGCAGCAAGCTATAACAACTTGGGACTTGTTTATCAAGATCTTGGACAGTACAATGAAGCAAAAGAATACTACTTGAAGGCACTGATCATCACGAAAAAGATTCTCGGCGAGGAACATGCTGACGTCGCAGCAAACTACAACAACTTGGGAAATGTTTATCAAGCTCTTGGACAGTACAATGAAGCAAAAGAATACCACGAGAACGCACTCATCATCAGCAAAAAGATTCTCGGCGAGGAACATGCTGACGTCGCAGCAAGCTATAACAACTTGGGACTTCTTTATCAAGCTCTTGGACAGTACAATAAAGCAAAAAAATACCACGAAAATGCACTGATCATCACGAAAAAGATTCTCGGCGAGGAACATGCTAAAGTCGCAGCAAGCTATAACAACTTGGGACTTGTTTATTGCAATCTTGGACAGTACAATGAAGCAAAAGAATACTACGAGAACGCACTGATGATCAGGAAAAAGATTCTCGGCGAGGAACATGCTGACGTCGCAGGAAGCTATAACAACTTGGGACTTGTTTATCAAGCTCTTGGACAGTACAATGAAGCAAAAGAATACTACGAGAAGGCACTGATCATCAGGAAAAAGATTCTCGACGAGGAACATGCTGACGTCGCAGCAAGCTATAACAACTTGGGAAATGTTTATTGCACTCTTGGAGAGTACATTGAAGCAAAAGAATACCACAAGAACGCACTGATCATCAGGAAAAAGATTCTCGGCGAGGAACATGCTCACGTCGCAGCAAGCTATAACAACGTGGGAAATGTTTATCAAGCTCTTGGACAGTACAATGAAGCAAAAGAATACCACGAGAAGGCACTGATCATCAGGAAAAAGATTCTCGGCGAGGAACATGCTGACGTCGCAGCAAGCTATAACAACTTGGGAAATGTTTATCAAGCTCTTGGACAGTACAATGAAGCAAAAAAATACCACGAAAATGCACTGATCATCACGAAAAAGATTCTCGGCGAGGAACATGCTAAAGTCGCAGCAAGCTATAACAACTTGGGAAATGTTTATCAAGATCTTGGACAGTACAATGAAGCAAAAGATAACCACGAGAACGCACTGATGATCAGGAAAACGATTCTCGGCGAGGAACATGCTGACGTCGCAGCAAGCTATAACAACTTGGGAAATGTTTATCAAGTTCTTGGACACTACAATGAAGCAATAAAATACCACGAAAACCCACTGATCATCACGAAAAAGATTCTCGGCGAGGAACATGCTAACGTCGCAGCAATTTGTTACAACTTGGGAACTGTTTATCAAGCTCTTGGACAGTACAATAAAGCAAAAGAATATCACGAGAACGCACTGATCATCACCAAAAAGATTCTCGGCGAGGAACATGCTAAAGTCGCAGCAATGTGTAACAACTTGGGAAATGTTTATCGCAATCTTGGACAGTACAATGAAGCAAAAGAATACTACGAGAACGCACTGATGATCAGGAAAAAGATTCTCGGCGAGGAACATGCTGACGTCGCAGCAAGCTATAACAACTTGGGAACTGTTTATCAAGCTCTTGGACAGTACAATGAAGCAAAAGAATGTCACGAGAACGCACTGATCATCAGCAAAAAGATTCTCGGCGAGGAACATGCTAACGTCGCAGGAAGCTATAATAACTTGGGAACTGTTTATCAAGCTCTTAGGCAGCACAATGAAGCAAAAGGATACCACGAGAAGGCACTGATCATCAGGAAAAAGATTCTCGGCGAGGAACATGCTGACGTCGCAGCAAGCTATAACAACTTGGGACTTCTTTATCAAGATTTCGGGCAAGACAATGAAGCAAAAGAATACTACGAGAAGGCACTGATCATCAGGAAAAAGATTCTCGGCGAGGAACATGCTGACGTCGCAGGAAGCTATAACAACTTGGGAATTGTTTATCAAGATCATGGACAGTACAATGAAGCAAAAGAATACCACGTGAAGGCACTGATCATCAGGAAAAAGATTCTCGGTGAGGAACATGCTGACGTCGCAGCAAGCTATAACAACTTGGGAATTGTTTATCGCAATCTTGGACAGTACAATGAAGCAAAAGAATACTGCGAGAAGGCACTGATCATCAGGAAAACGATTCTTGGCGAGGAACATGCTCACGTCGCAGCAAGCTATGACAACTTGGGAATTGTTTATCAAGATCTTGGACAGTACAATGAAGCAAAAGAATGTTACGAGACCACCCTGATCATCACGAAAAAGATTCTCGGCGAGGAACATGTTAAAGTGGCAGCAAGCTATAACAACTTGGGAATTGTTTATCGCAATCTTGGACAGTACGATGAAGCAAAAGAATACTACGAGAACGCACTGATCATCAGGAAAAAGATTCTCGGTGAGGAACATGCTGACGTCGCAGCAAGCTATAACAACTTGGGAATTGTTTATCAAGATCTTGGACAGTACAATGTAGCAAAAAAATACCACGAAAACGCACTGATCATCACGAAAAAGATTCTCGGCGAGGAATGTGCTAACGTCGCAGCAGGTTGTTACAACTTGGGAAATGTTTATCGCAATCTTGGAAAGTACAATGAAGCAAAAGAATACTATGAGAAGGCACAGATCATCAAGAAAAAGATTTTCGACGAGGAAAATAGTGATGTCGAAAGTTCTAGCAACGTGGGAAGTGTTCATCAAGATGTTGAGCAGGTTTCTGGCGAGGAGCTTTCTCAGGTATCCGCGAATGATTGCAACTTGGAAAGTGATTCTGACAGTTACGTCGGAGAGCGGAATCAAACAAGGAAGAAACTTTGTATTTTAATTTAGAAAATAACCCAGAGAAAACACGGGGGTTGAATTGTTAGAAATTTTGTTTCTGTTACTCAGTCTATAGCAACACAGAAACGTTTACGCAGTCGCGTTGCTCGTTATTTTCTTTAGGCTATTTTGTAAAACAAGATAGAAAACATTTTCTTCATGTTTCTATTTAAACAACAGAGTGTTTCTGTCGAGGAACTATCGGCTGATAGTTGCCTCGCGAAAATTTGATGCTCTTAAAAACGAATACTTAGGCGAAAAGCGAAGCTTCGAGGGCAAATATGCTGCTAGTTTTAAGAACATCAGATTTCCAAGGGCAACTTACCGGACCTATAGTTCCGAGACATACACGACTTTCATAAATGGCGGATCGCATGGATCCATTTCTTCCGGAGCGTTTTCTCGGTGGGAAACACAAAATAGGAGACTTTGCTCCCGTCATCTTCGCGATAACCTTTCTTTGTACAGTTAGGTACGCAGCAATGCGTTGGCATTTTCCACTTCTCACACACGAATTTACAACAGAAAAGTAAGTTTGAGTTGTACAAAGAACAGAGAGTCAAGCCAGTTTTTTATACGTGTTCCAAAGATGTGGAAAACATTACCATAATTTATCGCTTGAGCGACGCCATGTTTTTATACGAGGCCTTTCTAGCCTTGCTTTGATGCTATAGTTACCAATCCATCCGAGCGGTCCGCCATTTATAAAAGTCGTGTATAAACACTCTGTTGTCTTTTTTAAGCGATGACGTAGTCGTCGCTTATAGCTGGCAAGCTGCATTCCTTTGGGTAAGTGACTTCGCGCTTTTCTCGGGTTTCGCTTGTGTCGCGCACGATTTACCCCTCTATGGAAGCGAAATGCGCGTTGGGAGCTAGTAAATAAGACACACCTTTGCGGCCAGCCATTGGAGTTTGTAGGATAGGCGGAGTGCCTTTATTTTCAGCTTTTAAACGAAGATTTTGAGTGTGGATTGTGCTGTGGGGAATTAGAAAGGATAGCCCACACTGTCTCGTCTTCACAAGATTTTATTCTTCTCCTCCTCGATTCTCGCTAGATTTCACAACTCTTTGACTCGACTGACTGAAAGATTACTTCGACTCAAAAGCTAATTAAATCACAAACAATTGTTTCTTATCTTATTATTATTACTTATTATTATTCATAGTTAGATATTTTTAAAATCATTGTGATTTATATTTTAATTGTTTAAGGGAGGGCCACAAGTTTATCAGTCAATGACTGTAAAGTGTTTTTACCCTCATTAAATAAAATTACTTACTTACTTATCTTCGAGGCACACCTTAGTTAAAGTACGCTGATTGGTTAGATACAAATCTTCTAGACATAAGAACAACAAAGATTTCCAGACAAACAGTTCACAATCACCAATTGATATCTATGGTATTATCCTCTTTCCGACAGTGCTTTATCGAGTATCCGAAAAATTTGCGCTCACGGACAAACTCAAAATAAGAACATCGTCCATTTACACAACTTTAGATCGACAAGCAAGTCACACACGCGATAAGTCAAAGGTCCACATTAAATTGACGTATCGGTGAGTGTTGTTTAGGCCAGAACTAAACTTATCTGTGGACTGAAATATTGGTGAAATTGAACTTGAATTGAAGAACAGCATTGTAGAAGTTTGCTGTGAAACCAGTTGAGATAGCAGAAAGCAATGGAGAATAGTGTAACAAAAAGGTGAGCTACCTGA